>NC_035443.2:88203318-88540605 GCF_002127325.2 Helianthus annuus
TTTGTTAAAAATGTTGCCATAAGATAGAATTCATGTTTGAAAAAAAAAAACCCTGTTTGTCAAAACTCTCTAAAGAAATTAAGGAAAGACTATCAAGGAAGAAAAATAGAGAGTTGGCACACAAAAAGAATAAACTCTGAAGGCCTACACAAGTAGCTTAGCAACGTGTTCAGAATAATAGAAAATAAAGCACCAAGTTTATGGCTAAAGTTTTAACCTTTCTTGCTACTTTCAAATACCCATTCCATACCCTTAACCTTAGCCTATCATTACAACCCATCAAAGACCTCTTGATTTATGTTTTTCTCATATTAATTGGTGAAGATTAGATCTTTTGACAAGCTTATGATATTGCATGATTCATTAACTAGGCATCGAGTGTTCAACATACACATTATATGTATGATTCAGAAAAATAACCGAGTGTGTGTGAACATTGTGAGAAATATAAGGGTTCGCATGCTAAAGTCATTCGAAAGTTGAACTATTGCTTTATAATTATCCTTTCATACATTTAACAAAGCTTGTTTGTTTTAAATCTTTGATGATGACTTTTTGAAAACCAAATTGACCACCAAACAAATTAGTAACTTTGTAAAATATTCAGATTTGATTCCGTATTTTATTTTAAGTTTGCTTGAGGACGAGCAAAGTTCAAGTGTGGGGATGTTTGATATACGTTAAATTATACATGTTTTTATACCCCAAAACACTTCCGTTTTAAGCATTTTTACTGAAAACACGACGGTTAGGTACCAAAATCGGTACTTTTATACTTTCAGGTCTTAAACAGAGTATAATGGGAAAATCTGGTGAAAACGGACAAAATCTGATGCATTTCTGATGAAAATGGACAAAATCTGATGAACTGCCAGGTGTGGCACGACCGTGCCGGTGCCGCTGCTACGATCTCGGAAGCACTACTAGTGCAACCAGGAGTGCCAACTGTTTCTCGGGCCACACTACCGTGCCACCCGCGGCAATACCGTGCCATTGCCAAATCAAGTCTTCTGACCAACATCTCTGAGGAGTGGCACTACCGTGCCGATCTGCTGACCCAAGCAACTTGTCCACTAGTCCACTTGGCTGACTCGGGATCGCTGAAACTGACGTCACCCGACAACATTTGACCGCACGACCGTGCCAAATCCGCACGGCCGTGCCAATCTTGAAATCGCCTATAAATAGCAGCATTCGCTACTGGTTCAAGAGTTAGGTTTTTTTTCTCCATGTTTCTGGGCGATTTCTGGGTTCCGAAGCAGTCCTGATCAGACCTATTTGAAGCTTAAAGATCGAGTGGAAGCATAACCGATCCAACCCATCAATTCCTTGCTTGTTTGTGGTTCGAATCCTTGTTCTTGAACATGTATTCTGATCATTTTGCAAGTTATGAGCTGATGTTAGTTTATGTTTAATGTAGTATTATGTAATAGTAGTTATAAAATTGTTTCTTGAATAATCTTTCTGTTGTAATCTTGTTTGTGTGAAACTTTAGTACTTTTTCATGTTTGAATCTTCATGATTATATAATGAATGTTTCATTGATGTTGAGTTCCTGATTATGTTTGATTATCTTGTATAATGAATCTGTGGTTAGTGGGATGGTAACTATTTCTTGAGCTGCTGGAGCCTGGGATGTTGTAGGGATTGGTTGAGTGCTCGTACGTTCACTAGGCGTAAGACGAGGCCTTGAAGTGTTTCCCCTGTTGTAAACAGGCTCCGCCATAGGCAGGGCCTGACCATATGTCTGTTGTGGGGTAGGGAATGACCACCAAGGTGGCATGAAGGCCGCATATGATGACTGTTGTGTGTAACTCTGTGCTGTCATCTGGGGAGAGTAAGCTTGATTAGGATATGATGGCATATACCCGTAAAGGGGTGAATAGTAGTAGCCCGGAAAATAAGACTGGTTCTGGGGCATGATCGGGGCATTCATAACTCCGGTCGGCATGACCACCGGCTGATGGGGTGGTGTCGATAGTGTCGCTGTGAGTGCTGTCGAATACAATGGCAGCATGGAGTAGGTGAGAGGCGGCTGATAGTACTGAGCCATATTCATCTGCTGGGTAACGTTTCCTTGGGCCGCGGACGTAATCATTGGCCTGGTGTTGTGACGTATGGTCTGTGTAGTTGTGGACGATACTGGAGCAGAAGTGGCGGAGGTTGCCGCAGTTGACACCGCCTGTCTTGGTTGCTGAAGAAACACTGGATAAATGATCGGAATCAAATAATCCAGGGGGTTAGGTTCTGCATAAAAGGGTTGGTTTCTTCTCGCTTGGTTCAGGGCAATGGATCTTCTCTTCTTCTCGATAGCTGCAAAACAGACATCGTCAGACTCGCCACGGGGAGAATGGGGTTCTCTCTGTGACCACCCTCCGGCGTGAGAATAAGTATCGGTATATGAAGAAGAAGAAGAAGTATAAGTGAAGTGAATGTAACTTGAAGCTTGTACCTGAATTACTCCTCTATTTATAGCCGAAGTTTGGGCGGGAAAACCTGTTATTGAAATATTGACGGAATGTGCTGACTCCGTAAACGGTTATTTTTCCCTCCGTTAATTCTCTTAATCTGACGTGAAAGCACACGGATCGCGATTTTGATCAACGGCTGGGGTATTGCCACGTGGAAAGTGGGCAAGTGGAGATTTCTCTTTAATTCCATGCCATCACCGTGACTTCAAGAGAGCCCAGGATGATGACACGTGGCCAGACGGTTATAACCATCTGGTGGTGCACGATTGAGTCTTCTAGAAGATTACAGTCGTAATCCAGTGTGACTCCTTATCGTGTGGTATCAGTCAAGTAAATAAGATCCAAGTATGGGTATTATTTAAGCGGAAGTGCTTGCTGGGATTTTTATCCCTGTTTATTATGGAGAGAGGTGCAAGGATACATTAGTTCTCCTTTGGCGCGCAGGTGTTGCTTGCTGCTTTTCTTCTAAGTTCTCTTTGTAGGACCAGTGCGCGACCGCACAAGGTCTAAAAAGGGTTAAAAGATGAGGTTATGGTATGGTCTCAAGTACTCGAAGCGAGGTTTTTGGGAACTTGCCCCTTCAAGTCCCCCAGTCTAGTGTTGCTCTTATGCAAATAAGTGGAGCACCGAACTATTAGAGAGAATTGCTTTTTGCTGTAGAATTTTTGGCGCGAAAATGGAGAATCTTCTAGAAGAAGATACTCTTGCTTATTGATTTTTTGAGAAAATCGTGATTCGGAAAAGATGGAAATCTTTTGGGGGAAGAGATTTATATCTTTTCTTTATTCTTAACTGTTGTTACCTTGGGCGAAGAGTTTTTTGTAATGATGAGCTGACGACTGCTTACGTCATTATGAAAATACAAGTTGTATTGCCTCTTCGTCTTCGAACTGAACTGTAGCTCTAGGAAAGTACAGTCGTTTGTGTCAGACGGTTTTAAATGTGATATGACGTTTGCAGTGGCAGCGCCGTTTCTGAGTCAACTAATTAGATACTTAATCATCACAACCCTTCTTTCAATGTTAACGCCCTCTTTCTCTGGCCTATATATCCTTTTAGAGTGTGTAGATATTTTCCAATTTGGGGAAAAAATGAGGAATAGGCGACGGATCCGATGGCGAAGAATTTCTGAAGTCTTGAAGACTTTCGAAGCTGCCGATGCTTTGCTTCTTCTCTCTGGCTTGGTGGTTGACCCTTCCACCGGTGATGGAGGTGTCCATGGTGTCATTCTTCCTGATTTTTCAAGGGACCGACTCATTTCCGATCTTGTAAATGATAATAATGGAGGAGTTACTAGATTGTCAGCTCATATCGTAACTCGATCTTTTCCGGCTGACCGGAGGGGGAGTTCTTCAATTGTCTACCAGCGGCGTCACCATGCTTTCCCGGCTGAAGCTCCGACTGGTGAGAATGCTGTCGTTGCTGCCGGGGAGGATGCTAACCCTTGGATTGTTGATCCTCACCCTTTGTCTGAGTATGGTGAAGTTCTTCATACTCCGTTTGCTATGTTAGATATGCTTTCCTAGTTTGCTTATTTTGTAACTAATATTTTTGAAGAAACACTACTGTGTTTTTTGTAAATGACTTGTTAAAGTGCTTTTGTTGCACTAGTAACATTTTGATGTAATGTTGTGCATATTTACTTTGATAGTTTATAAGTTGTGTTTGGATTACAATATGTTGCATATGCATAATTACTTTGTTTAGGTAGAGCGAATGAGAACGGTATTGCGCTCATGTGTGAACGTAGGTCTAAAATGTGCGCGAGGTTGTGCTTATTTAGACCGTTCATGAGGCGTACAATGTTTACCATATTGTTTTCGCGTATACCAAAAGAATTATATGCAATTTGTAACAAACAGTAAAATGGGAAAGGATAACTGTTGCATTAATAGGGCGCAGAGCCAATAATACAAAGTAAAATAGAAAAATACATTGCCTGTATAAGTCTGACTTTTTGGGATAGCTTGGCTATATGTAACACCTACGTAGCTGCTGCGTGTTCCAGGTGCGAGGAACAGCTGTTCTGTCGATTCTTTTGAGGGTGTATGCCCCTTTGCCTAGGACCTCGTTGATAATGTACGGTCCTTCCCATTTCGGTGCTAACTTGCCCAGCTTTTCCGCATTGGAAGCTTCATTGTCGCGTAAGACGAAGTCCCCTGGAACGAATGTACACACGCGTACGCGTGCGTTGTAGTACTTTTCAAGTTTGGATTTTTACCTTGCTTCTGTGATGGCGGCGTTCTCACGCCTTTCTTCGAGGAGGTCTAAATCCATTCTTCGTTCTTTTTCATTATTTTGCTTCTCCATGGCAAGCATGCGTGGCGATGGAAGGCCAATTTCGGCTGGGATTGCCGCCTCTGATCCGTAAACAAGACTAAATGGGGTTTCTCCCGTACTGGTTTTTGGCATGGTACAGTGAGCCCATAAGATGCTAGGGAGCTCATCGACCCATCCTCTGCGCGTTGTCCCCAGTCTCGCCTTTATGCCATCAACTATTTGTTTGTTGACACTTTCGACCTGCCCATTTGCCTGTGGGTGTGCCACAGAGGCAAAGTTGTGTTCAATCTTCATTTCCTTGAACCACTTCTGGAGATCTTCCGAGGCAAAGTTAGTGCCGTTGTTGGAAATTATGCGCAGCGGTAATCCGAATCTGCATATAATATGTTCCCTGATGTGTGTAAAATGCAACATATAAATTACATCAAATGAGGCATAAAACTAACCCTTTTTAAGTACTAATGTTGGAAAAAGAGTGTTTTTGTCTTCCTTTTGTATTTTCAGGATTAAATGAGCTCAAATTCACAAAAGAAGCAAAAAGACAGCTAAATCTAACATAAATACAAGAAAAGGAACATAAGTGGATTGCCCGACCCCTCAACAGCATCCTCCCAAGCAAAATAGAGAAGGCAGAAGACTGAACACGCCCGGTGCTCAGCCAGCACGGGGCCGTGCCCAAGAAGCAGCAGAAAAGACAAAACTATAGAAGCTTCTATCGCCCACCACGGGGCCGTGCCCAGTGAACACGGGGGCATGGCGAAAGTACAGCAGGCGCATTAATTGTAATTGCGAATTACAATTAATGAAGAGAGAGAGTGTCAGACAGGCACGGGGCCGTGTCCAGCGGACACGGGGCCGTGCCCAGCCTTCTGTTTAGCCTATAAATAGGAGTGCTTGGTTTCATTGCAACTCATCCCTTGGCACACCACCTCTCTCACACTTCATCCACCACCCACCACCATCACAACACCATCATCCACCACCATCATCCATTGTCCATCATAGAGTGTGTGAGTCGTCTCGGGATCCAAGATTGATCGTAAGAGTTCTTGACAATCAAGGCCATGTTTGCCTAAGTCTCTTACATCACTTGGTGAAGACAAGTGTTTAGTATAATACTTTTTATTTTTAATCTTGTGCACTTTTTATTTGGTTTTGTATTAATGACTTTAATAACTAGTTGCTTATGTTGAAGGTGATCTTTCCTTATCGTTTGTCCGTGGTGTCTTGGCATTATTTTACTGTCTATATAAAATAAAAGATTTTCACCATTCATATCTCCACGGTCTAGATGGAGGTATGTTGGCTACCTGGTCGGGGGTTAAGGGAACGGTTTGGTAAGGGTCTTGCCCTTGTTCAGCGTTTAGAGGTCCTGCAAGGGACCTGGGTCAAATTTAGTAGGATCTCCTTCGATACCCATAGGTATTGGATGGCGGGGATCCAAACTCTTTGACCCCCTCATAAGTTAACTACTATTAATACTATAACCCGGCTATTTAGGACTGTATCCCTGCTGACTCAGACTACTTAGTCGAGGGTAACGTCACCTCCAAAAGAGGGGCCTACCATAATTTGCATTAATAACTTAATTCATTATCTTTCAATAATCCGACCCTTTAGGATTGTATCCTTGCTGACTCAAACTACTGGGTTGAGGGTAACGTCGCCTTCAAAAGAGGGGCCTACTACAATAACTAAGATAATCTCTTAAACAAGTGCAAAAGTGCGCAAATAATCAAAGGTTATACTAATACACGAGTCGGATCCAAGTGATTCATCTTGTCTATCTGTTTTTATTTTTATTTTATTTTTCAGCATTTAGTTAGTTTTTATTTTCTTAGTTTAAAAATCTTTTCTAACATTTTTTATTTGATTAGACGTTGAGGATAAACCGGTACTAAAAGCTATTGTGTCCTTGGACGACCTCGGTATCTTACCAACACTATACTACGTCCACGATGGGTGCACATGCCCATATGTGTGTTTAGTGTTAGTAAATATCATGTTTTATAAATTTAAAACTTGGCTAAAAGTGTAAAAAAGGGCTTAAATATACATCTAAAATATATTACACCTAACGCACATCAAGTTTTTGTCGCCGTTGCCGGGGACACAAGGATTTTAAGAAAGTTAGGAATCAACGGCCTAATCATATTTTTATTTTTCTTTAATTTTGTTTAGGATTTTCTTAGTTTTTCAGCTTCTGCAGAGCTCAGCACGGGCCGTGCCTGGTCGGACACGGGCCGTGCCCAGCATTATTACTGGCAGTTTTTTAGTTTTCCAAGTTACAGAAGGCTGACCACGGGGTCGTGTCGGTGCAACACGGGGCCGTGTCCAACTCTCCAGTAACTGGGATCTGGAAAACAATCACTGTAACTCCGACCACGGGCCGTGTTCACTGAGCACGGGGCCGTGGTGAACCTTCTGACCAGCATTCTTTTTTGTTTTAATTGCAGGACTTGGAACCAGACGCCACCCCTACGTAGTGTATGAGCTCCAGTTCTAATAAGGACATTAAAGAACCTCTAGAAGAACCCGAACGCTTTCTCAGAAAAAGACTAAAAGCCAAAAACCAAGAGAAGGTTTCGGGAAATCCACTTCTAATGGCGGATCAACGTACTCTCATGGATTATCTACGACCCACCGTAGGTAACCTCGGCGCCGCTATCAATGCACCGAATGTTGAAGCCAATAACTTCGAACTTCGGCCGCATTTGATACAAATGCTCCAAAACTCCGCAACCTTCCATGGGCTTGCGGACGAGGATCCCCATCTACATATTACTAATTTCCTAGTAATATGTGATACCTTTCGGATCAATGGAGCATCAAATGACGCCATCCGCCTTCGAATGTTTCCTTTCTCACTAAAAGACCGAGCAAAAGCTTGGCTTAACGCCCTCCCAGCTGGATCGGTAAACACTTGGGATGAACTAGCCCAAAAATTTCTATATAAGTATTTCCCTCCCGCTAAAACGGCTAAATTAATGACTGAAATTAATACATATTCACAAGAGGACGGGGAATCCTTATATGAAACTTGGGAAAGGTTCAAGGAACTATTGCGAAAGTGTCCACATCACGGCCTTGCGATATGGCAACAAGTATCCACTTTCTATAATGGGTTGTTGCCACACACAAGGCAGACACTTGACTCTAGCTCCGGGGGACTTTTAGGTAATCGCCGCCCGCATGAAATATATAACCAAATTGAGGAAATTGCTCAAACCAATTTCCAGTGGCACACTCCCCGAGGCAATAAATCTATTGCCCCGGGCGCCCATAAGGTTGATGAAAACACTTCTTTACAAGCCCAAATCGAGGCCCTTTCTTCAAAAATAAAAAAATTGGAAATGACAAAAACGGTCTCGGTTATGGCTTGTGAAGGGTGTGGTGGGCCACATGAAAATTGGAGTTGTATGAAAGAAACGGACGAACAACAAGAGTCGGTAAGCTACATTGACAATAGACCTAGGCCGTCGGGTCCTCCAACGGGCACTTACAACCAAGGATGGCGGAATCATCCTAACCTTGGTTGGAGAGAACCCGACAATAGTAGTAACCAACAAAACCAACGAACAAACTTTCAACAACCAAGAAATGAGTCACAAAATTTCACTCAACAATAAGGTGGACGAGAAAGGCTTGAAGATACTGTATCTCGCCTCATCTCCGACACTGAAAAGAAAAACTCGGAAAGATTTCTACAATTAGAATCAAATTTTAGAAATCAACAAGCTAGTATTCAAAACATAGAAAAACAATTAAATCAACTAGCCCAAAATTTTTCCGAGAGACCACCAGGCGCATTACCAAGTAATACCGAAACAAACCCAAAAGCGCAAGTTCATCTCATCACGTTACGAAACCGCACCGTGGGGCCTGCAGAAGCACCACCGCCGACAGAGGAGACTACACCACCACCTCTGCAAGAAAAGGACTCCCCTCCATCGTCAGAGCCTATCAAAGCTCCTCGAGTTCCGTACCCCGGTAGGTTAATTTGTCAAAAGACCAATGAGCGATTCGCAAAATTCGAAAGTCTACTAAAACAATTGCATGTTAACATTCCTTTTATTGATGTCCTAACCCAAATGCCTAAATATTCTAAGTTCATGAGGGACTTCCTCACTCATAAAAGGAAAATTGAAACGTTGCAATTAGTTAACTTAGGCGAAGAATGCTCCGCCCTCGTACTCAACAAACTCCCCCAAAAGAAAATCGATCCCGGAAGCTTCACAATTCCTTGCTCGATCGGGGACTCCCCCGTTCGTAATGCTCTAGCCGACCTGGGGCTAGCATTAACCTCATGCCCTCATCAATGTTCAAAAGACTCGACCTAGGAACAACGAGTCCTACAAAAATGAGCATACAACTTGCTGATCGGTCCATCAAATTCCCACAAGGTGTCATCGAAAATGTCCTAGTAAAAGTGAACAAATTTGTCTACCCGGCCGACTTTGTTATACTTGACATGGAAGAAGACACCGAAGTCCCCCTCATACTTGGGAGACCATTTCTAGCCACTGCACAAGCAGTAGTAGACATGAATAACGGAACGCTCACCTTAAGGTACGGAGATGATGAAGCAACGTTCGGGGTTGGGAAGAGAATAGAGGACGATGATCCGGTAAACTACATGAAGGTTATTGATTCGAGTTTGGATGCTGCTCTCCGACGGTGCAGCATGGGATGCAAAACATCCCACTCAGAAATTATATAACCTTACTTTGGGTCTAGCCAAGGACCCTTATAAACGTGGCGCACCACGGAGGCATTCCGCGGAACTATCCTTAGCTTAGTTTAATCTTTTAGTTTGCAGAAATAAAACACACTCGTGGTGGTAAAGGATGATAAGGGAAATGAGAAACATGGCCCCATGCACAAGAACAAGGCCACACGTCAACAATTTCTCCGTACAGTAGGGTCAACACGGGCCGTGCCCAGCCAACACGGCCCCGTGCTGAACCCCCAGCAGAAAAATGCCCAGTTCAGGTAACTGGACACGGGCCGTGTTCACCAGACACGCCCCCGTGTCCAGGCTTCTGTTTCTTTTTCTTAATTATCGTTACTGGCACCTGAACACGGGGCCGTGTCCGGTCCCCACGGGGCCGTGTCCAGACTGCCAGTAACATTAATTTTTGCTTTTAGACACCATGTTACACATTCAATCAACCTAAAAATTTATTTTTGGGACACATTGAGGACAATGTGTAATTTAAGTGTGGGGGGGGGGATGCTTAAACCTTAAAATTTTACAAGTCCTAATAACAAGCCTTACACAAAACTCTATTGGAACCGCTAATCACCCCAAATTTTTTCAAAAACTTTTCATTTTTTTTACTTGTCTTGGTTTAATTTGGGAATAACAAGTTCTAAAAAGGTTATATTTTTACAAATTTACAACCGATAGCGTCGTGATAAAAAGAACTAACATAAGAAAATTATGAAACAGCATGACAAGCTTAGTTAAAATTCGATTATATATACTTGATCACATAGAAAAAACCATTCCCACAAAAAGTGAGTTTTGAGCCTTTATTAAGCATGCAAATACACATCTTTAGACTAAATGCTCATTTTTCGTTTCTTGTGTGAATAGCCGCTTGGTTCTTACGACTCTAGAACTTGCCACGACGATTCATTCCCGGGCCTTACCAACTTAAACCCAAGTAAGTAAATGATGGAGGCATTAGGACTAACCCTTTTTTCTTTCAAAACCATTATTTTCATTTTTCTTTTCACCTACCCAAAAAAAACTCCCCCTAGTTAACCCCTTTGAGCCTAAACCTTTCATTTCTTTACCCTAAAACCCTTTTACCCACCAAAACCCTTTTTATTTTTACCCTTTATTTTAGTAACAAGCTCGGTTTTCGTGTGACTAAAAAAAATGATGAAGTTAGAAATAAACAAACAAAGCTCTTAAAACAAAAGCTTGTTTGAAGAAATACTTCATTAAAAATAAAAAAGTCACTAAAACAAAATGTTTTGCGAAAACCGACGCTTTTTACGCTTTTCGCCCTTTTCTACTAACCACTAACCCAACTACCCACCTTTAGCCCAAGCCTTTACCCAAAAAGTCCTCTTGATATTTACAAAGGTAACAAGTTAAAAAGGAGGAGGATTGATTGCTTGGCAAGCCTATGGTAGGGATAAGTTCCATGCCACTCTCGAGTGATTCACTAAAAATACACCTTCGGCCGAGTGTGAGTGATTTCTCCCGTGAGGTATGTGAACTTGTATATAAATGGAATTTTAAAAAAGGCATGCTATGCCCAAATAAGTAATTTATCCTATGAAACGCTCTAAATAAATCATAACGAATAGGATTGTAAATAAATAAAAATAAAACCAAAAAGATCTTGGATTCCCGACACTCTATGACAAGCCAAAACCTTCTCTTCTACCCATTCCATTTGGGAGTGTAAGCCACATATTAAAGAGTTTTGCTTGAGGACAAGCAAAAATTCAAGTGTGGGGGTATTTGATGTGTGTAAAATGCAACATATAAATTACATCAAATGATGCATAAAACTAACCCTTTTTAAGTACTAATGTTGGAAAAAGAGTATTTTTGTCTTCCTTTTGTATTTTCAGGATTAAATGAGCTCAAATTCACAAAAGAAGCAAAAAGACAGCTAAATCTAACATAAATACAAGAAAAGGAACATAAGTGGATTGCCCGATCCCTCAACAGCATCCTCCCAAGCAAAATAGAGAAGGCAGAAGACTGAACACGCCCGGTGCTCAGCCAGCACGGGGCCGTGCCCAAGAAGCAGCAGAAAAGACAAACCTATAGAAGCTTCTATCGCCCACCACGGGGCCGTGCCCAGTGAACACGGGGGCGTGGCGAAAGTACAGCAGGCGCATTAATTGTAATTACGAATTACAATTAATGAAGAGAGAGAGTGTCAGACAGGCACGGGGCCGTGTCCAGCGGACACGGGGCCGTGCCCAGCCTTCTGTTCAGCCTATAAATAGGAGTGCTTAGTTTCATTGCAACTCATCCCTTGGCACACCACCTCTCTCACACTTCATCCACCACCCACCACCATCACAACACCATCATCCACCACCATCATCCATTGTCCATCATAGAGTGTGTGAGTCGTCTCGGGATCCAAGATTGATCGTAAGAGTTCTTGACAATCAAGGCCATGTTTGCCAAAGTCTCTTACATCACTTGGTGAAGACAAGTGTTTAGTATAATACTTTTTATTTTTAATCTTTTGCACTTTTTATTTGGTTTTGTATTAATGACTTTAATAACTAGTTGCTTATGTTGAAGGTGATCTTTCCTTATCGTTTGTCCGTGGTGTCTTGGCATTATTTTACTGTCTATATAAAATAAAAGATTTTCACCATTCATATCTCCACGGTATATATGGAGGTATGTTGGCTACCTGGTCGGGGGTTAAGGGAACGGTTTGGTAAGGGTCTTGCCCTTGTTCAGCGTTTAGAGGTCCTGCAAGGGACCTGGGTCAAATTTAGTAGGATCTCCTTCGATACCCATAGGTATTGGATGGCGGGGATCCAAACTCTTTGACCCCCTCATAAGTTAACTACTATTAATACTATAACCCGACTATTTAGGACTGTATCCCTGCTGACTCAGACTACTTAGTCGAGGGTAACGTCACCTCCAAAAGAGGGGCCTACCATAATTTGCATTAATAACTTAATTCATTATCTTTCAATAATCCGACCCTTTAGGATTGTATCCTTGCTGACTCAAACTACTGGGTTGAGGGTAACGTCGCCTTCAAAAGAGGGGCCTACTACAATAACTAAGATAATCTCTTAAACAAGTGCAAAAGTGCGCAAATAATCAAAGGTTATACTAATACACGAGTCGGATCCAAGTGATTCATCTTGTCTATCTGTTTTTATTTTTATTTTATTTTTCAGCATTTAGTTAGTTTTTATTTTCTTAGTTTAAAAATCGTTTCTAACATTTTTTATTTGATTAGACGTTGAGGATAAACCGGTACTAAAAGCTATTGTGTCCTTGGACGACCTCGGTATCTTACCAACACTATACTACGTCCACGATGGGTGCACATGCCCATATGTGTGTTTAGTGTTAGTAAATATCGTGTTTTATAAATTTAAAACTTAGCTAAAAGTGTAAAAAAGGGCTTAAATATACATCTAAAATATATTACACCTAACGCACATCATTCCCATATAAATTTGCGGATCACCATTCCTGTGGTTGAAGCTAACGCTTTAGCCTCAACCCACTTTGTGAAATAGTCAACTGCCACGATAATGAATTTCACAGCACCAGGCGCGTCAGGGAATGGACCAACAAGGTCGATACCCCACTGTTGGAAGGGCCAGGCGGCAGTGACTGGTACGAGCGGATTTTTCGGACGAAGGGTTTTTGGCGCGTGGCACTGGCAAGCTGCGCATTTTCGTAATAATTCCACCGCGTCCACATGCATCCCCGGCCAATAGTAGCCTGTGCTCATTATCTTTGCTACTACCATGCGCGGTCCGGCATATATCCCACATAATCCTTCGTGGATTTCTCTTACCAAGTACTGCGCATCTGTTTTGTCCACACAGCGTAGGAGCGGACCCATGAATGACTTCCGGTATAAAATACCATCCGTCATTTCGTAGTTTATTGCTTTGTTTTGGATCTTCCTAGCTTCCGCTTTTTCTTCCGGAAGTTTGCCATGCTGCAGGTACATGATAATCGGGGACATCCAGGATGGGTTGCTGACTTCAACGATGTTTACTTGCTTAAGAGGAACGGAAGGATTGGACAATACCTCGATGCGCACTTCTTTTGCTAGATGTTTGAACTGGTGGCGACCAGTTTGCTTAATGCGTCCGCATGCTTATTTTCACTTCTGTTTATGTGAATTATCTTGAACGTTTGGAATTGGCTGATAAGCATTCGCGCTTGTTCCAGGTATAACGCCATGGCTTCGCCCTTTGCATCATAGTGCCCATTAACTTGCTCGGCCACTAACTTTGAATCGACGTGAGCTTCAAGATTTTTTGCTCCCATTTTAAGCGCCAAACGTAGGCATGCTAGAAATGCTTCATATTCTGCCTCGTTGTTTGTACTCTTGAAATCCAAGCGTATCGCATATGTAAGCTCGTGATCATCTGGGCTAACCAATCGAAGGCCCGCGCCTGCTCCATCGTCATTAGAAGCCCCGTCTGTGTGCAACGTCCAAACCCTATCGTCGAAAACTGGAATAGGGTTTTGGATCGCCTCACATTCCTGCACTTTGTCTATGGGAACTTCTGTCGCGATGTGACACCTGTGTCACCGCGACCATCAAACAAATACCAAGCCGATGAAATATTGTATTTCATACTTGGGATCTTGTATAAATATGTGTATGTTTTGCACATATCAATTACTGTTCAAATTCAAACTCTACATCGCTTTCTGGAGCATTATACGCAAACTGGTGCGTAAACGTACTCAGTTTATTTCGACAAATACTCCGGAACATCAACATACACTCAACGTACCTTAAATAACCTTTACATAACTTAGAAATAAGTTTTGAAGGCTTTGGTATAGCAAAAACAAGTTAATTCGCTTACAGGGACTAAACTTGACAAACTGCGAAAGTATGCCAATCTGAACTATAACGAACATTCCGGAACATGTCCATAAGTTAAACATACCATAAATATCCTTTACATGGCTTAGAAATAGGCTTTGAGGGGTTTGGTATGCTAAAATAAACTTCTGGGTCATTCAGGGACTAAAAGTGTCAAAAAGTGCACAAGTTTGCACTTTCGCGCATAACTTACGTTCTGAATACATCCGGACATCCAAAAATTTATGTAAGCATCCTTATATTATGCCTTAGTGTTTGGCATGAGAAAAATCCATTCGTCGCGTCATTTGGATCGTCTTTCACACTTATGCGCATTCCGTCGTAATTAAGCGAACACCGCGATCGTACGGCCAAACGAACCAACATCCGACACATTTTTGAGCATGTTTCATGTCCAAAATGTTTAGGCATCATTTTAGGACCTTAAAGTTGGCTTTACGGGCCTTAGAAGTGTCGGAAATGGCTTAAACACGCAACAGGGACCAAAACTGTCATTTTTCAAAGTATGTGCAGATCAGACGGGCTCAGGCGGCCTGCCTGAGTTTTTGCATATCCTGATGCGGGCCGCGTGAGGATGTCTGACAGAAAGATTTTGCATTAAATGCAGAATCTGGCCTTTCGTTCGATCAAGAGGCGATGCCTTTTTCACCCAATGAAGGGCCAAGAGCCAAGTTCAGTGAATTTAACCCCTAGACACATGTACGCACGAGATCAAGGCACGATATTCGATAAAACGATCCTAACGGTTCCACTTTTCCTATAAATACCCCCCCCCCCTTAGTGTAAAAATCACAATAATCTGATCTTGAAGCTCTAAGTTGAAACCATTGTTTCATACCTGAGCTATTTGATCTAGATTAGCACTCGGGGACCCTCCGTAAGTCTTCTTTCGCTCTTTTATTCGCTTTTCGAGTCCGAAAGTCAACGTTTTGTTGACTTTCTGCATTGACCAGCTTATGGTCGATGCGAAGTTCATGGAACTTCATAACGTGAGCGTGATCACGATGGTTATGGTCCGTAGTGACCATACCTACTGATTTCCCCGTTATCTAGGCTCAGTGACGAGTCGTAGTTTCGGCCAGAATGTGCATTCTTGCATATTTTGTAACCAAACTACTCATGAGCATCAAAGCCGTTTGTTTTGATGTCAAACCTGTTTTCAAACTTAGTTAAGCATGTTCTAACATGCTTAGCTCGTCACTTTTAGTTTAGTGCTTATATAGGGTCGTAAGGTAAGCGATCTAAACCATCGCTTATACTTTCGAACCCGACCCATTTGGTCGGTCATTAGGACCTGACCAAACACATTAGGTGACCATAGCTATAACCTTCCGAGGTTATACCTTGTGGTCACGATGTTAGGCGTTCCAGACGCGTTCTACGCGAACGACGCGTAAGGTAGCATAAGCTACCTAAACGGGTCGTGATGGACCGTAAGCACTTAGGTTAAGTTTCATTTTAGTATGTAGGCTTTGTTAAACCATATTACACGAGTCTCCATACTCGTTTGGTTTTCGAACCCGCGTACTGTCCGATCCTTCCGATTTGGTCCGGTATATTAACATAGCTACCTATTAGGTGCCGTTTGATATCCCGTGATCTTTAGCATTATCTGGTTATTATACAAGAACTCCAAAGCAATCTCAGGTGAGTACATTGAACCCCTCTTTTACTGTTTTCTAAACTGTTTTGGGGTGAAACACATGTGCCTATCTGTTACTTTCATGCTTTCCTGTTTTCACATCATATACTTGCTATGTTCAATAGTACATATATAGTACATGATTTCATTGTGTTCATGCTATGTATGCCCATTGTGTGCGTACTTAGTACATCGTTTTACATCACATGCTATGTATGCCCATTGTGTGCGTACTTAGTACATTGTTTTACATTACATGCTATGTATGCCCATTGTGTGCATACTTAGTACATTGTTGCACATTGCATTACTGTTGCATATGCTCATCCAGCATATGAACACATCACACTACATTTTGAACCGTTGTACTCTACAATACATTTCATGCTACGTACGCCCATTGTGTGCATACGTAGTACATTGTTTCACATTGCATTACTGTTGCATATGCTCATCCAGCATATGAACACATTACACTACATTTTGAACCGTTGTAACCATTTGACTATGTGAACCGTCTTAACCCTTCAATTTCATGAACCGTCTGTAACCATTCAACCGTGTAAACCAGTTGTATCCGTTGACATGGATTACATTTGACAATAGACATTTGACTATACATGAACATTTCTACCGTTGTTAAACATTTCATCTTGATGGTTTGGTTTGAGTAAGTGATTTAAGTAACGAGGCATGTGTAATATGATACAAGCATGGTGGATACGCCGCTGGTACTTCCTATATATAAGTGTTTGTATGGTATTACATATCGTAGCGTTATTTGAATCATTTCAATTTGAAACATAGAACATTTTATACAAATAACACGCTTTTCACAAGACATTGATTTACAAACAACAAATCTTATACAAACTCTTTTTACATGGTTATTCAGTTAACCATGCATTGTTCTCTTATCTATACATATCATTTGATCTTACCGTTTTTCAAATGATTTACAAGACAAAGCAAAATACGAGGTTCATGACTAAACATTTTCTCAAACTCAAGTCATGAATTCCGTTTTCACAAAACCAATGTATCTCACAGGCATTTTTATGCTGACGTACCTATTTTCACATGTGTTTTCAGGAGATGATGCATAGGACTTATCAAGACATACTTAGGCGGACCTGTGCCTTAGTGACTTAAAACGAGACAAGAACTAGTTAATTTATATTATGTACACTTTGATTCTTGTTTAGACAATGTAAACCTTCATGTTTGATTTATAAAACGAAACTTCATTCGCCATGGATTTGAAACAATTGATTCTGTTACAACACTCCCCGACGTTTCCGCCACGTTTTGTATGTTCTACGTGGTCGGGGTGTGACACGCGAAGTCTGCTAAAACTTGCCCTTTGATTGCTGGCCGCGGTCTATATAGGATATTGTATCCTCCCAGCTCAATGGCCCACTTAGCCAATCTCCCCGAGACATCGGGATTGGATAGAATTTGGCCCAAGTGATAATTAGTGAGAACTGTAATAACATGACCAGAGAAATACCGGCGTAGACGTTGTGATGCATCTACTAGCACGAGGACCAGTTTTTCTATCATCGAGTAGCGCGTCTCTGGGCCAGTTAGCATCTTGCTAATATAATATATTGGGGTCTGAATGTTCTCCCGTTCTACCATTAACACTGCGCCAACCGCTACCTCTGCTGCGGACAAATACAAGATTAGCGGTTCTTTTTCTCGCGGTGCTGTTAGTGTTGGCAACTGAATTAAACATTCCTTCATTTGCTTGAAAGTTGTTTCCGCTTCTGGTGTCCACTGGAAGTGGCTTTTCTTAGCACAATTGCACAGTGTACTAATGAACGGATAAGACTTTGCGGCGTGATTTTCCAAGAATCTGTTTAAAGCTGCTAATCGTCCCGCGAGTCTTTGCATTTCTTTTACTGTTGCAGGTGAGGGCATCAGCTGGATGGCTTGCACTTTCTCCGGGTTGACTTTAAAACCGTCTCTTGAAACCCAAAAATTTTCCTTCTTCCATTCCAAAGGAGCACTTTGTTGGGTTAAGTTTCAGGTTGACGCTGCGCAAAGAATCGAACGTACGATGAATGTTTACGAGCATGGTTCCCTCTTCTTGGCTCATGATGACAAGGTCATCCATATATACTTCGACTGTTTTACCAATGTCTTCCCCGAAGTCTGTATCCATTAAGCGCTGGTAAGTAGCTCCTTCATTACAGAGACCAAAGGGCATTTTTGTATAGCAAAAGATGCCTTTATCTATACGGAAGGCGGTTTTATCTTCATCTTCCTCTTTCATTTGGACCTGATGGTAGCCTTTATAACAGTCGAGAAAACACTTCCAGCGGAAAGATGCTAAAGAGTCAACTTTTTTGTCTATTTCCGGTAGCGCATAGCAATCCTTTGGGCAAGCCTTGTTGAGGTCTTTGAAGTCGACACACATGCGCCATCCGCCATTGTGTTTTTGAACCATTACTGGGTTAGCGACCCAGGTCTGGTATTTTACTTCGCGCAGGATCCCGACGTTGAGTAACTCTGTTACTTACTCGTTCATTGCTTCTGCTTTTTCAGTGCTGAGACTGCGTCTTCCTTGCGCGACGGGTTCTGCTGAGGGGCGGACATTCAAACAGTGCTACGCTATATCTCCTGGGACTCCAGTCATGTGTACTGGGCACCAGGCGAAGATGTCTTTATTGTTTGAAAGTAATTCCTTCAACTATATCCGTATTGCCGGTGAAATGGCGTGCCCTAGTAAGATGGTCTGCTCCGGATACTCTTTGTTGAGAACCCATTTTTCCGGCTCGTTTGGTGCTGATGGTTTGACAACCTTTGCTAGTGGCTCATCATTCACGTACATGACTTCCTTGCTTGAGTACAGAATTGCTACTCCTGTTTCCATTGGAAAGCCGCAAGCGGCATGTGGAATGGAAGTAATCATCTTGAATTCTCTTTGCGATCTTCTTCCCAGCAATACATCGTGGCGTGATGTTGCCAGCATGACCATGAAATTACTGTGACTATGCGCGAATGCTCACCATCTGAGAGAGTCACAGGAAATGCAATTTGTCCCAATAGGAACACAGCTTCGTTGCAGAAACCAGTGAGGGGAAAATCAACTGGCTCTAAACATGCTTTATCTTCTGGATCAAGTTGCTTGAAACATTGTTCATAGATTATATCCATCGAGCTTCCTGGATCTATGAACATGTAGTCGGTTCTGTAGTGGCCGAAGATACCGGTGATAATTACTGGACGTTCTTCCTGAGGTCCTCCAGGAACAACAGGAAATACAACTTGTTGCTCTCTCCAATGCTGATTATGGTTTCGTTTGTTTGGCCTTCGTGAGGGACCTTCTTGCACCATGTTTATCTGCTTTTGTTCGGCTTCCTGGCAATCGGTATCTTCTGATTTTTGAATCATCTTGTCATGACTACTTGATTGGATGTCGCACTGATTAGGTATCCGTGGGTCTAATATTGCAGCGTCAAATTTACCTTTTCCTTTTGTCAGAGTATCAGATCTGACATTTGGCAACTCAGATCTGATGTTTTGTGTGAAAATTTGGTTCATAGTGATCTGGAATCTGTTGAACCAGTACTCTGGAGTTCTTTCCAGGGGTAGATCTGAACGGTTATGAACTCCTGTTTGTGTCATGGAGTCATTTTCTTCCGAATGACTGTTGTTGCTTCCTTTACTTCCCATGATTCCGTCGATCTGGACATCTCGGGTTGTAAAACCCTTGAATTCAGATCGAGGACTTGATGGGTGAAATGATGAATTCTCTGCCATATGAAACAGGGAATGAAAAGAATGAATCGAAAGGAGAAAAATGGATGAAACAGAGAAATCGGTGGGCGCCAATGAAGAAACACTAGATAAATGACCGGAATCAAATAATCTAGGGGGTTAGGTTCTGCATAAAAGGGTTGGTTTCTTCTCGCTCGGTTCAGGGGAACAGATCTTCTCTTCTTCTCGATAGCTGCAAAACAGACACCGTCAGACTCGCCACGGGGAGAATGGGGGTTCTCTCCGTGACCACCCTTCAGCGTGAGAATAAGTATCGGTATATGAAGAAGAAGAAGTATAAGTGAAGTGAATGTAACTTGAAGCTTGTACCTGAATTACTCCTCTATTTATAGCCGAAGTTTGGGCGGGGAAACCTGTTATTGAAATATTGACGGAATGTGCTAACTCCGTAAACGGTTATCTTTCCCTCCGTTAATTCTCTTAATCCGACGTGAGAGCACACAGATCGCGATTTTGATCAACGGCTGGGGTATTGCCACGTGGAAAGTGGGCAAGTGGAGATTTCTCTTTAATTTCATGCCATCACCGTGACTTCAAGAGAGCCCAGGATGATGACACGTGGCCAGACGGTTATAACCATCTGGTGGTGCACGATTGAGTCTTCTAGAAGATTACAGCCGTAATCCAGTGTGACTCCTTATCGTGTGGTATCAGTCAAGTAAATAAGATCCAAGTCTGGGTATTATTTAAGCGGAAGTGCTTGCCGGGATTTTTATCCCTGTTTATTATGGAGAGAGGTGCAAGGATACATTAGTTCTCCTTTGGCGCGCATGTGTTGCTTGCTGCTTTTCTTCTAAGTTCTCTTTGTAGGACCAGTGCACGGCCACGCAAGGTCTAAAAAGGGTTAAAAGATGAGGTTGTGGTATGGTCTCAAGTACTCGAAGTGAGGTTTTTGGGACCTTACCCCTTCAGTTGCCATGAAGTGTATGAGAGAGAATGTTCAGACACCGACCCGTATGTGATGGTCGGAATTTCCCGAAACCCAGGTGGGGTTTCTGCCTCAAACTCTAAGTCAAGAGACCTGGTTACTGCTGGTGATGCAGGAGTTGTAGTAGCTGCAAAGATTGTCGTAAATGGCGGGTGACTGGTTGTCACCGCCGGACTTGGTGTAATTGCCGTGTTCTGACCGCTTGCCGTTGGGTATAAGTTGTCTGGTGCTACCGTTGGTCCCACGGATGGCGCCAATGAAGAAACACTAAACTGAACGGTTAGGCTCCGACGAATACTTCAACTCTTGGTGATCGGAACTGCTGGCTGCAAAACAGAACACCGTTAGGACTCGTTACAAGAATGGGGTTTTTCCTGTAATCACCATATGGCGTGAGAATAAATCTCGGTAATTTGGGAGTAAGAAAATATGTAGAGAGAAAGTTGGTAAGAGCAGAATATTTATACTTTTGATGTTTACCTCTATTTATAGTTTACGATTAGGGTTTCCCGTAAGTTAGGAGATAATCCGGTGTGTTAGGGATTTGCATGATCTTCCAAGAATATTGGAGATTCGGTTACTTGGTTTATCCATGCAGAATGAAACATTCTAGAATAAACGTGAATATCATTGATTACTTATAATAAAATAATAGGTAATGACCGGGTCGGGTTAGTCGGTCCGGGTCATACCTCGTCAGTTTTCAACCCCCTCCTGGTAGTGGTTGACCACTGCCCGATTGTTTTCAATTTCCTTCCGATAGTGGTGGACCTTCTGAGGGTCCAAAATGATGACCTAGTGAATTTGAAACCAATCAGATATAACATTTATTTATACGTTTATTTATGATACGTTTAAACCTCAAAGAAGAAACCCTTTGGTTTATTTTTTTTTTCAAAATTATTTTCCTACAAATTGTGTTGGTGCTATATTTTTTTTTAACTTACCAATAACGTTTTTTCATATCCACGAAGAGAATGAAGTATTAAGCACTTCTCTTGTTAAAGCCATTACTATTTATTCTAACGTCTACTTAATAAAGAATAAATTATTACTATTATTTTTATATTATTCGTTACAACTATACAATTATAATAATAAGGGAATGTTCAAATGAAAACCACTAGTTTTTGTGAAAACTCGAAAGCTAATTAAAAAAACCAAAAAAACATACAATTTTTTTTTAATTTTTTTTTTTTGCAAACCAAATTTCGCAGGTTTTTTTATATAAAACAATTTTCAAAAAAAAAAGAATTTTTTTTTGTGTAGTGCACATGTGTAATACTACACATGTGTATGTGTACTACACATGTGTATTATTACACATGTGCACTACACAAATTTTTTTTTTTAAGTTTTTTTTATATATAAAAACCAGCGATTTTTATAAAAAAATTGAAAAAAAAAATTTGTGTGTTTTTTAGGCTTCACAATAAATAAAAGTGGTTTTCATTTGAACTATCTTCTATAATAATATTTTGTTATTATTATATTTATCATTATTAAGCACTTGAAACCTAAAACACAAAGATCTCATTTTCACATGGCGGAGCATGTGATTGCATGGGTGGCCGGCGCCGGACGTCAAACAAATATCAATTCCATTTCATTTTCATATTTTAATTACGCCTAGCCTAGGTACAAAAAGAATAATATTTATTACCTGGACTCCAATTAACATTAACATTAACAATAATATAATATCTAATTTCCAATTTCACATCTGTCAAACTCCTTCTCCACCGTCAGATCCCCCTCATTTAAACCATCATCTACCGTCCATTCAAATTTCAAATCAATTCATTTTGGAGCCATTTAAAAAAACAACCTATACAAATATCTATAAAAACCGCCATATTCATTCATTCTCTCTGTTTCTCTATAACTATCTTCTCGTCAAAACCCTAACCCTAACCTGCAACTCCGATCTACGGCACCGGCGAAGATGCGTGAGATTCTCCATATTCAAGGCGGTCAATGCGGAAACCAGATCGGAGCAAAGTTCTGGGAGGTAGTTTGTGCAGAACACGGTATCGATGTGACTGGAAAGTACACCGGAGATTCTGAGCTGCAGCTCGAGAGGATTAATGTGTATTACAATGAGGCTAGCGGCGGAAGGTTTGTTCCACGCGCCGTGCTTATGGATCTGGAGCCAGGAACGATGGACAGTCTCAGATCTGGAGCGTACGGCCAGATCTTCCGGCCGGATAACTTTGTGTTTGGGCAGTCCGGTGCTGGTAATAATTGGGCGAAAGGTCATTATACTGAAGGTGCTGAGTTGATTGACTCGGTTTTGGATGTTGTTCGGAAGGAAGCTGAGAACTGTGATTGTTTGCAAGGTATATGTTCTATTAGATGTTTATGTTATTGTTGATTGTGTTTAATACTATTGAATGATGTTTTAATATGAGGTAGAGATTTGCAGATCTGTTAATTATGTGCTCTGGATCTATCGTGATTTAGTTAAAAAGATGTTAATAGTGTTCAGTTTGATTACAGTTTATTCTGAACAAATTTTGATCCATATGATCTTCAGTTATAAAGATTTTAATGGTGTTCAATTTGGTTGCAGTTTTATGTTGAACAATTTTTGATACATGTGATCTCTAGTTATAAACATTAATTAAGTTAAAGGTGTTCAGTCTGACAACAGTTTCATGTTGAACAAGTTTTGATCCATATGATCTTCCATTGTAGCTATGTTCAATTAGATAACAGTTTTGATCCATATGATATTAAGTTATAACTATGTTAAATGTGTTCAATTTGATAACAGTTTCATGTTGAACATTATATAATCCATTTGATCTTCAGTTATTAATATGTTAATGATGTTTGACTTTATAATAATTTTATTAACATTTTTGATACATATGATTTTTAGTTATAAAGATGTTAATAATGTTAGGTTTGATTTCATGCTGAACATATATTGATCCATGTCAGCTAAAAAGATGTTAATAGTGTGTTCAATTTGATGACAGTTTCATGTTGAACACATTTTGATTGATATGCTCTTCAGTTATAAAGATGTTAATCGTGCTCAGTTTGATAACAGTTTCATGTTGAACACATTTTGATACATATGATCTTCAGTTTGATAAGAAGTTTATGCTGGATGCTAATTGTGTTCAAATGCAGGTTTCCAGGTCTGCCATTCTCTAGGAGGTGGAACAGGGTCCGGCATGGGTACCCTTTTGATTTCAAAGATCAGGGAAGAGTATCCCGACCGAATGATGATGACATTCTCAGTATTCCCATCACCAAAGGTCTCCGATACCGTTGTTGAGCCTTACAACGCCACCTTATCTGTCCACCAGCTCGTTGAAAACGCCGATGAATGTATGGTTCTCGATAACGAAGCATTATACGATATCTGTTTCCGAACCCTCAAACTCACTACCCCAAGCTGTAAGCATCCTCAACGAGTTAACGCTAAATGTCTGGAGTGACTTGCTGTTTACGATTAATTTTTAATATGTGTCTAAGTTTTAACGGTTAATTTTTATTACAGTTGGTGATTTGAACCATCTAATTTCCGCAACAATGTCTGGAGTGACTTGCTGTTTACGATTCCCTGGTCAACTCAACTCTGACTTGCGAAAGCTCGCTGTGAATCTCATCCCATTCCCGCGTCTCCACTTCTTCATGGTTGGTTTCGCCCCTCTAACATCCCGTGGCTCCCAACAATACCGAGCTTTAACCGTACCTGAACTCACCCAACAAATGTGGGACGCCAAGAACATGATGTGTGCTGCAGACCCACGTCACGGTCGTTACCTAACCGCATCAGCGATCTACCGTGGCAAAATGAGCACAAAAGAAGTCGATGAACAAATGCTAAACGTGCAAAACAAGAACTCGTCCTACTTTGTCGAGTGGATCCCGAATAACGTGAAGTCAACTGTTTGTGACATCCCACCAACCGGTTTAAAAATGGCGTCTACGTTTATTGGGAACTCGACTTCTATTCAAGAAATGTTTAGGCGTGTGAGCGAGCAGTTTACCGCTATGTTTAGGAGGAAGGCTTTCTTGCATTGGTATACCGGTGAAGGTATGGATGAAATGGAGTTTACGGAGGCTGAGAGTAATATGAATGATTTGGTTTCTGAGTATCAACAGTATCAAGATGCAACTGCTGATGAAGAGGGAGAATATGAGGAGGAAGAGGAGTATGATGAGGCTTGAGAAACGATGGGAAGTTAAAAGGGTAAAAGAGGAATTTTGATTACAACCAGTGGTTGTATTCTGCTTTTGTCATTATTTCTAAACGTTTGTAGGAGAAAGTAATGTTTTCTGTTTTGCCAACCTTATATTGGGTGATTTCATTTAACTGTCTTTTTTTGTCTGGTTTTAAATTGTAAGTTTTATTCTAGGAAGAGCTGTTTGTGTTTTTTTCTCTTCATGATTTGTTTGCTTTGCGTTCATTGTGCTATTCATCCTCAACTTGACCCCCTTTTTTTTTACATAGGAACTTGGGTGTTGGGAAACTGTGAGCTTCGTTACCTCTCTTTGAGCGGACCTCATTCTAGCTGCTCTACTTGACAACTTCTTTCTATAGTCATCATCACTGCTTGATGATGTGGATTTCCCATGACCCCTGCAATTTTTTAATCCAAATGTTGATTATCCTCTACACGACACGAGGTGCTTGGGAACGGGTAGAGTTAAAAGGTTTAAATATAGTTTCTTTAATTAATACTAGTGGGAAACCCGTACGTTGTCACGGAGTCGACATAATGCGGCATGTACACAATTCACATGAGACGAATCAGGTGAATAGTGAAGTAAGGATTTCATGGGAGGTTGTTCATATATCAGATTTAGTTATACAAAAAGCTTACCCATTTAATATTGTAGTGAAAATATTGAACTCCTACGCATTAGACAATCAGGCGGTAAGCTAAAAAAGAACCACAACCCAAAAGTTATTTAACTAACCACAATGATGATCCTTGTAAATATAGAGACATCAAATTCACCCTATTTACTGATGGATGGATCCACCCGGTGAAGGCAAATTGTATTATGAGATAACACCATATTGTCTTATGACATATCAAGACAAATAAATAAAGAAAGGTAACCATATACTCTACACAAAATCACAATTATAGTCTACTGTGAAGATATAATCAATTTAAAGTCATGTTACATAGATGTACACACACGAACGCAATGAGATCACAAACATCAGCAAGTTCAAAGAGATTCGTGTAAGACCTCCTCAATAAAGCGCATGGTTTTAAGCACCTGTGTATACAAGTAAAAGACACCGACGACAAGAGGGGCGACAACGACGTGTGTCTCGATTCCGGCTACTTGGTCACTGGTTCATGTAATAGCGGCAGTGGCATCGGGGGTGTTTCGGAACGGAAGATCAGGTCAGATGTGTTTCGTTTTGGTGGAGTTTAATTGATAATAAAATGAGTTTGCACAACACCTTTTGAACAAGAAAATGCCTTTTTAGCATCTGTGAAGGTTACTTCAAGAGCCGAAAATGTAACAACCCGACTTTCCGGGTCATTACTTGTATCTGTCATTTCTTGCTTAATTGCTTGTACTCTCGAGATATCGATTATCGCTATGGGTTAACTATTTTAAACTACGTTTTCAACGCGCATTTTAAACGCATGATTACAATGCTTATTCAAAACACAGTTATCGCATTTAACGCAGTTTACAACGCATACTATTTACACGCATTTTATCGCTTGTTTAGACTAAACGCTATCGCAACGCACTCACAACGCAAACTCGAAACGTGGATTTACTTTTATGCATCTTAGTTATTATGTGTGTTAATTGTGTGATTATTTGTTTAATGTTATGTGGTTATCTCAACGCAACAGTTACACACTTAACGCTTACTCGCAACTCGCTTAAACGCAACGCAACGCTTAACACACGAAATGAAAGTTGAAAAACTAACTCGCACAACTCGGCCGATCAAATGGACAACCGATCGAATGGACATCCGCTCGGATGACCATCCGACTGGATGGCCGGATGGCCATCCGACCAAGCACACCTCGCAACTTGCACCGACTTAACTCTTCCCTCACACTATAAATAGTGCCCGTACACCTCCCTTTTACTGATTTGACGTCCCCATCCGACCACTCGCTCTCAAGTTACTCTCAGTCACTTTTCCTCGCGATTCAAGGATATTTCGTAAGTATTTCTCCTCAAATCTTGTACAATCATCATCACCAATCACTTCTACATCATCTTCTCCATCAAAATCACACACAAACACATACTTTTTCTCTGAAATCACTGATTTGGACCTCTTGAAGGTGGTTTCCACCCGTTTTGCTCCGGCGAACGGTTAAGGATCATCTTTTCATCAAGATTTGTTCAGATCTAAAGAATTTCCACACTATTCAACTCAATCACAACAAGATCTCAACATTTTTCAACTGTTTTCAACTTTTCTTCACTTTTCCACTCAAAACCGATGGAATCTGGACCCAAACTGACCTTAGACTCGTTCCTTAGTCTAGAGCCGGCTTGAAAACGGATTTTCACTTGAGAGATGACCGATTAACGGGTCATACATGAAACTTCGTCAAGAGCAGTGAATCTGATCGAATGGGGTGATCCTCATCCGATCGAATGAGCTGGACCTTGGTGTGTTTCTATTGTTTAATACGTCGTCACGCCATCTCCGTTAAAACTCAAAACTTTTACTTAGAAAATTTTACAAAGTTTTTCAAATAAAAGATTGCCCACTCGAGTGGCCATCCGATCGGATGACCATCCGATCGAATGACCATTCGACCAGGTGGTCTGACCCTTATACTATTCCTTTTTCAAAACGATTTGACCAAACTTCAAACCTTACCGATTTTCCAAAACAACACACACTCATTCGAATGGCCATCCCTTCGAATGGTCATCCGCTCGAATGACCATCCGTCCGGATGACCATCCGATCTAACGGATACTCATCCGATCGAATCACCATTTGACACTTAGCACTTTCGACATTCTGTTTACACGCCGTTCAACGCTTACGCTACTGTTCTATGATCAGGCTAACTCCAACGCGCTCCCTTCAATCCAATCAAGTTGTGTTTACTTGTTAAACACCTACTGTGAGTATACTCGAACCCATTTTCTTTTAACGCACTTTTGGGTGTCATATACGTTCTCTAACAAAACACATCAACACACAACGCAAACACTTTTAACGCTAACCGCTCCCGCATGTTATACGTGATCTATGAATGCTTGTTACTATTGTAACAACCCGACTTTTTGGGCCATTACTTGTATCTGTCATTTCTTGCTTAATTAATTGTGCTCTAGAGATTTCGGTTATCGCTACGAGTTAACTATTTTAAACTATATTCTAAAACGCGTTCACAACGCTAATTCAAACGCAGTTATCGCATTTAACGAGGTTTATAACGCTTACTATTTAAATGCATTTTTATTGCATATTACATCGCATGATTAGACTAAACGTTGTGGCAATGCTAACGCAACACAATCGCAACGCAGACTCGAAACACAGATTTACTTTATGCTTTACTTGTGTTATTTGTGTTAATTATGTGATTATTTGTTTAATGTTATGTGGTTATCTCAACGCAACGCTTACCCGCAACTCGCTTAAAACGCAACGCAACGCTTAACACACGAAACGAAAGTTGGAAAACTAACTCGCACAACACGGCTGTACGAATGGACGGTCATCCGGACCGGACACCCATTCGACACCTCGCACTCCTCCACCGACTTAACTCTCCTCTCACCCTATAAATACCCGCCGTACATGTCCCTGTCACTGATTTGACAACTCCATCCCACCAGCACACACTCAAGTCGCTCCAAGTAACTTTTCTCTCGATTCAAGGCTATTACATAAGTGTTCTCCTAAAATCTTGTACAATCATCATCACTACACACTTCTACATCATCTACTCCATCAAAATCACACACTTTCTCCTTGAAATCACCTAATTTAGACTCCTTGAAGATGGTTCTCACTCAGTTGTATATGTAAACTGTTTGTGACATCATCTCATTAAGATTAGCTCAGATCTAAAGGATTTCCACACTATTTAACACGAATCTCAATAAGCTCTCAACATTTTCTAACTGTTTCAAACTTTTCTTCAACTTTATACTCAAAACCGATGGGTTTGGACTCAAACTGGCTTTAGACTCGTTCCTTAGTCTAGAGCCGGCTTGAAAACGGATTTCCACCGGAGAGATGACCGATTAACGGGTTGAACATGAAAATCCATCAAGAACAGTGAATCTGATCGATTGGGGTGATTCTCATCCGATCAAATGAAGTGAATCTGGTATGTTTCCATTGTTTGACACGTTGTCACGGCGTCTCCGTTAAACTCCAACTTTTTTACTTAGGACATTTTACAAAAGTTTTCAAATCAACAGATTGCCACTCGAGTGGCCATCCGATCGAATAACCATTTGATTGAATGACCATTCGACTAGGTGACCTGTCCCTCATAATATTCCTTGTTCAAAACGATTTGACCAAAACTTCAAACTACCAAACTCTCGATCGAATAGCCATCCGACTAGGTGACCTGTCCCTCATAATATTATCGTCGATTTATCGCTGATTTCTCTAAAATCGCCGTCCCTCTCACCTTTCTAATGCATAAAGACAAGACTTTTGTTCGGGGAACCGAACAAGCGGATGCCTTTCAAACTCTCAAGCGTATGCTTTGCGACGCTCCCGTACTCGCGCTACCTGATGGAAACGACGACTTTGTAGTCTATTGCGATGCCTCTAACCTAGGTCTTTGTTATGTTTTTATGCAACGAGACAAGGTTATCGCGTACGCATCTCGCCAGCTCAAAGTCCACAAGAAGAACTATATAACCCATGATCTCGAACTCGGTGCAGTTGTTTTTACATTAAAGATATGGCGACACTACCTTTATGGTACTAAGTGTACGGTCTTCACCGACCATAAGAGCCTACAACACATCTTAAACCAGAAAGAGCTGAATATGCGCCAACGCAGATGGGTTGAACTTCTCAACGACTACGACTGTGAGATACGCTACCACCCAGGCAAATCAAACTTCGTTGCTGATGCTCTTAGCCGACGAAGCTATTTACATAGTGTTCGTAATGTTCAAGCCCAACACACCTCGAAGCTCTCATTCGCGACGCTCAGCACGCTTGTTTTCTCGAGAACATCTTGAAGGAAAAATGAATACTTGGAACCGAAAACCAACTAGTGAATAAACCGAATGGTATCTTTCACTACCTCGATCGCATTTGGATCCCCAGTCGCAATAATCTCTGAGAGATTTTGCTGACTGAAGCCCACAAATCCCGGTATTCCATTCATCCCGGTGCCGACAAGAGGTACAAGGAACTCTGTGCCAGGTATTGGTGGCCAGGAATGAAGAAGGATATCGCTCTCTATGTTTCGAAATGCCTAACTTACTCGAAAGTTAAGGCCGAACACTAACGACCCTCTGGCTTACTCGTACAACCCAAAATCCCGATGTGGAAATGGGAGGTATAGCTATGGACTTCATTACGAAACTCCCTTGCACTCCATCAGGTCACAATAGCATTTGGGTTATCGTTGATCGTCTTACGAAATCCGCTCACTTTCTACTGATACGAGAAGACTATAAGGTTGAACGATTAGCACAAATCTATACCGACAAAGTCATTTGTCGACATGGGACCCCTGTGACATCATCTCTGACCGCGATGGTCGATTTACCTCGCACATTTGGGAAACTTTTCAATCCGCTCACGGTTCAACTCTTAATCTCAGTACCCCTTTCCATCCCCATACCGATGGTCAGACTGAGCGCACGATTCGCACCCTTAAAGACATGCTTCATTCGTGCGTTATAGATTTTGGTGGTAATTGAGACTCGCATTTACCTTTAGTCGAATTCTCGTAGAACAACAGTTATCATGCTAGTATTCAAATGGCACCATTTGAGGCATTATATGGAAGAAAATGTCGATCGCCTATTGTATGGCACGAGATCGGAGATGTGCAAATTACCGGTCCTGAGTTATTACAAGAAACGACTGACAAGATCCTCCAGATACGAGACAATCTCTTGAAAGCGCGGAGTCATCAAAAGAGTTATGCTGATAAACGCCGCAAGCCCCTTAAGTTCGAAGTTGGCGATCACGTACTCCTAAAGGTTTCACCTTGGAAGGGGGAGAGGGGGTGATCTGATTCGGCAAGAAAGGAATACTAGTGCCACGATATGTTGGCCCCTTTAAGATTCTGGAAAGAATTGGCAAAGTGGCCTACCGACTTGAATTACCGGAGGAACTCAACAACGTACACCCGACTTTCCACGTCTCAAACCTTAAAAAGTGCCTAGCTGAAGAAAACCTTCATGTCCCCCTCGAGGATTTCCAAGTTAACGAAACTCTACACTTCGTGGAAAAGCCACTAGAAATCATGGACCGAGAGACCAAGAAACTCCGACGCTCTCTGATGTGCTGAAAATGGGTTAATTAAAAACAACTAAAATTACCCTAATTCTAGACTCTCTAAGCTTTAAATTTATAAAACTAAGACTCGACCTAAACCCTAAACCACACAACCGGCAAGTGAACCGATCAATGTAGTAAAGCTAAAGCAAGTCCGAGTATCGAACCCACGAGACTCTACTGATTACGCTACGACTCTATCTAGACTAAGACTGACATGACATAACTAAATTGTTTATTAATTGGGGGGGGGGGGGTTCTAAATATCCTAAAATTATAATTAAAAGTCAACTAAATTAACTAGACGAATAAGACACGAACTCACACGAAGGCTGAACTCAAGGATGATGAAGGAACTACCTAGACAGGAATCCTGATTGCTTTTAGTTATGATTATAATTGGAAGTTGTCTGCTATGGAACCGGGATCTTAAAATTCTCACCTCTCGGGAAATCTAAGGACCCCTAATCCTTCTCAAGAGCACGCTAAGATCCCCTAAAGGTTGTTAAATTACCGGTTATTAGACTACTTTACAAGACATCTAATGGGTTTACAAAAGTATCCTACAAAGCTCACTCCCTTACGAGACCTAAACCTAGGATAGGCTTGTTTTCTCAGCTAGATTTGCTAGACAGCAGCCAAAAGGTTAACTTCCTAGGAAGGACCCACCTTACGGTTTAATCACTTAGACCTAGCAATAATCTCGCACCTTACAGCTATTGACGATTAGTAGAGCACTTGATTTTATAAAAATATCAATTATTACTTCTAAGGTTTATCGGCCGATTTAACCCTAAAGATTCAAGATTTATTACGTGATATAGACAGTCACCAAAATCTAAAACCTAGCACGATTCTATTATGTGATAAAGACCGTCACCAAGATTCATGCGAAGCAATAATCAATAATTAAACAACATCAAGCACGCAAACACATCTAACTGATAGAACAAACCGTTTACAATTTATAAACTATCCATAGCATTCAAAAATCCAAGAATAATCAAAACATATGCAATCATTCAACCATGTCTAGGTAGTAACAAGAAGTCTAGCCAATAATCATTGTCAAAAACATAATAGCAAACTTAAACAAATCTGAATTCATCTTTAAACAATCAAAAACAAACGAAAACCGAAGAACAAGAAGATATAACCCGTGAACTTCGATCCCGAGTGCTCCCGAATGCTCCCCGATGATTCCTTGGCTTCCCGAATGTCCTAGAACTCCAAAACAGCCTTCTACAAGCTCCAAAAATCGCCTAAGTTCGTCTCTCTGTGCGTCTCCAAGGTCGGCTCCCTCTAATGTTGCGTCTAATCTTCTTGTGCGTAACTTAATAATTCCAACTGTATGTTCGTTCGTGATGATGTCCAGCCGTCAACAGCCCTTCAAACCCCTTTGTCTGATGTTGATATTATTATTTATGTATGAAGTTCCTTTTCATCCAAGTAATACTCTATATTTAGAATAGGGTTTTTTTATATGATATAACAATGAACAAAATAATGATTCTCATGGCCCAAGGCCACGTTTCACTTGCTGATGGGCTTTAATTCATTAAGCCTATAAAAATCGTCCAAATTGATGCCAGCTGTTTAGGATCGATCCCTCTCAATTATTTGCGTCCCATTATGATTCCTTTTTTCCAAAAAAGCCCATGATGACGTCCACAGTGTATATATGGGACTAGGAATACTGGTTTTATTATAATTTCATTGATTCACAAGCCCACATCCATCCAAATATATATAGTGTGTTACCCCTCTAACTTATAAAATGGAGATAGTAGCCTTAACCCAATCACAAAAAAATAGCGGCAATTTCAATTAAGTCACTGGCATTCTACGTTGCCCAACTCGCTGGTCATTTCCATATTACTCGTTTTTGCTCCATTTGCACCAGGACCTAACACAATACAAAATAATGTAATATAACACTAAAACTAAATAAAAATAAATAGAGTAAACTGCCATTTTGGTCCCTGAGGTTTGGTTACTTTTGCCACTTTAGTCCAAAACTCAAACCTTTTGCATCTGGGTCCCTGTGGTTTCAGTTTTATTGCCATTTTGGTCCAAAAATGAAATCAGGTCATACTTGTCTTATAAAATCCTGCAATTTTGTCATTTTCCTCAAGGGCAAATCAGGTCATATTTGTCTTATAAAATATGGTATTTATTTATAAAAAAGAAATGATCATTTTGCCCCTGCGGAAAATGACAAAATAACAGGATTTTATAAGACAAATATGACCTGATTTTATTTTTGGACCAAAATGACAATAAAACTGAAACCACAGGGACCCAGATGCAAAAAGTTTGAGTTTTGGACTAAAGTGGCAAAATTGACCAAACCACAGGGACCAAAATGACAATTTACTCAAATAAATAAAACCTACACAAAAACTATACAATTTACACGGAACAAATATGTGTATTTTACCACACATCACTCTTGCATTCCTATAGTGAAGGTTCGCTGGGAAGGCAAACGTGGCACCGAGTTCACTTGGGAACTTGAAAGTGATATGAAAGCTAAATATCCACATCTCTTCGTTATGCCTACGCCTTAATTTCGGGACGAAATTCCCTAAAGTAGGGGAGGCTGTAACAACCCGACTTTTCGGGTCATTACTTGTATCTGTCATTCCTTGCTTAATTAACTTGTACTCTCGAGATTTCGATTATCTCTACGTGTTAACTAGTTTAAACTATATTATACAACGCGTTCACAACGCTTATTCAAACGCAGTTATCGCATTTAACGCGGTTTAAAACGCTTACTATTTAAACACATTTTTATCGCATATTACATCGCATGATTAGACTAAACGCTGTCGCAACGCTGACTCGAAATGCAGATTTACTTTACGCTTTACTTATGTTATTTGTGTTAATTGTGTGATTGTTTGTTGAATGTTATGTGGTTCTCTCAACGCAACGCTTACACGCTGAACGCTTACTCGCAACTCGCTTAAAACGCAACGCAATGCTTAACACATGAAACGAAAGTTGGAAAACTAACTCGCACAACACCGCTGTCCGAATGGATATCCGATCGAATGGACATCCATCCGGATGACCATCCGATCAGATGGCCATCCGACCGGACACCCATTCGACACCTCGCACTCCTCCACCGACTTAACTCTCCTCCCACCCTATAGATACCCGCCGTACACGTCCCTGTCATTGATTTGACAGCTCCATCCGACCAGCACGCACACAAGTCGCTCCAAGTCACTTTTCTCTCGATTCAAGGCTATTTCGTAAGTGTTCTCCTCAAATCTTGTACAATAATCATCACTACACACTTCTACATCATCTTCTCCATCAAAATCACACACTTTCTCCTTGAAATCACCTGATTTGGACTCCTTGAAGATGGTTCTCACTCAGTTGCATATGCAAACTGTTATGTGACATCATCTCATCAAGATTACCTCAGATTTAAAGGATTTCCACACTATTTAACACGAATCTCAATAAGATCCCAACATTCTTCAACTGTTTCAAACTTTTCTTCAACTTTTCTTCACTTTATACTCAAAACCGATGGGATTTGGACTCAAACTGACTATAGACTCGTTCCTTAGTCTAGAGCCGGCTTGAAAACGGATTTCCACCGGAGAGATGACCGATTAACGGGTCGAACATGAAACTCCATCAAGAACAGTGAATCTGATCGAGTGGGGTGATTTCCATCCAATCGAATGAACTGAATCTGGTATGTTTTTGTTGTTTGACACGTCGTCACGCCGTCTCTGTTAAACTCAAACTTTTTACTTAGAACATTTTACAAAAGTTTTCAAATCAACAGATTACCAATCGAGTGGCCATCCAATCGAATAACCATTCGATCGAATGACCATTTGACCAGGTGACCTATCCCTCATAATATTCCTTGTTCAAAATGATTTGACTAAAACTTCATTCAAATTACCAAACTCTCGATCGAATAGCCATCCGATCTAATGGCCATCCGTCCGGATGACTTGGCATCTATATATTGTTTAAATGCTACGAAAAAAACTTCTAAAGTTTTCAAAACGATTTACAAACAACCACATATCATTCGAATGAGCATCCGTTCGAATGGTCATCCGCTCAGATGACCATCTGCTCGGATGACCATCCGACCGAATGGGTACACATCCGTTCGGATCACCATCCGAACACCCCACCATTCGACATTCTGTTACGCACCATTCAACACTCACACTACTGTTCTATGCTCTGGCTAACTCCAACGTGCTCCCTTCAATCCAATCAAGGTTGTGTTTACTTGCTAAACACATACTATGAGTATACTCGAACCATTCTCTTTTAATGCACATTTGGGTGTTACATACGTTCTCTGTCAAAACACAACAACACATAACGCAAACACTTTTAACGCTAGCCACTCTCACATGTTATACGTGATATTGAATGCTTGTTACTATGCTTAGACAATGTTACACTCTACCGCCTCTAGCAACGATAGTACTATAGTTTGGACTCAACACCTGTCGTGGACAGGGGTTGCTAGGGATCACATCACTTTACTTCATGATGTGTGTAAAATGAAGCATATAAATTACATCAAATGAGGCACAAAACTAACCTTTTTTTAGTACTAATGTTGGAAAAAGTGAGTTTTGTCTTCCTTTTGAATTTACAGGATCAAATGAGCTTAAACGAACAAAAGGAACAAATATACAACCAAAACCAACATAAATACAAAGAAAAGGAAGAAACGTGACATGCCTAACCCCTCGGTAGCATCTCACAAAGCATAAACAAGAAGGCAGAAGCTGACCATGGGGCTGTGCCCAGCTGACCATGGGGCTGTGCCAAGCTCACCACGGGGCGTGGTCCGCCCTGACAAGAAGACAAAACCTGTAGAAGCTTCTACGCCCACCACGGGGCCGTGCCCAGCTCACCATGGGGTGTGGTCAACGCAAATATATGTAGAATCTTGCCAAATCTTGATAGTACAGATACGGTACTGACCACGGGGCCTTTCCCAGCTCACCACGGGGCGTGGTCAACGCAATGATACGTAGAATCTTGCCAAATCCTTATAGTACAGATACGGTACTTACCACGGGGCCGTGCCCCTCTCACCACGGGGCGTGTTGGGCCCTCTGCTGACACTTGCAATTAATGAAGGAAGAGAAAATGCTGACCACGGGACCGTGCCCAGCGGGCACGGGGCCATGGCCAGAGTTCTGTTCAGGCTATAAATAGAGGTGCTTGGTTCACTTCAAAGGCATCCCTTGGCAAACCACCTCTCCCACTTTGCCACGACTCCACCTGTGACAACTCGAAATTTCGATCCATTAGCATAACTCATCCGACAACTTTAATTGTTTCATGCAAGTTCATTTATGTGTGTTGAATGTTATAGGAAGTTGATGGGCTGTTTGAGGTCCAATAGTAGTGCACTCTATACAAGATTGTCGGCCCAAACAATGAATGGTATTTGTTGTTTAGTTGAATCAGCCCATGTGCGTTCATTTAATGCAACAGTTGTAGAGGTCCATTAATTGTCTACTCTATCCGACATAACCTACACAATTTAATATGAATCAGCCCTCCCCACGTGAAGTTTGATTCCATTTTGATATTTCTTTTGCAAAGCCATGTGCTGAAGTAATGAGGCCCAATACTTGATGTTTATATTAGATCTCGGTCCAATAGAAAATTAGTGAGTTCAAAATCATGTTAATTGTGTGGCGGCCCATGTGATTATATCGGCCCACTTGTTTTAGTTGTTAGCTTTATTTGTGCACTTGTACGTAAACTTCTTGAAAATCTCTAAATCACAAACGACAAACCCTACTCCCTCTCACTTGATGGCAGACGCCCCCCTTCTCGAGGCATCAACCTGTTGATCGAGATCTTGGTTAGTGAATCTATAACTATATTAATCCTCAGATTATTTGAGTTGTATTGTGTGTGTAAAATAGTGTACATAGGTGATATAAAAGGTGAGAGTCTTGATGTCGATATGATCATTTATCTGATGAGTGCTGTGTGTATATAATTATGTATGTATTAATTGATTGATGATTTCATTCATGTGTTTTGTTAAACGATTAAGACTTCTTGTATGTGATGAGAAATCGGGTGTCGTTAAGGACGAAATCAAAGGGGCATAGGTAACATTAGATTAAACCTTAAAGCTTTATGATATGTAATTGTTAATTGGTAATTCCCTTGAACATGTGTTTTAATGATCATCTTATGTTAATATGAACTCGTAATAGGACTATGTGAAGTTAAGGCCCCTACACATATATCTATATGCATTTTAATTGTTGATGAAATCAGGAATTAGTAAGCCATAATGAATAACAAACGTGAATAGATAAAGGGATGTTTTGATTTTGTACAAGGATTATGTTAACAGGTCATGAGAAACTATGAAATCCCTTAGAATATGCAAACCGTTACAGCACAGCAGGATGTAATATTCTAGTTGTTGGGCCGAGGGACTTGTTGGGCTGTTTAGTCAACACGTATGCAGCTGGGCTGCGTGACTCCGGGTCACCAGCTGAGTCCATACCTTGTGTGCATTTAGTTTGTTACTTGGGCCATTCAGTCACCGAATCACACACACATTTACCTAAGGCCAAGTTGAGTGGGCCTGAACTTAGATGGGCCGCACATTACGTGTTGAATGCTAAGAATGCTTACTTATTGTTACGATGTGTGATCTATGTATAAATGCGTGTTCGACACTTGTTTAAGATAAGTGAAAAGAATGTGATTTATTACATAAGAAATTGATTATTATTGATGACCATATTGGAATCTTGGTGTAAATTTATATGAGAACTGAATGCACGCTGTGAAACTACTTGATGAGAATGGGCTGCTATATTAGCTAGTATGACATGTGTTATACGAGTGCTTCTTGTACACAACATAAATGTGGAATACGTGATCTATGTACATGCGAAATAACTGCCTTTGGTAACCACGGTAGGGTTTGATTGACCAAGTGGGAAATGGGTAATGTAACGTAACGTAACATACCGAGCAATCTAAGGTGAGTTCACTGCTCTTTTCCAAGCATGCATCCCGAGGGAGGGATATCGGGTAACGTTCCATGGAGGAACGTCAGGTTTTGGGATGTTTGTTATTATTCTCAGCTTCTATCATATAAGACCCCTTACATCTACTGACAGTTGCCGAGGAGGCAACAAGGTTATTAGTTGATAGCGCTATTAGGTTTGGCACCCTCACACCGTACCAGGGTGGTCGGGCGTGAACTAATTTCCTTAAAGCATGACCAATGTTTTGATAGAGACATTGGGGTTGGGCAAACACATATTGTAGCCATTTCGGTAATCGAGTTAATAACAACATCAAATCAAATTACTGAACTATTGAACGGTTGAACTGTTTTATACACATACCGGGTAACTAAACGCGTTAACAAAACTTTGAACTCACCAGCGTCGTCTGACACACTTGTCTGCATGCTTGTAGGTCGTTAGATGTCTTGCATTGGAACTTGCTATCTGGAGTAGCTGGAGTGGTCATGGGTCGACTAGAAGGATTTATGGGATTGATTTCTTGATACTATACATTGGTTTTGGAACTGATTAACTTTGGTTTACTATTTGCTTCTGCTGAACATGTTGGTTTTCATTTAAACTTGTTGATGGTATTTTTCATTAATAATTGAGGATTTTATCTTGAAATTTGTATGGGTTCAATGTAATTAGTGGCTCGTTGTTGTTACGTCACATGTCCAACAGGGACTTTCCCTATGTGGTAATTTGGGGGTGTGACAGTTTGGTATCAGAGCCACTGGTTGTAGTGAACTTGGTTTTAATACGATTTTATAAAACCAGACTATAACCAAACAAATCTGAAAACGTGAATACGGCCATGACACTCAGCTCCAGATTGCAAGGTTCGTCTCTCGTATACTCATTGTACTGCGTAATTAGTGAACACCTACATATGATATTGCATGTGATTGCACGTTTAGCACAACAGTATGAATTCACGAATTACTTGCATGTGTTATATGACTGATAGGGTGGTATTTCCCTAAACATTCGTGACTTACGTTTTGTGATGCTCTTTGTTTGCTACTCGAGTTTGAGGAACCATTTGACATGAGTTATGAGGAGCTGAGATGAGCATGCAAATCACAATATTATTGTGGGTGCACACATAATAATAATGTGGGGTGCATGCGAGTCCCAGTGAGACTTAACAAGTGAAAAAGGGGTTCCGTTCCGTTATTTGGTTGATGTGAAACATAACAGTCTATAGGAGTCATAGCAGTGATTATCTCCTACTCGAAAGTGGTCTTGTCATTCCTCTCGGAATCCTTTCGAATCTCGATGTTATCGAGTATCACCTGAACACCCATCTGAACGTCCAGCGAACTATGTAGAATGCTAGGTGCTTGTACAAACGTCCCTGAGTTGGATGTCACAAGTCAAATGACTGGTCTATATCTCCTTCACTTCTCTCTCTGTCTACTGGAACTTAATGTGTTGACGTCTTAGATCCCAAAGTGCGAACACCTCTGCAACACTGTCGAAACAAACCGTGTGTTACTCAAGCAACTTGTAGCATCGGTGGACAAAAGGATATGAGTAGTACTATACCGACTTCAGCATCTGGATGACCTTGATTACCAACAATGAACACCAGCAATTTGACGCTAATCGGATCTTTAACCCCAATTAGCAGCCCATGGGAGCCAACTCCTACGAATAAATTGGGACATAAACGATGACAATTGACCGTGGTGCGAAAATGTGAAACGGCCAGCACAATGAGTAGCATCTTAGGACGTGGCACTGAAATGTGACAAGATGGACCTTGTCGGTGAAGAATTGTAGGACTCCGTTTCAGGCAATGACGTTAGAGGTAACAGTCACGGCAACATCAGGATACTCGCAATTGTAACTAACGGTATGGAAATGGAGGTGCCAACAACATGGATTGGCCATGGTTAGATCAAGAAGACAACAATCAAAGACACGACGTAAGTACTGGAAATCCTCGTAATGATAACAACAACACAGGAAATGACGCTTATGGAAGGGCATTTAGGATTGGCGTGGGCGACGCCAGGATCATAACCACATGGTGGCCTACACGTTTTTTGGTAACGAATCACTTCGCCTCTGTTCTACTTAACTCTGATGCTTCTTGAAACCGAACATGTTGTGGAATCGGTTGACGGCAAGACAAACGAAACCTCATATGCTTGTTGGGATGCAAACTCGACCTTGTGGGACAAGCGTCTGACATCGACCTTCCTTATACTAACCTTGATGGCTACAATACAGCAATTAGTGTGGATTGGTTATCCAAAGATCGCGCAGATATACCAGTGAGGAGAAAGGTTGTGTGGAGAACTGTTGTCTGTTCTAAAGCGTCAGAGGGGTGCAAGGGTTAGCGCCATTCCAACTATGAGGGCCCAGAAGTGTCTACGGAGGGATGGCCCCGCTATGTTAGCAACCGTTTCTGATGATAAGGCTAAGGAAAATAGGATCGAGGATCCACAATTGTTATGACCCATCTCAGTGTGCTATTTGAGGAACTTTCAGGTTTACTATCACAACTGTTAGTCGGAATCTCAGTTGATCTCATGCTAGAGGCAACTCTGAATACTCGTACTCTTACCGTCATGCACCAGGAGGGTTGCAAGAACTACATAAGCCACTTCGAGGACTATTGGACAGGAGTTTCTTTGGACCTAGTTTCCGCTTTGGGAAGCCCTAGTTATATCCGTGAGGATAAGCCTTTTTGTATGTGTACTGATTATCGAGAACACATTAAGGCGACAATTGAGAACCGTGGCTTCAACCATGTATTGACAACCTGTCGACTATTCGCAAGGGACGAGCTTTCATTCAAGGATTGATTTGCGAGCGAACTATTATCAGAGGGAAGTCCAAGGGGAGAATGCTATTAAAGCGACTTATCAGACGCAATTCGGCCATACGACCTTGTATTCCATGACCTTTGGGGTAATCATCACACCCGCAACTTTAAGGATCATGTGAACCGACCATGCTATTGGGTGATGTTTTGAATCTTTTCGAGGAGAAAGGAACATCATGGACAACTTTGTATCTTATTTGAGAACTCCTGAGGAAGGAGCCACACCGCGCGAAGTCTTGATAAATGTAACTTCTGGATTCGAGAGGTACCCTTTTTGGGTCATATAATCAACGAAGTGGGAATGCACGTGGATCTCGCTAAGGTCCTTTTTGGTTGGAAACTGATCGATACCAAAGAGTCCTTCAAGGGTACAGTAATTTCTTGGCCCCGCTCGATATTATCGCAGATTAATCACAGGATTTCCGAGGGCCGCGTATCTTAAATCTCTTTAGAACATCCAGGTGCTGTGTTCGTGAAAGACAGAACAGGAGGACGTCTTTTCAGCTTTCGAATCCCAACTCTGCAATACACTAAGCATCGCCTTCACCCGAGGGTGCGGGTGATTTAGTGGCATATCATGATGGTTCGAATCAGAGTCCCAGTTACATGCCGATGCAACACGAGAAGGTGATAGCTTACGTAGTAGACTTACAAGGAGAATTGCACGAGTCACAACCGGCGGTGGAAGCCATAGTCTTTGGATTTACTTGGAGGCATTACTTGGACGGTACCGAATGCGTTACTTAGACCGATCACAAGGGCCTCCCGTGTACGCTGGTTTCGAAAGAGCTAAATCAGTAAACGACATCGTTGGATGGAACTTTTGGGAGGATTACGACGGTGGAACTTGAACGTGTATGAGCTTTGTAGCTCACTATCGACTCTAACTTACCTCATCAGACTCGCTCTGTTCAAGCTGGAGAACTGAAGGAAGAGAATTTCAAGTTGAACCCATGCGGGGCATAGAGAAGCAACCTTGGCAGGCCAGACGATATTCGCTACCTCATGGAACGAATGTGGATCTCATTATGCAGTAACTGTAGGAAATTTGTATTGAGTAAAGCGCCCCGGCCTCGATATTCTAGTCATCTGGGTTTTGATGAAAGACATTAGGATTTATACGCCTTGTACTGGTAATCGGCCATGAAGGCCCACCTAGCTATGCAAGGGAATGATGTTCGACTAATCGGAAAGTCAAGGTAAAGTATTAGCAACCAGAAACACCCATATGGAAATGAGAACAGACTGCCGTGGATTCTGGCACTAGTCTACTTACAACTCGAAACGGAAACAATATCACCTGAGTGATCGTACGTTGTCCCACGTTACTAGCACGGAAACTGATGAGTCTTCACAGCTGTGAATGTTCCTCTGAGAGAGGCGGCTTTTAGGCACGAGGTGCCAACCCCTGTTACCTCTGATTTTGAACTATGCCTGATTTATGGCAAGCAATGCACAACACTCTTGGTTCACGTCTAGACATGAACATTGCTTATCACCATGGGACAAGCAGACAGAGTAAGCGAACCACCCCGAAACTCGAAGACATGCTGCAGGCATGTGTGCGATTGACTTTAGTAAGATTTAGAAGGACATTTATCTTTGGTTGAGTGCTACTGCAGTAGTTACCATTCTAGTATTCAGACAGCTATGTTTGAGACATTGCATGGACAGTAACGCTAATCTCCTTATTGGATCAAGATGGATGGCAACCTAATCACAGGTCCAGGACTTATACTCGAAACTCTTAAAGATTGCTTGGATCGGAAATTGTCTGACGGCAACGCGTGGCCGTCAGGAAAGCTGATAAGCTTAGGAAACATTGGGAGTTCGCTGGAGGCGAACGTGTCATAATTGAAGGTCTCACCCTGGGAGGGTGCAGTATGCAACCGAAAAACGTGGCAAGCTTAGTTTGCGATGCGATGGGACATTTGGATTTCTGGAACGAATCGGTGACATGGCTTACAAACTCGAGTTACTCGACAACTTGGGTAACGTGCATGATGCCAATTGTGTCTCGAATCTAAGGCGATGGTTGTCCAGTGAAACACTTGTGATACCCTTGTTGAAGAACCCATTGTTAACACAGTCGAATTTCAATCACGACAGATTGTTGGGACTTAAGGCGTGGGCCGGAGTTTTGTGAGAACGCAAAGAACAGACGAAACTCTAGTATCCTCAATTGTTCATACAGTCGAAGCAACCCCTGATGCCACTAGCGAATTTCGGGACGAAATTCCCTTTCAAGTTGGGGATGATGTGGTACCCGAGGAAAATCCACAGTCATCCTGATCTGACACTTCGCTGATCTGACACTTCGCCGCTCTGACACTTCACCGCTCTAGGATTACTTATCAAATTTCGGGACGAAATTTCTTTCAAGTTGGGGATGATGTGACAACCCGAAATTTCGATCCATTAGCATAACTCATCCGACAACATTAATTGTTTCATGCAAGTTCATTTATGTGTGTTGAATGTTATAGGAAGTTGATGGGCTGTTTGAGGTCCAATAGTAGTGCACTCTATACAAGGTTGTCGGCCCAAACAATGAACGGTATTTGTTGTTTAGTTGAATCAGCCCATGTGCATTCATTTAATGCAACAGTTGTAGAGGTCCATTAATTGTCTACTCTATCCGACATAACCTACACAATTTAATATGAATCAGCCCTCCCCATGTGAAGTTTGATTCCATTTTGATATTTCTTTTGCAAAGCCATGTGCTGAAGTAATGAGGCCCAATACTTGATGTTTATATTAGATCTTGGTCCAATAGAAAATTAGTGAGTTCAGAATCATGTTAATTGTGTGGCGGCCCATGTGATTATATCGGCCCACTTGTTTTAGTTGTTAGCTTTATTTGTGCACTTGTACGTAAACTTCTTGAAAATCTCTAAATCACAAATGACAAACCCTACTCCCTCTCACTTGATGGCAGACGCCCCCCCTCTCGAGGCATCAACCTGTTGATCGAGATCTTGGTTAGTGAATCTATAACTATATTAATCCTCAGATTATTTGAGTTGTATTGTGTGTGTAAAATAGTGTACATAGGTGTTATAAAAGGTGAGAGTCTTGATGTCGATATGATCATTTATCTGATGAGTGCTGTGTGTATATAATTATGTACGTATTAATTGATTGATGATTTCATTCATGTGTTTTGTTAAACGATTAAGACTTCTTGTATGTGATGAGAAATCGGGTGTCGTTAAGGACGAAATCAAAGGGGCATAGGTAACATTAGATTAAACCTTAAAGCTTTATGATATGTAATTGTTAATTGGTAATTCCCTTGAACATGTGTTTTAATGATCATCTTATGTTAATATGAACTCGTAATCGGACTATGTGAAGTTAAGGCCCCTACACATATATCTATATGCATTTTAATTGTTGATGAAATCAGGAATTAGTAAGCCATAATGAATAACAAACGTGAATAGATAAAGGGATGTTTTGATTTTGTACAAGGATTATGTTAACAGGTCATGAGAAACTATGAAATCCCTTAGAATATGCAAACCGTTACAGCACAGCAGGATGTAATATTCTAGTTGTTGGGCCGAGGGACTTGTTGGGCTGTTTAGTCAACACGTATGCAGCTGGGCTGCATGACTCCGGGTCACCAGCTGAGTCCATACCTTGTGTGCATTTAGTTTGTTACTTGGGCCATTCAGTCACCGAATCACACACACATTTACCTAAGGCCAAGTTGAGTGGGCCTGAACTTAGATGGGCCGCACATTACGTGTTGAATGCTAAGAATGCTTACTTATTGTTACGATGTGTGATCTATGTATAAATGCGTGTTCAACACTTGTTTAAGATAAGTGAAAAGAATGTGATTTATTACATAAGAAATTGATTATTATTGATGACCATATTGGAATCTTGTTGTAAATTTATATGAGAACTGAATGCACGCTGTGAAACTACTTGATGAGAATGGGCTGCTATATTAGCTAGTATGACATGTGTTATACGAGTGCTTCTTGTACACAACATAAATATGGAATACGTGATCTATGTACATGCGAACTAACTGCCTTTGGTAACCACGGTAGGGTTTGATTGACCAAGTGGGAATGGGTAATGTAACGTAACGTAACATACCGAGCAATCTAAGGTGAGTTCACTGCTCTTTTCCAAGCATGCATCCCGGGGGAGGGATATCGGGTAACGTTCCATGGAGGAACGTCAGGTTTTGGGATGTTGGTTATTATTCTCAGCTTCTATCATATAAGACCCCTTACATCTACTGACAGTTGCCGAGGAGGCAACAAGGTTATTAGTTGATAGCGCTATTAGGTTTGGCACCCTCACACCGTACCAGGGTGGTCGGGCGTGAACTAATTTCCTTAAAGCATGACCAATGTTTTGATAGAGACATTGGGGTTGGGCAAACACATCTTGTAGCCATTTCGGTAATCGAGTTAATAACAACATCAAATCAAATTACTGAACTATTGAACGGTTGAACTGTTTTATACACATACCGGGTAACTAAACGCTTTAACAAAACTTTGAACTCACCAGCGTCGTCTGACACACTTGTCTGCATGCTTGTAGGTCGTTAGATGTCTTGCATTGGAACTTGCTATCTAGAGTAGCTGGAGTGGTCATGGGTCGACTAGAAGGATTTATGGGATTGATTTCTTGATACTATACATTGGTTTTGGAACTGATTAACTTTGGTTTACTATTTGCTTCTGCTGAACATGTTGGTTTTCATTTAAATTTATTGATGGTATTTTTCATTAATAATTGAGGATTTTATCTTGAAACTTGTATGGGTTCAATGTAATTAGTGGCTCGTTGTTGTTACGTCACATGTCCAACAGGGACTTTCCCTATGTGGTAATTTGGGGGTGTGACACCACCACCACTACAAAACCCACATCCACCACCATCATCCATCATCCACCTTAGAGTGTGTGTAGTAGTCTCGGGATCCAAGATTGATCGTAAGAATTCTTGTCAATCAAAGGCCATGTTTGGCTAAGTCTCTTACATCACTTGGTGAAGACAAACATTTAATGTATTACTTTTGATTTTTAATCTTTTTGCACTTTTTATTTGGTTTGTATTAATGACTTTAATAACTAGTTTCTTATGTTGAAGGTGAAACTTCTTTATCATTTGTCCGTGGTGTCTTGGCATTACTTTACTGTCTATATAAAGTAAAAGATTTTCACTATTCATATCTCTACGGTCTATATAGAGATATGTTGGCTACCTGGTCGGGGGTTAAGGGAATGGTTTAGTAAGGTTCTTGCCTTGTTCAGTGTATAGATCCTACAAGGACCCGAGTCAAGCTTATTAGGACCTCCTTCAATACCCACTGGTATTGGATGGCGGGGGTGCGAATGGCTTGATCCCCTCATATATAAACTACTATCAATACATTAAACCAACTACTTGTGATTGTATCCCTGCTGACTCAAACCACTTAGCCGAGGGTAACGTCACCTTCAAACGAGGGGCCTACCACTTTTCGCATTAATAACTTAATTAATTATCTTTCAATATTCTGAACCTTTGTGATTGTATCCTTGCTGACTCAAACCACTGGGTTGAGGGTACCATCACCTTCAAAAGAGGGGCCTACTACTATAACTAATATAATCTCTGAAAATGTGAAAAAGTGCGGAAATCATCAAAGGATACATTGAAGGCAAGTCGGATCCAAGTGATTCATCTTGTCTATCTGCTTTTTATTTTATTTTTGTTTTATTTTTATTTTCATCATTTTAGTTTTTATTTTTCATGTTTAAAACCTTTTCTAAAAATTTTAATTCGATTAGACGTTGAGGGTAAACCGGTACTAAAAGCTCTTGTGTCCTTGGATGAACTCGGCATCTTACCAACGCTATACTACGCTCACGATGGGTGCACTTGCCCATGTGTGTGTTTAGTGTTAGTAGAATATCGTGTTTTATAAATTTAAAACTTGATTAATGTGTAAAATGGGCTTAAAATATCAATAAAAACATAACACACCTTACACACACCACTTCACGTGTCCGCTGGACATGTGTCGCGCATACTCTACAACGAAGTCTCGTGGTTAAGTGTGAACATAGTTTTGATAGTTACTTGCTTCGCCCGTTATGTGATACATGCTGGTTATGCGTAAACGCTTTTCGCTATACTATATGCTATGCAAACTTGTATACTCACCTTTGCATTTTATGTATTGAATTTTTTTAACTTATGTGACAGGTTGATAGGATGCTATGCTTGGTGAAACGAGTAGAAAGTCTAGAAACTTCACTAAATAAATCTGAGTTGTCGGAACAGTGTTTTGTTTATGAGACTGATATTTGTAACGACTATTTTGCTTTATATGTTTGATGGTATGGGACCTGAAATGTTAAATATAATGACATTAATAGTTGTTATGGATTCTCGTGAACAATCTATTTCGCTAAGTGCCACGCCTCGATTTTTCTGCCATCGGTTAGGGTGTGACAACTACGCTTATACAGTGTTACACTATACCGCCTTTAGCAACGATAGTACTATAGTTTGGACTCAGCACCTGTCATGGACAAGGGTTGCTAGGCATCACATCACTTTACTTCATGTGTTCGCTGAACATGTGTCACGTATACTCCACAACGCAGTCTCGTGATTAAGTGTGAACATAGTTTTGATAGTTACTTGCTTCGCCCGTTACGTGATACATGCTGGTTATGCGTAAACGCTTTCTCTACTATATGCTATGAAAACTTGTGTACTCACCTTTACATTTTATGTATTGACCATTTTAACGTATGTGACAGGTTGATAGGATGCTATGCTATGCTGTGACGAATCGAGATAAGCAGTCTAGAAACTACACCATTAGAAATCTAGGTTGTCAGACTTGTTTTGTTTGAGAGAAACTCGTTATCTGTAATAATTACTTGTTGAATATTTGTTGATTGGTATGGGACAATTGACCTTTAAAATATTGGTAACAAATAGTTGTTGTGGATCTCTTGAGCAATCTGGTTCGCCTAGTGTCGCGCCCCGATGTTTCCGCCATCGGTTGGGGTGTGCCAGATTAGTATCAGAGCCATAACTATAGGGAATTAGGTCGTGTCTTAGGATTGACCTAGTCTATAGTCTAAGTACCAACAGACCCGCTCTGTGCGAACCCGGTATGGGTTTTGCACGAGCCCACTCTTGATGCTCGCGAAAACTACACCTTTACGCGAACACTGCGTACTACAACTTCGCACAAAGAAAGCCTTTCCTAAGGCTGAATACGCACTGTTGCCTTTCCTAAGGCAGATACAATATACACGTTTTCGAAAACACTCGCGTAACACAAATGAGAGGTTGTGTCGAGATTAGGTGGGAAAACCAAGAGCTCTCGATAAGATCACTCACACTACGCGTATTTTTACTCTTAGCACGAGAATCTTCGTTGAGTTAGGAGTGAAATCCATATCTCAACGGGAATCTCCCTCTCTATCTCGTGGTTTTGCCATACTTTCAGGAACAAAGTTGTTAAGTTAGGGGTGAAACCCGCATCTTAATGACTAGTTCCACTCTCAACTTTGATTTTTACAAAACTCTCACCAAAGTCTCGATGGATTCCAATGACTCAATTCATGTAGTAACTGGGATGATGCGAGGCGATCGCCGTATTTTGGCGAGAGCACAGTATATTAGGCCAAAGCGTGTACTCGAAGTCGTTGTGAATAGTTGAATCACTTTGGGTAGTCGATGTCTAACACCCAAGACGTTCTGTTTCGATTCTAAGCCCGCAATCGCCGGTTTTACGAGTTATCAATTTTATGTGTTTATATTCTTAATTGTTTCAACTTTTGGAGATTTTATTCGCTTTTCGCTCCCCGCTTACTAAACACGCACATCTCACACCGTCTCGTAATCTAAAACGCTAACTAATCGCAACACAAACTAAGAACTCTCGTATGCTACTCGCTATCTCTCACTTGTGGCACGTTGAGTATGAGATCCTATACACCGTGACACGCTACTCGCTTACGCTACTTGCTATCTCTCACAACTCTCGAACGCGAAATGCGCCCTTGAAAGATAGGTGAATACGTGCAAATATGTAGGTGAATACGTGCAAAATATAGGTGAATACGTGCAAAATATGTGGATTATGTGCTCCTACATGCTTATGTGCTTATGTGCCTATGTGGCTTATGTGCCTACGTGATTATGTGCTTATATGCCGACGTGTTCCTGAGCTTTACCTAATAATAATAAGTATGTTGGTTAAACGCTAAACTATTCAAAACTAAACCCGATATAATCAAATCTTGTCTAAATCCTATGACGATGTCTGCTGCAGACAATGCCGTCATTTGGATCGCACACGCAACGCGTTGCTCGATGCAACCATGCTGATAAACGCATCGCTTCACTGGTAGCCAAGGAAATGGCTAAGGTCATACCTCAGATCATCAGTGAGATCAACGATGTCAGCAGTAAGTCCTCTGTTGAATCAAAGAGCCACTCTCCGAAAGCGCCTTTTAGCTTCAAACAATTGAAGGCCTGCGGTCCTGCTAACTTCACTAGTGAAGACGGACCCAGTGCCATGTTCTAGTGGTTTGACTTTATCAAAGTCACCTTCAGGCAAATCGGATGCCCAAAAAATCTGCGTACAGTCAATGCTACAAGAGTTTTTTCAGTCCAGGGCTCTGGACTGGTGGACTGCTGAGCGCAACAGGCGCAGTAATGATTCAGCTTATGGCCTTTCTTGGGAGGAACTCGGGGAGCTCATGATGAAGGAGTTCTGCCCTCCTCATGAAGTGCAAAAGTTGGAGAATGAATTTTGGCATATCAAACAAGATGGAGGTGACAACGCTGGTCTCACCGCTCGCTTCAAGCAGCTCAGTATCATCTGTCCTAGCTTGGTGGCAACACCTGATATGACGATCAAGAAATACATCTGCGCTCTCCCAGACTGTGTAGCTGACTTTGTTTTGGCAGCTAAACCTGCTACTATTGAGGAGACTTAGCAACTTGCAGCTGAGATCAACGATAAGCGAGTCTTAGCTGGATATTTCAAGACCTCAACCAAGAGCCTAAATCAAGTCACTGCAACTCCCGCTACCGACACTGCAGCATCACAAGTTTCAAAGTCTTCATGCCAGAATCGCAAGTGCAAAGGTAACAACAACAAGAACTATGCTACTACCACCGCTCCTCTCAACTCCGTCCCCGTACAACCCAGCAACCCGAACCGACAAGTTGCAGCTCCTAACACCAACGCACCGCCCGCTAAGCGTGCGTATACTGGTGTTCATCCTCTCTGCCCTACTTGCACCTACCATCACCCTGCAGGGGTGAATTGTCGTTTCTGTGTCAACTGCAATATCTATGGGCATTTTATTGCTCACTGCCGTTCCGGCCCACGTCAACAAGCTCAAGCTCCTCCAGCACTGCCAACTCAACCCCTTGCTATTCAGGGAAACCAAGCAGCTCCTGCTCCTGCTGTTCATGCACGAGTTGCTACTCTTGTGGTGACCCGAATCACATTGCTAACGTTTGCCCGAATCGAGTTGTGAAACAAGAACCGCAACCATAACCACCGTAGCAGCAACGGCAGCAACAACAGCAGCAACAGCCTCAGCAGCAGCAACAACAACCACAACAAGCAGCCCGCGGAAGAACTTTCAACATCAATGCCCTCTAGGCTCAGACTGACAACAATGTTGTCAATGGTACGTTCCTTGTTAACGGTATTTATCCTTCGTGTTTGTTTGATACTGGAGCCGATAACGGTTTTATGTCGTTTGAAGTCGAAAAGATCCTAAAGGTTAAACCGCTAACCTCCCAACAACGTTCGACGTAGAAATTGCCACTGGAAGAACCGTCACCGTCCGTTCCGTCCTCTGTGATTGTACTCTTGAACTCAACAACCACGTCTTCCCGATCGATCTCATTCCGATGCAACTTGGTAGTTTCGATATCATAGTAGGTATGGATTTTCTTCGTGAAAATCGTGCTGAAGTTGTTTGCTTCTAAAACATGATTAATTTCTCTCTTTCTAATGGCGACCAACTCTGTGTTTATGGCGAAATATCCTCGAAAGAACTGAAACTTATGTCATGCATTCAAGCAAGCAAGTATCTCTGAAAGGAATACATATCTTTCTTGGCTTACATCGTAGTAGCGGAAAAGGAAAAGAAGTCGATGGAAAAGGTACTTGTGGCTCGTGATTTTCCTAATATCTTTCCTGATGATTTACCAGGTCTACCCCCGACTCGTGATATTGATTTTCGTATCGACCTCATTCCTGGAGCTAACCCTGTTGCTAAAGCTCCTTATCGTCTCGCTCCATCTGAAATGCATGAACTTTCTAGTCAACTCCAGGAATTACTTGATAAAGGCTTCATACGCCCTAGCACATCACCATGGGGCGCACCTGTCCTTTTTTGTGAAAAAGAAGGATGGATCGTTCCGAATGTACATCGACTATAAGGAACTCAATAAGCTATCAATAATCGCTATCCTTTACCTCGAATCGACGATTTATTTGATCAATTGCAAGGCGCTACGTGTTTTCCTAAGATCAATTTACATTCTGGTTACCATCAGCTACGAATTCAGGAGGAAGATATCCCTAAAACCGCTTTTCATACCCGTTATGGCCATTATGAATTCGTCGTTATGCCTTTTGGACTCACAAACGCACCCGCGGTTTTCGGGGATTTGATGAACCGTGTGTGTAAACCCTTTCTCGACCGCTTCATTATCGTGTTTATCGATGATATTCTTATCTATTCGAAGTTGAGAGCCGAACACGCGCAACATCTTCGTTTGGTACTCGAACTTCTCCAAGGGAGTCGCCTCTACGCCAAGTTCTCTAAGTGTGAATTTTGGCTCGAGGAGGTTCAATTCCTCGGTCACATCATCAATAGTCAAGGTATTCACATCGATCCCGTGAAGATTGAAGCAGTTAAGAGTTGGATTACACTGAAAACCCCGTCCGAAGTTCGTTCTTTTCTCAGATTGGCGGGTTATTACCATCGATTTATCGCTGATTTCTCTAAAATCACCGTTCCTCTCACCTCTCTGACGCATAAAGACAAGACTTTTGTTTGGAGAACCGAACAAGAGGATGCCTTTCAAACTCTCAAGCGTATGCTTTGTGACGCTCCCGTACTCGCGCTACCCGATGGAAACGACGACTTTGTTGTTTATTGCGATGCCTCTAACCTAGGTCTTGGTTATGTTCTTATGCAACGAGACAAGGTTATCAGGTACGTGTCTCGTCAACTCAAGGTCCACGAGAAGAACTACACAGCCCATGATCTCGAACTCGGTGTTGTTGTTTTTGCGTTAAAGATTTGGCGACACTACATGTATGGTACTAAGTGTGCGGTCTTCACCAACCATAAGAGCCTACAACACATCTTGAACCAGAAAGAACTGAATGTGCGCCAACGCAGATGAGTTGAACTTCTCAACGACTACAACTATGAGATACGTTACCACCTAGGCAAAGCAAACGTCGTTGTCGATGCTCTTAGCCGACGAAACTATTTACATAGTGTTCGTAATGCTCAAGCCCAACACGACCTCGAAGCTCTCATTCGCGACGCTCAACACGCTTGTTTTCTCGAAAACACCTTGAAGGAAGAACGAATACTTGGAATCGAAAACCAAATAGTGAATAAACCGAATGGTATCTTTCACTATCTCGACCGCATTTGGATTCCTAATCGCAATAATCTCCGAGAGATTTTGCTGACTGAAGCTCACAAATCCCGGTATTCCATTCATCCAGGAGCCGAAAAAATGTACCAGGACCTGCGTGCTAGGTATTGGTGGCCAGGAATGAAGAAGGATATCGCTCTCTACGTTTCAAAGTGCCTAACTTGCTCGAAAGTTAAGGCCGAACATCAACGACCCTCTAGCTTACTCGAACAACCCAAAATCCCTATGTGGAAATGGGAGAGTATAGCTATGAATTTCATTTCAAAACTCCCTCGCACGCCATCAGGTCACGATAGCATTTGGGTTATCATTGATCGCCTTACGAAATCCGCTCAGTTTTTACCGATACGAGAAGACTATAAGGTTGAACGATTAGCACGAATCTATACTGACAAAGTCATTTGTCGACATGGGACACCTCGTGACATCATCTCTGACAGTGATGGTCGATTTACATCGCTTGGGAAACTTTTTAATCCGCACTTGGTACTACTCTTAATCTCAGTACTGCTTTCTATCCCCAGACCGACGGACAGACTCAGCGCACGATTCGCACCTATGAAGACATGCTTCGTTCGTGCGTTATAGATTTTGGTGGTAATTGGGATTCACATTTACCTTTATTCGAATTCTCGTACAACAACAGTTATGACGCTAGTATACAAATGGCACCCTTTAAGGCATTATTGGAAGAAAATGTTGATCGCCTATTGTATGGCACGAGATCGGAGATGCGCAAATTACCGGTCCCGAGTTATTACAAGAAACAACTGACAAGATCCTCCAGATACGAGACAAACTCTTGAAAGCTCGGAATCGTCAAAAGAGTTACGCGATAAACGCCGCAAGCCCCTTGAGTTTGAAGTTGGTGATCACGTACTCCTAAAGGTTTCACCTTGGAAGGGGGTAATCTGATTTAGCAAGAAAGGAAAGCTAGCACCACGATACGTTGGCCCCTTTAAGATTCTGGAAAGAATTCGCAAAGTGGCCTACCGACTCGAATTACCGGAGGAACTCAGCAACGTACACCCGACTTTCCACGTCTCAAACCTCAAAAAGTGCTTAACTGGAGAAAACCTGCATGTCCCCCTCGAGGATTTGCAAATTAACAAAACTCTACACTTTGTGAAAAAGCCAGTAGAAATCATGGACCGAGAGAACAAGAAACTTCGACGCTCTCGCATTCCTATAGTGAAGGTTCCCTGGGAAGGCAAATGCGGCGCCGAGTTCACTTGGGAACTCGAAAGTGATATGAAAGCTAAATACCCACAACTCTTCGTTACGCCTATGCCTTAATTTCGGGACGAAATTCCCTAAAGTAGGAGAGGCTGTAACAACCCGACTTTCTGGGTCATTACTTGTATTTGTCATTTCTTGCTTAATTGCTTGTACCCTCGAGCTATCGATTATCGCTATGGGTTAACTATTTTAAACAACGTTTTCAACGCACATTTAAACACATGATTACAATGATTATTCAAAACGCAGTTATCTCATTTAACGCAGTTTACAACGCATACAATTTACACGCATTTTATCGCTTGTTTAGACTAAACGCTATCGCAACGCACTCATAACGCAATGTCAACGCAAACTCGAAATGTGGATTTACTTTTATGCATCTTAGTTATTATGTGTATTAATTGTGTGATTATTTGTTTAATGTTATGTGGTTATCTCAACGCAACGGTTACACACTCAACGCTTACTCGCAACTCGCTTAAATGCAACGCAACGCTTAACACACGAAACGAAAGTTGGAAAACTAACTCGCATAACTCGGCCGATCGAATAGACAACCGATCGAATGGACATCCGCTCGGATGGCCATCCGACCGGATGGCTATCCGACCAAGCATACCTCGTATCTTGCACCGACTTAACTCTCCCTCACACTATAAATAGTGCCCGCACACGCCCCTTTCACTGATTTGATGTCTCCATCCGACCACTCGCTCTCAAGTTACTCTTAGTCACTTTTCCTCGCGATTCAAAGCTATTTCGTAAGTATTTCTCCTCAAATCTTGTACAATCATCATCACCAATCACCTCTACATCATCTTCTCCATCAAAATCACACACAAACACTTACTTTTCTCTGAAATCACTGATTTGGACCTCTTGAAGGTGGTTTCCACCTATTTTGCTCCGGCGAACAGTTAAGGATCATCTTTTCATCAAGATTGGTTCAGATCTAAAGGATTTCCACTCTATTCAACTCAATCACAACAAGATCTCAACATTTTCAACTGTTTTCAACTTTTCTTCACTTTTCCACTCAAAACCGATGTAATCTGGACCCAATTTGACCTTAGACTCGTTCCTTAGTCTAGAGCCGGCTTGAAAACGGATTTTCACAGGAGAGATGGCCGATTAATGGGTCAGACATGAAACTTAGTCAAGAGCAGTGAATCTGATCGAATGGGGTGATTCCCATCCGATCGAATGAGCTGGACCTTGGTGTGTTTCCGTTGTTTGACACGTCGTCTCCAATAAAACTCAAAACTTTTACTTAGAAAATTTTACAAAGTTTTTCAAATAAAAGATTGCCCACTCGAGTGGCCATCCGATCGGATGACCATCTGATCGAATGACCATTCGACCAAGTGGTCTGACCCTTATACTATTACTTGTTCAAAACGATTTGACCAAACTTTAAACTTTAACAATTTTCCAAAACAACACACACTCATTCGAATGGCCATCCGTTCGAATGGTCATCCGCTCGGGTGACCATCCGATCGAATGGATACTCATCCGATTGAATCACCTTTCAACACTTAGCACTTTCGACATTCTGTTTACACATTGTTCAATACTTACGTTAATGTTCTATGATCAGGCTAACCCCAACGCACTCCCTACAATCCAATCAAGTTGTGTTTACTTGTTAAACACCTACTATGAGTATACTCGAACCCATTTTCTTTTAATGCACTTTTGGGTGTTACATACGTTCTCTAACAAAACACATCAACACACAACGCAAACACTTTTAACGCTAACCGCTCCTGCATGTTATATGTGATCTGTGAAAGCTTTTTACTATGCTTATACAGCCTTACACTATACCGCCTCTAGCAACGATAGTACTATAGTTTGGACTCAGCACCTGTCGTGGACAGGGGTTGCTAGGGATCACATCACTTTACTTCACGTATTCGCTGAACATGTGTCGCGCATACTCCACAACGCAATCTCGTGGTTAAGTGTAAACATAGTTTTGATAGTTACTTGCTTCGCCCGTTACGTGATACATGCTGGTTATGCGTAAATGCTTTCTCTACTATATGCTATGCAAACTTGTGTACTCACCTTTACATTTTATGTATTGACCTTATTTTAATGTATGTGACAGGTTGATAGGTGTTAGGATCTGAGTTTCTTATGATTGTGCTTGTTTGATAATAATGAAGATGAAATAAGGTTAAGTGCAGCGGAATTTAAATGGAACAAACTTTCAACACACAATCAAAGAGAGAATTGTTTTCAACAAACATGTTTAACATGAAATCGAATGATTATATTTGTTACAATCTTCAATTACAATGCATGCATGCATACAATCTCCCCCTCAGCCTGAGCTCACAGTGAATGTTCGTACAAAATGACTTTGTGATGAAGAGAGCTGATCGAACAGTATAGGGTACTGTTCTATTTATAGTATAGAACAAATCACTGTGGCATCTTTGCTGACGTCACCATGAAAGTGACATCTAACCTCCTAACAACCTCTAACCACTGACTATTACAAACACTGCTATCTAACAACTGATTACAATAAATAAATACAAATACTAGTCTAACTGCTTCTTCTTCATTCCACTGCTTTAGCCCCAGCAGTGCTTTGTGTCTTCAGCAGTACTTAGACTATAACAGTAGATTGAGCATTAGTAGTTAGTCTTCAACAGTCTTTGGATAATCAACAGTTGATGTAGATCAGAAGTTGTTGTAGAAGGCAATACTTAGAGGACATCAGATGTTAGGCCACATTCAAGGGGAAAGACTGATGCAAACAACTGCTTATTGTGAATCCACTGATCTGATCCAGTTTTGGCTTTAATCAACTGTTCCTTTGTAGGGTTCAATCCCAACAATCTCCCCCTGGAACAGATGATGCCAAAACTCTTCGTTATTCTGGATTTTTATTGTCTCATCAAGAGTTCTCTAACTTGACCTTTGAATTGTAATTCAAAGTTCATACAGTCCTCATCATCCTCATCCCTGCATAGGGGAAGCTCAAGGAGATCTTGCATATCTTCAACACCCAGGCTAAGTGCTGCTTCCCTTGATATTTGCTTCACCACACCATTAGATCTGAGCAGAGTCAATACGTGGGTCTTTTGATCAGACTTCCACTTTAGCATCTTTGAATCTAATGGGTTTCTTGCGAGAGTTTTTCTTGCAGATGAGTTTGGAGATTGAGGCCTGGTGATGACAGCTTTGGCAGGGTCTTAAGATTGTGCTGATTCTTGTTTCTCTGCCAAAAGTGTTTGAAGGACCATCTTCATGATAAGCTCTTCTTGATCCTTGTCTTCTTTGGTTTCTGCATCCATTTGCTTTTGTTTCCTTCTTTGATAAAGGATGGCAGCAGGTGAAGTAGTGGATCTCCTGATTGCTAACTTTTGTTGTCTGACTGGAACCACTGCTTCTAGATAATCAGGCTTTTGAGGACCAGTGGGATCTCTCTTCCTCAACTCTTCCAACCTTTTGTAGGTGGCTAACACTTTATCCTCTGGCCACCTTGTAACCTGGTTCCTTGACCCAAAATCAGCAGCTATCAGCTCTTCTTTCATTCTTTTCAGTTTTAAGGTCCTTTCTGGTACATTTTTCTTGTACTTGGCCCATACTGGAGGAGTTTGTTTTACCTTTTCTTTAAGCATCTTTTGAATTCTGGCTATCTCTTCTTGTAGTTCACTGATAGTCCATTCTTTGTATTGATGCTTTTCTGCTCTGTACTTCTTGTAAGCCATGATATATTCAAGGTAGTCTTGCCTCGTACTTTCATCATCTTTTTCAGACAGTTTTTGGCAAAGATCTTTTGAGAAGTGTTCTAAAGTTCTGACCTTGGTGAGCAGGTATTGTATATTTCTCTGAATCTCTTTGTCAGACTTTCCCTATGTATCTCTTTTAGATATATCCTCTGCTTGTTGGGCCTTTATCTTGAGATACTCTTCTATATTTCTAGGGAAAGGATAACCTTGAATGGAAGGAAGATTCCTCTTTGCAGGGTCATCTTCAGAGTAAAAAGATTTAATCTCCTCCCTGACTGCTGGAAGATTCAATGGGTATTGTAATCCCACAGGAACAATAGCAGTGTTTGAATTCAGAACTTGAGCTGAAGATAATGGAACAGGGTTTGGAATGGTGACAAGGGACAGTGGTTGTGTAGATGTTTGAGTTGGGGATGTGTCATCTTCCAGTACAATGTTGGTTACCCTTCTCCTTTTGTGCTTAGGAGAGGTTAGTGGTGTATTTATGGGTTGAGTGGTGGTGATTGAGATGGTAGGTGTTTGACTAACAGCTGTTGAAACAACTGGTGTTTCAACCACTGTTGTCATTAACAGATGATGTGTCATTTGTCGTCTTCTGCTTTTTGGCAGGTTGTTTTTGTGGTGGTGAAGTTGTTTTTGGTATGGCAGTGGATTGAATGTGAGTTGATGTAGTAGTGATGGCAGTTGTTGGGGTAACATCTGTTGAAACCACTGAAGTATCAACAACTGTTGATACAACCGTTGTCTTAACATCTGTTGGTTTGGAGGTTTGATGAGAGGAACTTTTGGGGATTTGGGGAGTTTGTTTGAAGGTTTTGGAAGGTGTGGATTTGGGTTGACTTACTTTTCTAGTAGGCTTTCTTCTTTTTAATTTAGAAATTTCCTGCTCTTCCATGGCTTTAGAAGTACCCTGCTTTTCCTTTTCCATCAAAAATTTCTTCTCCTGCTCAAATCTTGTAGACCCTTTTATTTCCATTGACGCTTTCATGTTTGCTTTTAATGCAGCAAATGCATTTTGAGTCTCATCAACCTTTTTGGAACCATCTGGCCTTGGGATTTCTATAACCAGTTTAGACAATGGATATGGTTTAATGTATAGACCATCTTCATATCCCTTCTTCTTTTTAATTTTCTCCCCCTTTTTGGCATCATCAGGATTTTCAACAAAGATGATTGAAGGAGGAGCAGTGCCAGTGGTTTGTAGCAAATGGGCCTTAATTTCCTTGATATCTGCTTGTGTATCCCTGTACCTAGCTTCCATGACATTTCTGATCATTTGAATTTGAACTTCATGTTGCTGATCAGCATATTGTCTCTGTTTGTGAAGCATAGGTTGAAACATTTCCCAAAGCTCAGTGGGAGTAGGAGTAGATGGTGGAGTAGATGTTGTAGAGGTTGCAGCAATGGGTGTAGCCTTGTGAGCTTGTAACAACTGGTGCAGCATATATTTGATTTCTGCAACAGATGTGTCAAGTTTATCAACCCTCTCCGTCAATTCTTTGTATTTTAAACCATCATCCAAGTTAATGGGATCATCTGATTTCCCACCAGTGGTGGTTTTATCAGTGGTTGACTTAGGAAAAGTGTCCCAAAAGTCATCCACTGATGCCCCCTTTTCTTGGAACGGGGTTCTTCTTTCTTCAGCAGAGGTTACCATTCTAAGCTCACCAGTGTATCACACCAGTGGATATTATGGTTCCCAAAGAAGAAATTGCCTTCAAGGGAGTCTTACTAATGAAACTACTATCCAAGTGTAAACTAATGGGTTCAACACTTGTAGTAGCTGCTCCACTTGAACTACTGACAGGAATTACTTGTAATTCCTGCAGTTTAACCTCCTCATTTGTTGGTGGGTTAGCAGAGATAGAGACACCAGACTCAGTCACTTGTTGTGGTATATTCTCATTGACAGGTGATTGAGAAGAACTGATTTCTGTCTGGGCTATATCAAGTGCATCCAACAAAAGGTATATTGATGGTGGAAGTTGTGCTGTGAGTATGGGTGTAGAAAGAGAATTTGCCCCTGGAGCTGGGCTATTGAACATAGATTCAAGTGAATCAAATGTTTCATATTGTGGTGTCCCTGTGGATACAACCTGATCCTTTTGAGAGGATGCAGGAGGAGTTTTAGGCTCATGTTGAGATCTTTCTTCCAACTGCTGTGAGGAAGTAGCAATAGTGGTTATTGGTGACTTTTGTATTGTCACAGGTATAATCTCTGGGATCTCATCTTCCAGAGTTACCTTTTTAGTGGGTTTGGGGGGCTTTTGGACATTTTTCTTTTTGGCTCTTTTGGTGATTTTAGGTGTGGGTTTCACAGCAGTGGTTGTGCTGCTGTGATCACCTTGAGCAGTGGGCTCAACAACAGTTACCTGAGGAGCAGTTGTTGCTGCTAAATTCTGTTCACGCTGCTCTGTTTGTGTTTTTGAAGGTTTTGACAGCCTAGTAAAGGTTTCAGAAGATAGGCTGTTTATTTGAAAAAAGATTTCCTTGGATTAGCACATGTGCATTATCCTTGGAAAATTTCTTTTGTAAATAAAAACTTAAAAACCTTGGAAACAAAAGAAATGGTTTCTTATTATCTTTAATATTATTAATATTATTAATATTTTTTACCATGTCATTGAAAATTTCCTGGGAGTAGTTAAAATTTTCTTCATTCATTATAGCATAGCCCAGATATTGAATTTTCAATGGTATCTCATTGAAAGCAGTAGTTTTATTTGATACACACATGAGGAGGGTATGGAATAAAAACCTCATGGCAGGTGGAAAACTGCCCTTTTGTAAAGTATCTTTTTTCATTTCTTCTTCATACCTTCTCTCAAGGAAATCAGTTTGGTACTCTGTTTTTTGAAAATAGCTTTTACCTGTAAGATCGTTGATTTAAAAAACCTCTGAAATAGTTTGAGGTGTGATGGTAACTGGAATACCCCTTATGGATGAATTTATAGCTAAGGGCTTTTTGTCCTTAACATCAACTTTAGCATTTTTCCAGAATTCTCTTTGGGTATCCAGATAGATGGGAGCATTACAAGTCAACAAAGTTTTGTACTTTGTGGTCGAAAGAGCATCAATGACGGAGTTGAAAGCTGTTTTTTGAAAATAGCTTTTACCTGTAAGATCGTTGATTTCAAAAACCTCTGAAATAGTTTGAGGTGTGATGGTAACTGGAATACCCCTTATGGATGAATTTATAGCTAAGGGCTTTTTGTCCTTAACATCAACTTTAGCATTTTTCCAGAATTCTCTTTGGGTATCCAGATAGATGGGAGCATTACAAGTCAACAAAGTTTTGTACTTTGTGGTCGAAAGAGCATCAATGACGGAGTTGAAAGTTGTGCTTTGACTTGGGTTTAGAAGTACCCTGCTTTTCCTTTTCCATCAAAACTTTCTTCTCCTACTCAAACCTTTTAGACCCTTTTATTTCCATTGACTCTTTCATGTTTGCTTTTAATGCAGCAAATGCATTTTGAGTCTCATCAACCTTTTTGGAACCATCTGGCCTTGGGATTTCTACAACCAGTTTAGACAATGGATATGGTCAATGTATATACCATCTTCAAATCCCTTCTTCTTTTTAATTTTCTCCCCCTTTTTCGCATCATCAGGATTTTCAACAAAGATGATTGAAGGAGGAGCAGTGCCATTGGTTTGTAGCAAATGGGCCTTAATTGCCTTGATATCTGCTTGTGTATCCCTGTACCTAGCTTCCATGACATTTCTGATCATTTGAATCTGATCTTTATGTTGCTGATCAGCATATTGTCTCTGTTTGTGAAGCATAGGTTGAAACATTTCCCAAAGCTCAGTGGGAGTAGGAGCAGATGGTGGAGTAGATGTTGCAGAGGTTGCATCAATGGGTGTAGCCTTGTAAGCTTGTAACAACTGGTGCAGCATAGATTTGATTTTTGCAACAGATGTGTCAAGTTTATCAACCCTCTCCGTCAAGTCTTTGTATTTTAAACCATCACCCAAGTTAATGGGATCATCTGATTTCCCACCAGTGGTGGTTTTATCAGTGGTTGATTTAGGAAAAGTGTCCCAAAAGTCATCCACTGATGCCCTTTTTTCTTGGTATTGGGGTCTTCTTTCGTCAGCAGAGGTTACCATTCTAAGCTCACTAATGTATATTGGATACACACCAGTGGATATTATGGTTCCCAAAGAAGAAATTGCCTTCAAGGGAGTCTTAGTAATGAAGCTACTATCCAAGTGTAAACCAGTGGGTTCAACACTTGAGTAGCTGCTCCACTTGAACTATTGACAGGAATTACTTGTAATTCCTGCAGTGTAACCTCCTCATTTGTTGGTGGGTTAGCAGAGATAGAGACACCAGACTCAGTTACTTGTTGTGGTATATTCTCATTGACAGGTGATTGAGAAGAACTGATTTCTGTCTGGGCTATATCAAGTGCATCCAACAAAAGGTATATTGATGGTGGAAGTTGTGTAGTGAGTACGGGTATAGAAAGAGAATTTGCCCCGGGAGCTGGTCTATTGACCATAGATTTAAGTGAATCAAATGTTTCATATTGTGGTGTCCTTGTGGATACAACCTGATCCTTTTGATAGGATGCAGGAGGAGTTTTAGGCTCATGTTGAGATCTTTCTTCCAACTGTTGTGAGGAAGTAGCAGCAGTGGTTATTGGTGACTTTTGTATTGTCACAGGTATAATCTCTGGGATCTCATCTTCCAGAGTTACCTTTTTAGTGGGTTTGGGGGGCTTTTGGACATTTTTCTTTTTTGCTCTTTTGGTGATATTAGGTGTGGGTTTCACAGCAGTGGTTGTGCTGCTGTGATCACCTTGAGCAGTGGGCTCAAGAACAGTTACCTGAGGAGCAGTTGTTGCTGCTAAATTCTGCTCAAGCTGCTCTGTTTGTGTTTTTGAAGGTTTTGACAGCCTAGTAAAGGTTTCAGAAGATAGGCTGTTTATTTGAAAAAGATTTCACTGGATTAGCACATGTGCATTATCCTTGGAAAATTTCTTTTGTAAATAAAAACTTAAAAACCTTGGAAACAAAAGAAATGGTTTCTTATTATCTTTAATATTATTAATATTTTTGACCATGTCATTGAAAATTTCCTGGGAGTAGTTAAAATTTTCTTCATTCATTATAGCTGTCACACCCCGACCACGTAAAACATCAAATCGTGGCGGAAACGTCGGGGAGTGTTGTAACAGAATTATTGTTCCACAACCAAGGTAATTAAAATAATATTTTATTCATCACCCAAGGGTGGAATACATCGTTCGAAACAAGAACCAATATGTTACATTGTCTTAAAACCACAGAATGAAAGAGTACATAACGTAATTAAACTAAGTCTAGCTCTGTTTTATGTCACTAAGGCCCAAGTCCACCCTAGCGTGTCACGATCATCCTATGCATTAGCTCCTGAAACACATGTGAAAATAGGTACGCCAGCATAAAAATGCCTGTGAGTAACATATGTTTTATGAAAATAGGATTCATGACTTAGGTTTAAGAAAATGTTTAATGAAAATTTGTCATGAATCTAGTTTAAGTGTTTGCTTATAAAATGTTTGAAAAGCGATAACAAATCAGTTAATATGTATGTATAAAAGAATGATGTATGGTTAAAAGAATAACCAAGCAAAAATAAGTTGTATGAAATAAATTGTTTTGTAAAACAAAGTCTTGTGAAAAATATGTTATTTGTGTAAAAATGTATAAGTCCAAACTAAATGATTTAATTAACGCTATGACATGTAATACAATACAAGCAGTTATATATAGGAAGTACCAGCGGCGTATCCACCATGCTTGTAGCATACTACACACATATCATTACTTAAGTCACTTAAACAAACCACCAAAGTATAAAGTTCATGTTCAAACCAATCATCAAATGTTCTTGTTTAAACCATTGTCATATGATTAAAACCCAAAATGTAGTCATGTAGTTTAAGTGTAAACAAATGTTATGTATGGTAAGTAACAAAATGAGAATACTTAACCATAAGTAAAAAGGAACAAAACAAAGTATTTTGAATAAATCAAAAAGTTATGTTTTGCCAAGTAAAAGCTTGTTTTATTGATACAAACATTTATGTGGTAAGTTAACGCATTACATTCAAGCCTTGAGACAGCAGGATATCCTTAGAGTAAAGGTTATCAAAGTAAAATGTTTTCGGATTCAGTCATTCCTTTCACCCAAACAAACCTAGGGTGTCAGGAACGGGATTTGTCAAGTCCTATGGTACCATTACTTACTACCGAGCGGCGTAGCTAATGTTAATGAATGTAGTAAAGAACCGTTTATGCAAACCAAATGTCATACCAAATGTAAACAAGTTATGTGAAAACAATGTACTAAGTATGCTAAGTAAACATACAAAGCAGAAAAGTCATGTAAAACAATGTGCTAGCATGCTCAGTCAACATACATCGCAGAAAACGTAATGTAAAACAATGTGCTAGCATGCTCAGTCAACATACATAGCAGAAAACGTAATGTAAAACAATGTGCTAATGTGCCAAGTAAACATATGTAGCAAAGCAACGTAATGTAAATCAATGTGCTAGCATGTTAAGTAAATATACATAGCAAAACATAATGAAATCATGTACTAATAGTGTACTAATGAACATAGCAAGTATAAGTTGTGAAAACAAGAAAGCACGAAAGTAACAAGTAGGCACATGTGTTTCACCCCAAAATGTTTGGAAAACAGTAAAAGAGGGGTCTATGTACTCACTTGAGATTGCTTAGAAGTCGTAGGATAACCACCAAGCAATGCTAGAAGATCACGGAATCAAACGGCACCTATAAAGGTATCTACATTAATAAACGGATCTATCGGAGGATCGGGTAGTACGAGGGTTCGTAAACCAAATAAGTAGGGGAACTTATGTAACATGGTTTAACAAAGCCTACGTACTAAAACGAAACCTATCCTAAGTGCTTTTGACCCGCTACGACCCGCTTAGGTAGCTTATGCTACTTTAACGCGTCGCTCGCGTAAAACGCGTTCGGAATGCTTAACTAGTCCTATGACAAGCAAGTTATGCCTTAACATGCTTAATATTGTTGCTAAATCAGTTTAGATGTCAAAATTTATGTTACACAGGCTTAAAATGAATTTTGGCGCAAAGAGGGTATTTTGGTAATTTACCTAAGGCATAAGAACTATTTATCATACAACTACTTAAACGTCGTGACCATAAGGTATAACCTTGGAAGGTTATTCCCTACACAAGTATGGTCACCTAAAATGTTTGGTCGGATCCTAATGATCGACCAAATGGGTCAGGTTCGTAAGCATAAGCGATTGATTAGATCGCTTACCTTTACGACCCTAAACAAGCACAAATCTAAAAGCGACGAGCTAAACATGCTAGAACATGTTTAGTAAAGTTAGAAAACAGGTTTGGTATTAAAACAAACGGTTTTAATACCCTAGAGTAGTTTGGTTACAAAATACGTGAGAAAACGCATTTTGGCCGAAACTACGACTCGTCACTGAGCCTAGATAACGTGGTAATCAGTAGGTATAGTCGCTAGGGACTATAACCATCGTGATTACGCTCACGTTATGAAGTTCAAACGAACTTCGCATTGACCATAAACTGGTCAATGCAGAAAGTCAAACGCAGTTTGACTTTAACGCTAAAACGAACGAAAAACGCGAAAGAATACTTACAGAAGGTCCCCGCAAGATTGATATTCCAAGTATTTCTCAGGTATGAAGTGTTCTACACTTCAACTTAGAGAAAATCTCAGAATTCAAGTGGGGAAAGAATGAAATGGGTGGGGGTATTTATAGTTTTCGCACAACCATTAGGATCGTTTATCGAAAACCGAGCTTCAATCTTAGCCATACACCTCATGCCCACTGATTTGTGAAACCATGGGACCTTAAAACCAGCCCATAGGAACCTTAAAACCATTTGCAAAACCAAGGAGCAGCTGGGTTTTATTAAAAATGATTTCTGCTGAACTGGGACCTACTTTGCTAGATTCGAATTATCGCCTATCCATCGTTGACACACGATTGGATCAACCTCCCCATTATATATAGGTGGTTTACAAGCTATGAATTCCTTGTATGAACAAAGCTTTCGTTCCCCAGATTTTTCCTTTGCTAGATTCGAATTATCTTCTAGCTTCTTGATTATCTCTTCTACTACTGATAAAACCGTATTTTGGATTTTATCAATGAAGTTCGATAAACTGTTTTCGATCGCCTTCCCAACCTCCTCGGCAATCATTATTCTCATTTGTTCGGTGACTCTTGGCACCGCATCACTATCACCTCCGCCCGCCATCTTTGATACTGAAATGTTTACATACATTGTTAAACATTTCATTTGTAACACATGTTTTACTTGTTTTGATTTGATCAAGTTCGTGACTTGACTCAATCATTCTTGTTTCATGCCTTTCTTGTGTTTGAGCGTGTTTACACACTCTTGATTCTATCGTTCTTGTTTCATGCTTTTCTTGTGTTTGAGTGTCTTTACACACTCTTTTCCATGCATATTTGTTCGTGAATTATTTCTATACTTCTTTAATTTTACTTAAGCAATTACTCTTACCGGATGTTGATCAAGCTTGAACCGAACACTTATTGGCAACCTTAAGCTCTGATTACCAACTTGTAAGAACCAGTTTATAATACTAGACACAACAACATGTATTATACTTACGAAACCGTGATAAAAGGACAACTACAGTTGTTTACTTAGTTTTTAAAACAAAAGATCATGTGCGGAAGCGTTTGTAAGTGTGTTCGGTTCAGATGCATGCATTTGATCATCATCCTTCACTTGAGTACCTGAAAACTAATATTTTAAACAAGCATTAGAGTTATTAATGATGGGAATTCATGTATTCGGATTAGGTCCGAAAACTTATTCAAGAAAATGAAATAAAAATTTCATCAAGCTGGGTTCCACCGTAATTTACGGTGTCACCGTAAATTACGGTGGGTTCTGGGCACTTTGGAACCTACCGTAAAGCAGTAGATCCCCACCGTAACATTTTGTTGGCCACCGTAAATTACGGTATCACCGTAATTTACGGTGGGCCCTGCACTTGTTTTCTTGCTTATTGATCTTGAGCATTCAAGTTCCGTTTTGTAGAGAAATGACCTTGAACAGATTTATCACCCACCCAAGGCTAATTACCCATATTTGAGACTATTACCCGTTATCACTTTTGCTATCCCATAAGGGATCGCTCACGTATCGATCTATATGATTAAATCCAAGCTTTCGTATTTGTCATCTATACTACTAGTCACAATTATCAAATCTAGTTCACAACTCCTATACAAGGAGTTTAAACTTCACAACTAACATGGCATGTCAAATTTACAACTTACACAATGGTTATAACCATGCATTAAGTGATGGTGTCTAGCTTCATGTTTATTACAAGACTTGTTTTTACCCGTTTGGGTGCTGAATTAAGCACCATCCAGGGCATGCAAGTATCCATGTTTGTCACTTGTTTTGACCCAATTCACTTGTTTAAGACACTAGTCATTTTCGTGACATATTGGTAAATCTTAGTTATCATGTTTCAGAATTGACTACATAAAACTAACAATTAGGTATAGTGTAACGAAACAATAAATTTCGTTCCTTTAGAGCGCGTCTTTTCCTCGTGAATTCCCTCCGGCTTGTCCGCTAGATGAACCGGACTCTTTGCCTAGAAAATTCAGTTTTTACAACATGTTTAGAACTCTTTTTATGACCACAATCACATCATTATGGACCACTATCAAATCTGCGTTTTTATCCAAATTTCACATTTAAATCCCCACTTAGGCATTTCTACAAACACCTAGTGGGTCAGATTTTTCTACCTTCATAAACAAGTTCATGACTTGCGATTCAACATCAAGTTTCACTAAAATAGTAATTTTTGCATACATCTTAGTATCAATATCACAGGAGTTACCTCCTATAATGAAATTTATACTAGGATTAACATTCAAAATCCTAATGTTCATCATCAACATATAAAACCCATAACCTAGCTTCCATGGATTCATGGAATTTTCCTGAATTGGAGCATAATTTCATATATAGTTGTCTAGGTTTTACTCCTAGACACTATATCATCTTTAATCTAACTAATTACTGTCATGCATCAACAAATTTCAGATTGCTTAAATTCATGAGGATTTCAAGTAGTGAATTCTCATCAAATTTTACATACCTCTTAATCCTCTTGCGATGAGGATCACAGTTCTAAGCTGGGATTTCGTTTTGGTTAGGATTTGGACCTCCAATTGAAAGAAATTGTGAACTTTAGGGTTTTGGAGGATGGGGATCGCCCCTTTCTTGCTTCTGTCGACCAGACACACCAAGAATGGTGTGTTTGGTGAGTTTTGTCACAATTAGTAATTTACTTTTGATTTTTGTCAAGTTTAGCCCTTTAACTATGATTTTCTCTAGTCTTAATTATTTTAACCATAACATGCATTAATTCAAGACTTGAATTCAACTAGGTTAAATTCCTAGTTGGTAAACTCTTGTTTATAAATTCTTTGAACTTTATAATATAAGGGTTTATATTTTTGGGGTGTTACAAGTCCACCCCCCTTGAAAAGGGTTTCGTCCCCGAAACCAAATTACGTACCAAATAAGGTAGGGTGGAGATGTCGCATCTCCTCTTCGGATTCCCAAGTTGTGTCTGACCCTTTTCTGTGCTCCCATTTGACCTTGACTTGGTTTATCACTTTGTTCCTCAAACTTTTCTCCTTACGATCTAAAATCGCAATCGGTTTTACTGCATAGTTGAGGCTGTTATCCACTTCGATATCATCGTAGTGGATATGAGCAGTTTCATCGGCCAAACATTTTCGGAGATGTGATACGTGGAATGTGCTGTGAATTCCACTCAACTCTTCGGGTAATTCAAGTCGATAAGCTACCTTACCAACCCGTTCGGTGATTCTAAATGGCCCAATAAATCTTGGGCTTAACTTTCCCCTTTTTCTGAATCTAATAATACCCTTCCAGGGAGAAACCTTTAGCATGACCATATCGCCAACCTGAAATTCGATTGGCCTATTTCTTTTATCTGCGTAGGCCTTTTGCCGGTCTTGAGCCGCTTTCAAGTGTGCCCGAACTATGTCAATTTTCGCATTTGTAGCTCGGATTATATCAGCAGGTGCTAGCCCTCGCGGACCCACTTCTCCCCAACATACAGGAGTCCGACATTTTCTGCCATATAATAGCTCATACGGGGCCATTTTAATGCTCGCGTGATAGCTATTGTTATATGCGAATTCAACCAAGGGTAAATGGACATCCCAACTACCTCCAAAGTCAATAATGCAAGCCCGAAGCATATCACCCAACGTTTGTATTGTTCTTTCGCTCTGCCCATCCGTTTGTGGATGGTAAGCAGTGCTAAGGAACAATTTAGTTCCCATCTGTTCTTGGAATTCACGCCAGAATTTCGAAGTAAACCGAGTATCTCTGTCTGACACAATGGATATCGGTACTCCATGCCTTGCTATGATTTCATTGGTGTAAACCTCCGACATTTTCTCAGATGTATAAGTCTCACGAATCGGGATAAAGTGAGCGCTCTTAGTTAACCTATCCACGACTACCCAAATAGCATCAAAACCACGACTTGTTTTAGGCAGTTTGGTCAATAGGTCCATCGTAATTTGCTCCCATTTCCAAACCGGGATTTCTAACGGTTGAAGTTTACCATATGGCTTTTGGTGTTCCGCCTTGACTTGTAGGCATGTCAAACACTTTTCCACGTATTTCACGGTGTCCCGCTTCATTTCGGGCCACCAATAGTTTTGCTTCAAGTCATGATACATTTTAGTGGCTCCCGGGTGAATGGAGTAACGGGATTTATGAGCTTCATCAAGTAGAAGCTTCTTAACCCCACATGTGTTAGGGACCCAGATTCTATTAAAACGAGTCTTTAGGCCTTGACTGCCCACCTCAAGGTCTTTAACTTGGCCGATAATTCTTTCCTTTTTCCAGTTTTCCGCCTTTACAGCTTCATCCTGTGCTTCTCGAATTCGTTCTAGTAAACTTGAAGTCACAATCAGTTGCATTGATCGTACCCGTATCGGGGTATAATCTGTTTTGCGACTCAGCGCATCGGCCACTACATTGGCCTTACCGGGGTGGTAATGTATTTCGCAATCAAAGTCTTTGACGGTTTCCAACCACCGTCTTTGCCGCATGTTTAATTCCTTCTGGTCGAAGAAATATTTCAAACTTTTATGGTCGGTAAAGATTGTAAACTTTACTCCGTACAAGTAATGTCTCCATATCTTTAAGGCAAACACCACCGCCGCTAATTCTAAGTCGTGAACCGGATATTTATTTTCATGAATCTTCAATTGCCTCGAGGCATAGGCGATGACCTTGCCTCGTTGCATTAACACACACCCGAGCCCCAATTGAGAAGCGTCCGAGTAAACCACCATGTCGTCAGTCCCTTCCGGTAATGTCAGTACCGGAGCTTGGGTCAACTTTTCCTTGAGTGTTTGGAAAGCTTCCTCTTGCTTAATGCCCCAAACGAACTTTTCCTCCTTACGAGTTAATTTGGTCAATGGTAAGGCAATTTTGGAGAAATCCTGTATGAATCTCCGATAATATCCCGCAAGCCCTAAAAAGCTTCGGATTTCCGAGGGATTTCTTGGAGGGCTCCATTTCGACACAGCTTCTATCTTGGAACTAGTACTCCATCAGCACTAATAAGATGCCCAAGAAACTGTACCTCCCGTAACCAGAAACCACACTTCGCGAATTTTGCATACAACTTCTCTCGTCTGAGTGTGTCTAATATTTCCCGCAAATGACACACGTGCTCGGCTTCACTCTTTGAATATACCAAAATGTCGTCGATAAATACAATTACCGACTTATCTAGCATGGGTTTGCAAACCCGGTTCATGAGGTCCATGAAAGCCGCGGGTGCATTGGTCAATCTGAAGGGCATTACAAGGAATTCATAATGTCGTTCCTCGTACGAAAAGCCGTCTTTGGTACGTCCTCCTCCTTGACTTTCAATTGGTGATAACCAGATCGGAGATCGATTTTGGAGAACCAACTTGCTCCTTGTAGTTGGTCAAATAAATCATCAATTCTTGGAAGTGGGTATCGATTTTTCACCGTGAGTTTGTTTAACTCCCGGTAATCGATACACATGTGCATACTGCCATCCTTCTTTTTCACGAATAAGACTGGTGCGCCCCACGGGGACACACTCGGTCGGATAAACCCCTTGTCAAGAAATTCCTGAATTTGAGACATTAATTCTTGTAACTCCGATGGCGCAAGCCGGTATGGCGCCTTTGCCACGGGTTTCGCGCCCGGAATCAACTCGATTCCGAACTCTACCTCCCGTTCTGGCGGTATCCCCGGTAGTTCTTCCGGGAACACGTCTTCATAATCTTGCACGACCGGTACATCCCCAATTTTGAGGAGCTCTTTTTCCGTTTCGCTTGCATATACCATAAAGGCCTTGCATCCGTGTTTCATGAGTTTATGGGCTTCTAGCATTGTGCATATCACCGGGTTACCTCCCTTTTCTCCATATATCGTAACTTGTTTTCCGCTAGGAGACGTTAGTTTTATTTCCTTTCGGAAACAAACCACCTTTGCGTGGTAACGGGATAGCTAATCCATTCCCACTACCACTTGGAATTCTCACATCGACATCGGGATCAAGTCTATTGTGTATTCCTCGTCATCAATGTTCATCGTACAGTTTTCACATACATCGCAAACAATAAAGCTTTTGTTATTACCTATCTCTACTTCTAAAGGCATAGGTAATTTTGTTAGAACAAATGAAGGGTGTCGAATAAACCCATATGAAACAAAGGATTTATTCGCACCAGTATCAAATAACACACGTGCGGGAATTGAATTTACAGTGAATATACCTGAGACCACGTCAGGTTCGACCTTTGCTTCAGCAGCGGTCAATTGAAAAGATCTTGCTTTGGCTTTTGAGGCTTCACCTTTCGAGTCTTGCCCTTCTTTCTTCCCAACCAATTCCGGGCATTCCGATCTTTTGTGACCCGTTCGGTAACAGTTGTAACAAACGGTCACTTTCTCCGGGCATGATATAGCCATATGTCCCGTTTTTCGACATATGGGACAAGGCTTATCTTTGAAGCGACATTCGCCCTTATGATTCTTGCCGCAGATTTTGCAACTTGGCGTACCGCCCTTTGCATCTGATTTCTTCGTTGTTTCATTCGTTCTTGCTTTCTTGGTAGGGCTTGGATTTATGTCTTGTGCCCTTCGTTCACCCCGCTCTATGCTCTTTTTCAGCTCAATCTCCCTTTCCCGAGCGGCATTGACAATCTCGGTAAGGGTCTCGTACTTTGAAGGGGTTATGAACTCCCTATATTCTGCGCTTAGCATGTTATGGTAGTAATAAACCTTTTGCTCTTCGTTCGTTATCAGATCGTCACAGAATTTCATTTTGTCGATAAACATCCCCGTGATCTTGTCTACGGATTCACCCTTATGTCTGAGTTGCATGAACTCTTCCTTGATCTTGTTTATAACCGCTTTGGGACTATGGTGTTTAAGAAACGACGTCTTAAACTCCTCCCATGTCATGGCCTTGGCCGCTTCGCTTCCAATCTCCTTCTTTTTATTATCCCACCAGTCTTTCGCTTGACCTCTTAATTGACCCGTACCATAAGCTACGTAGTCATTCTCATCGCAATGAGTTCTCTCGAATACTCCCTCGATATCGCCTATCCATCGTTGACACACGATTGGATCAACCTCCCCATTATATATAGGTGGTTTACAAGCTATGAATTCCTTGTATGAACAAGGCTTTCGTTCCCCAGATTTTTCCTTTGCTAGATTCGAATTATCTTCTAGCCTCTTGATTCTCTCTTCTACTACTGATAAAACCGTATTTTGGATTTTATCAATGAAGTTCGATAAACTGTTTTCGATCGCCTTCCCAACCTCCTCGGCAATCATTATTCTCATTTGTTCGGTGACTCTTGGCACCGCATCACTATCACCTCCGCCCGCCATCTTTGATACTGAAATGTTTACATACATTGTTAAACATTTCATTTGTAACACATGTTTTACTTGTTTTGATTTGATCAAGTTCGTGACTTGACTCAATCATTCTTGTTTCATGCCTTTCTTGTGTTTGAGTGTGTTTACACACTCTTGATTCTATCGTTCTTGTTTCATGCTTTTCTTGTGTCTGAGTGTGTTTACACACTCTTTTCCATGCATATTTGTTCGTGAATTATTTCTATACTTCTTTAATTTTACTTAAGCAATTACTCTTACCGGATGTTGATCAAGCTTGAACCGAACACTTATTGGCAACCTTAAGCTCTGATTACCAACTTGTAAGAACCAGTTTATAATACTAGACACAACAACATGTATTATACTTACGAAACCGTAATAAAAGGACAACTACAGTTGTTTACTTAGTTTTTAAAACAAAAGATCATGTGCGGAAGCGTTTGTAAGTGTGTTCGGTTCAGATGCATGCACTTGATCATCATCCTTCACTTGAGTACCTGAAAACTAATATTTTAAACAAGCATTAGAGTTATTAATGATGGGAATTCATGTATTCGGATTAGGTCCGAAAACTTATTCAAGAAAATGAAATAAAAATTTCATCAAGCTGGGTTCCACCGTAATTTACGGTGTCACCGTAAATTACGGTGGGTTCTGGGCACTTTGGAACCTACCGTAAAGCAGTAGATCCCCACCGTAACATTTTGTTGGCCACCGTAAATTACGGTATCACCGTAATTTACGGTGGGCCCTGCACTTGTTTTCTTGCTTATTGATCTTGAACATTCAAGTTCCGTTTTGTAGAGAAATGACCTTGAACAGATTTATCACCCACCCAAGGCTAATTACCCATATTTGAGACTATTACCCGTTATCACTTTTGCTATCCCATAAGGGATCGCTCACGTATCGATCTATATGATTAAATCCAAGCTTTCGTATTTGTCATCTATACTACTAGTCACAATTATCAAATCTAGTTCACAACTCCTATACAAGGAGTTTAAACTTCACAACTAACATGGCATGTCAAATTTACAACTTACACAATGGTTATAACCATGCATTAAGTGATGGTGTCTAGCTTCATGTTTATTACAAGACTTGTTTTGACCCGTTTGGGTGCTGAATTAAGCACCATCCAGGGCATGCAAGTATCCATGTTTGTCACTTGTTTTGACCCAATTCACTTGTTTAAGACACTAGTCATTTTCGTGACATATTGGTAAATCTTAGTTATCATGTTTCAGAATTGACTACATAAAACTAACAATTAGGTATAGTGTAACGAAACAATAAATTTCGTTCCTTTAGAGCGCGTCTTTTCCTCGTGAATTCCCTCCGGCTTGTCCGCTAGATGAACCGGACTCTTTGCCTAGAAAATTCAGTTTTTACAACATGTTTAGAACTCTTTTTATGACCACAATCACATCATTATGGACCACTATCAAATCTGCGTTTTTATCCAAATTTCACATTTAAATCCCCACTTAGGCATTTCTACAAACACCTAGTGGGTCAGATTTTTCTACCTTCATAAACAAGTTCATGACTTGCGATTCAACATCAAGTTTCACTAAAATAGTAATTTTTGCATACATCTTAGTATCAATATCACAGGAGTTACCTCCTATAATAAAATTTATACTAGGATTAACATTCAAAATCCTAATGTTCATCATCAACATATAAAACCCATAACCTAGCTTCCATGGATTCATGGAATTTTCCTGAATTGGAGCATAATTTCATATATAGTTGTCTAGGTTTTACTCCTAGACACTATATCATCTTTAATCTAACTAATTACTGTCATGCATCAACAAATTTCAGATTGCTTAAATTCATGAGGATTTCAAGTAGTGAATTCTCATCAAATTTTACATACCTCTTAATCCTCTTGCGATGAGGATCACATTTCTAAGCTGGGATTTCGTTTTGGTTAGGATTTGGACCTCCAATTGAAAGAAATTGTGAACTTTAGGGTTTTGGAGGATGGGGATCGCCCCTTTCTTGCTTCTGTCGACCAGACACACCAAGAATGGTGTGTTTGGTGAGTTTTGTCACAATTAGTAATTTACTTTTGATTTTTGTCAAGTTTAGCCCTTTAACTATGATTTTCTCTAGTCTTAATTATTTTAACCATAACATGCATTAATTCAAGACTTGAATTCAACTAGGTTAAATTCCTAGTTGGTAAACTCTTGTTTATAAATTCTTTGAACTTTATAATATAAGGGTTTATATTTTTGGGGTGTTACAATTCAATCAATGGAAGATGTGAATCCCAACTACCACCAAAATCGATCACACAAGCTCTAAGCATATCCTCCAAAGTCTGGATTGTTCTTTCAGTTTGGCCATCTGTTTGTGGATGATAAGCTGTGCTCGGATTGAGTTGGGTCCCCATAGCAGATTGCATGGTTCTCCAAAATCGAGAAGAGAAGCGAGCATCTCTATCAGAAATAATGTTCAAAGGAACACCATGTCGAGATACAATTTCATCCACATAGATTTTAGCCAGATCTTCAGCAGATAGATTCTCACGGATCGACAGGAAATGCGCTGACTTTGTAAGACGATCAACAACTACCCAAATGGCATCGTGACCTTTCTTAGTGCGCGGAAGTTTAGTAATGAGATCCATAGCAATGTTTTCCCATTTCCAAACTGGGATCTCAGGTTGCTCCAAAGGACCATAAGGATGTTGGTGTTCAGCCTTAACCTTGAGACACGTAAGGCATTTGGAAACGTACAAGGCAATGTCTTTCTTCATACCAGGCCACCAATACTGAGTATGAAGATCCTTATACATTTTATCTGAGCCAGGATGAGTAGAATAACGAGACTTATGGGCCTCATCTATAAGCAAAGTGCGAAGATCATCTTGGCTTGGGACCCACAAACGGTCCATGAAATAATACGATCCATCTTCCTTCAGCACAAGATCAGGCTTAATGTGATAGGGTAATTCCTTACCCATCATGTCTTGTGAAACACAAGCCTGTTGAGCCTGAGTAATGCGTGCTTGGATATCAGATCGAGCTCGAATAGCAGATTGAACACGAGCACAATGAAGCACAGTACGTTCCTTACGACTTAATGCGTCAGCCACAACATTCGCTTTACCAGGATGGTAGCGAATTTCGCAATCATAGTCGCTTAGGAGTTCGACCCAACGTCTTTGCCTCATGTTGAGTTCTTTCTGGTTGAAGATATGCTGAAGACTTTTGTGGTCAGTGAAAACCACGCATTTTGTACCGTACAAATAGTGTCTCCAGATTTTGAGAGCGAAGACAACTGCACCCAACTCAAGATCATGAGTGGTGTAGTTTCTCTCATGTACCTTCAATTGCCTTGATGCATAGGCTATGACTTTGTTCCTTTGCATCAGAACACAACCAAGACCTAATTTCGATGCATCACAGTAAACGACAAAATCATCGTTGCCTTCGAGCAAAGTCAGAATAGGTGCATCACAAAGCTTCCACTTCAAGGTCTGAAATGCTTCTTCTTGCTTAGAACCCCATTCAAAGGGTTTGTTCTTCTGAGTTAGTGCAGTTAGAGGAACTGCAATCTTTGAGAAGTTCTCGATGAAGCGGCGGTAATAACCCGCAAGACCAAGAAAAGAACGAACCTCAGTAGGAGTAGTAGGCGTATCCCAATCCTTAATCGCACTGATCTTGGAGGGATCTACATGAATACCTTGTTCGTTGACAATATGTCCTAAAAACTGAACTTCCTTAAGTCAAAATTCACACTTGGAGAACTTGGCAAAGAGTTGCTCTTTCTTTAGGAGTTCCAGAGTAAGACGAAGATGGCGCTCGTGATCAGCTCGCGTCTTAGAGTAAATCAAGATGTCATCAATGAAAACGATGATGAACTTATCCAAATAAGGCTTGCAGACCCTATTCATTAAGTCCATGAAAACAGCAGGAGCATTGGTCAAACCGAATGGCATGACTGTGAACTCATAATGCCCATATCGAGTGCGGAATGCTGTTTTGGGAATATCCTCTTCATGCACACGAAGTTGATGATACCCAGAACGAAGGTCAATCTTCGAAAAGCAAGTAGCACCCTGTAACTGGTCAAAGAGATCATCAATGCGAGGTAGGGGATATCGATTCTTGATGGTAAGCTTATTCAGCTCACGATAATCGATACACATTCTGAAGGATCCATCCTTCTTTTTGACAAAGAGAACGGGAGCACCCCAAGGTGAAAATGTAACAACTGGCAAATAACTGGTAATTCCGTACAATCTAATCACTATTTATATTTCTAAATCTCATGCATTTAGCGTAATTTAATTACGTAACCGTGTCGTATACTAGATAACAGTGTTAGGACAAGAAAACAAACCTAAAACATATGTTGGTTTTAGTCGTAAGGCGAAACCAAAAAAAAAAAAAAAAAACAATGTCCTAAAAATGTTGGTAGAAAGTGTTGCGTGCACTATTCACGGTTACACTATTCATGCCAGCAAACCGTGAAATCAGACCGAAACACTGAAAAACCACACTCGGATAACATAAATGAGTCCATTTATATAAGAAAACATTATTATGAAAACACATCTTGCAAAGAAACAAGACTTTCCGGTATAACGCCCTAATCTCAAAAATGTCCGTTTCGGCTTAAAATATAGTATTTTTAACGCGTCCGAACCTATAACAAAGCATTTCCGGGACTTCGGAATAATGTCAATTGATGAAAAGCACACTAAAACAATGAGATGATATCAAAGGAATGTTCATAATCACAAGTTTCCGGCGTTACGCCGCTATGCACTAAACTAGTTCGTTAGCAACTCGACGAACTAGTAAGCAAAATTTCCGTCATCGTAGCAACCAAATGGAAACTCTAGTGAACTAGTTAAGCTAAGTTTGGAACTCGAAATCACTTCATGCATCACTTGACGGTGGAATAACAACTTGCGACAAAACTTCGTCGGTACGACGCAAAAGTGCCGTAAACTAGCCGACGCCTAAACAGAAAGCATTTAAGGTATCAAAATGCAACTTACACTAGTCTAGCGAACTAGTTAACCATATTTTGGCGTCGTAAGCACCCTAAATAAATGTCATAGCATCAATGGTAATTTAAAACCATAGCTCCCGGTACTATATTACACCTCTAATATATCACCCGGTACCGAACCGACGAGTAAACTAGTGGCATTTTTGCCATTCAAAATTAATACGCATTAAACTAATAAATTAGTTGGACTTATTGAAAGCCTAAACTACCATTAAACCCTATTTAAACTAATGACTAAAATATCTAGCAAATTAACAAATATTATCACATGTTTATTAAGTTTATAAAAAAAAATTAACACAACCTTTTCCCCCTTTCTAACTTACGTTCGTGGTGGGCCCATGTGGCCTCACCAATTTGCCCAACATTTTCAAAGAAGGTAAGGTCTTAAGTATGGCCTTGTGACATGAAGTTTTGACTAAGGGAAGTATGATCATTATAACCTAAACTTACCTTTATTTCTTATCAAAACTTGCAACAAAAACCCTTTTGTTTCTTCTCTCATTCACGGCTGGAAATAGGGCACCAAATCACCACAATTAAACCACCTTAGAATACCATATTCACTCACATTCTAGCCACTACAAGATCACTTATGCAAAGGTTATACATGGAGCTTCATTAGGAGCATATTTGGAGCTTAATATTTCTTCTTATTATCTAATCTAGCTTGTGCACTTTGTGAGTCTTCTTATCACCATATTTATGATCCATATTATTAGTAGATTATTATTGTACAAGTTGATTATCTTGAATTTAAAACTTAACATAATCAAAAACCCTAAACACAAAGCTAATAAACACTAAATATGAATATATTATGTGTTGATTTATGTTGTTTAGTGTTAATATGTTCATGTGTTCATGATGATTATGTTATTTTTGTTAATATTAGTGAGTTAAAGGTTATATTTATGATGATCATGTTGTTAATATCATGTAGTATTTTATATTTGTGTTCATCTTACCATGATGAACATAAATATATGATTTAAACATGAATATGTTTAAATCTTGTAAGATCATCATACTCACTTCCATGAACTAATTATGTATTTAAAAGATTTCATAAAGAAACAAGAGTTTAAAGAGGAGATTTTGATTAGAAAATATAATGAAAATGGTGTCTTTAAGGTCCTAATAAATATGTGAAGACTTCATTATTTTTAACCAAGTTGTTAAAAAAATATACTTATAAAAGTCCATGGAAATAAGGAGGAAAAGTGTATAAGTCATGGATGCAAAGTTGGTGTAATGAAACTTGATTTGGAAATTGATTATGATTATGTGTTTAAACATGATTTAAACGCGTTTTTATAATGTGGGAAACATCATAGTTTAGGGGAAACTATGGCGATTTTTTCTAAAAATCTAATCGCGATTAAAAATGGGATTAAAGGGTGATTAACAATGTTAAACGCGATTAGTGGTCTTAAACGTCATTACGGAAACTTTGATGAGAATATTTAAGGTTTAAATATTCAAGAAGTTCTTATGAACTTAAACTTATTTTTTTTTTACAAAAATAAATGGGTAAAAATATAACAATGTGTGAGTATAATTTTTGGTAAGAAAAATTATATATTTTTAGACATATCAAGTATGTGTATATGTGCTATATATGTGTATGTATTAGATACCTATAGGGTGATCAAAATAAAGACACAAACATGTTCCTACATGGTCCAAGAAATGCTAGTAAAATCGGACAATTATATAAAATGGCCGAAATGGAAATGCATAACACTTGATGACGACAATTTGGGCGCATCGACACCGTAAACAAGTTCTACAAAGTCGAGTCTAAAATAACATATTTTGGACATTTAAACGAGCACATATGTAAGTGACCTATAACACGAATCCGGAAAGTCGAAACTATTAAATTTACCGTGTATTTTTCATAGAAAAAAATGAACTTATTTAAAGTTTGCTACTTGGTAACATTTTGGTAAAAATTGCAAGATTATGTTAATGGACTTATAAAGTTAGAATTGGGCCTATCAAAGTTAGTAATGGGCTAGGCCCAAATTCCTTAATACATGGGCTAGGGCCCAATGGCAATATAACATGGGCTCGGCCCAATAACAATAAAACATGGGTTAGGCCCAATAACATAGGTAACATGGGCTTGGCCCAATAACAATAAAACATGGGTTAGGCCCAATAACATAGATAACATGGGCTTGGCCCAATAACAATAAAACATGGGTTAGGCCCAATAACATAGATAACATGGGCTCAGCCCAATAACAATAAAACATGGGTTAGGCCCAATAACATAGATAACATGGGCTCGGCCCAATGACATGGGCTCGGCCCAATAACATTAAAACATGGTTAGATACGATAACATAGATGACATGGGCTCGGCCCAATGACATGGACTCGGCCCAATAACATTAAAACATGGTTAGATACGATAACATAGATGACATGGGCTCGGCCCAATGACATGGGCTCGGCCCAATGACATGAGCAAAGGCTCAATGACATGCGTGCACTGCACGAGGACGTGTGAAGAACGAAGCCGATCACACATAAGTCAATACACATAGAATACATGAATACACTTATGAATTCAATACGAATAGAATACATGTATACACATAACAATCGAGCGAGTAAACTATCAACGCTCTAAAATACAAAGTTGTTCCAAAAATGACAAACGAGAACATAATAAAGAATTCAAGATGAACAACTTGTACGAGGTCCGAAAGACCTAGTGTCTAACGAGATTAGTACACATGTAGGTTATTGACACGTACGGACGCTCACTTCGATATCATAAGACATGGAATGCAAACTTGTGAGTTCATGTCCCTCCTTTCACTGATTTCAATGTTTTGTTTTCAAAATCATCGAGGGGAAATACATGCTAAAACTATTGGTATGTTAGTTACGGAGTAGAAGATAACATGATCAACGTACATAAGTAGGATGATAACATTAGTAACCATTAATCACATAGTGACCAAGGTGCAAAAGGTGTAGATCTATTGGGCTTGAGGCACGCCCCACTCCTGGTTGGTATACCCTGGAGTGCTTTTGTGATCCCAATGATGACAAAGTGTTCTCGGTTTGGTTATTTGCTTATGGTACATTATGTCAGGGGGCTCGCTACCCACTGATAGATCCTTAACAGACTCCATGAATGAATCAGAACATACCATGATTACAAGATAACATTTATGAGATTTCACATGATAACAAATACTGCATGAACTCACTCAACTTTTTGTTGACTTTTTAAAACTACATGTATTTCAGGAAACAGGTCTTGAGCCGGTGACTCACTATGGGATTCGGGAAAACAAATGACAACGATGGCCACTTTTGGAGGGTTTGTCTTTTATATCCCAACTTCGTATGGGTATATATGGGACAAAACCTCACTATGTTTTATGTCAAAAGCTATCTTTTGTTATGTGTAAATAACTTAGAACTATGCTATGTCAAACGTTGTTGAAAACTTGTAATCTTTTGTTGAAAACTATATATCTATGGCATCGTTGTTGGTTCATGTTGTTAATACATTTGGATGCAATGATTACCTTTCTTACGTCACACACAATACGCTTCCGCTACTAGCAGGGTGTGACAGATTGGTATCAGAGCTCCGATTGTAGTGAACCGGGGAAAAACTTTTATTAAAGTTTGGTCTACAATCACCGAAGGGCTCTCACATGAAAACAAAGTCGATAACATTACAAAAGGTTTTCATTGTGTCACCATAACGTGAGGATCTATCACGAGGGCTTAACCACTAGTAGCGTATATGGATCAATACATGATAGTCAATAAGGAATAGACCTGAAAACATTAAGGATTACATGTGAAACACGAGAACAAAAATAACATGAGATTTAGTGATTATATATATAATGTATTTATATATGTGTTGTACGGAATATTTTGCCATGAACGAAAATAACTTCGACTACGAATCCTATTATTACACTTGACTCACGCGATGAGAATGACGATCTCGCGTCTATTACGAAGCTTATGGCAGGCGTGGTCCCTGAGAGAGACCCTAAAGCATTGATCCCATGGAAGATGGTTGTTTTCCCTTGGATGGTATATGTCCGGCTCTGGTAGTGACGACGAGGCGGAGGTGGCGGCCTTGGACAACAACCCTACTAGTGGGACGAGGTCTCTGAGGCTCATACTAATTGTGATTGATGACACTCTCGTCCAGACAAGGAAGATGAAGTACTCATCTTAAAGGTGCCCCTCCAGTTATTATTGTTACGGATTCTTTTTATTCCTATTTCGGCTAACATTGTGCCCTTTCACGAATAATGATAATGGGCGTTAGCATGTGGACCATCACGAAGGTCCCTTCTGTGTTGAAAGTATATAGACAATAGTGTCCTCTCTTTGACTGATCAACTGCTTGAACGAGAGAATGCTAGGGTGACCATACAAGACAATTTATTATTATGGGGGCCCACGTAATAACAACTTGAAGTGTATGGGAATCCTGGTGAGCTCTGCGGGTCAAGCTAATGATCACTAGCCATAAGAAATTCCTAAGTTGTTCAAGTTTCTATCTAGTGGATCACTAACCGGAACGGTTACTATAACACTCTACGATACAGGAAGACTACACGTATTGTTTGCACTTAACATTTGATCTATAACACGAGTCGTTTGAGACTAGTCATCGAAAGCAAACAAAACTCGTTAGCCACTCATGGAGGATTTTTCCTCAACATTCTCGAAATTCTTGTACATGGGCTGGTTCTTTGGTGTCTATGACACCTTACCTTATCTTAGTTATCGGAGATGATTACGTTAAACTCTGTCGTTCGATATTTGTCTTATTCCAAGGGATGCTATGGCATGAGCCATGCTACAACCCCTTCATTGTATTATTTGACATCTATGAAAATTATAACAATTTTGTCGAAGCTCGTGAGCTCAAGGGGTATCAACGTATTCGTCACACGGGCTAGTGCGGCGAAGGATTTTTTTTCCTACTTTGGACGATCGAGATCCAGGAAGTATGGAATACACGTTGTAAAAATTGGAGACGACCGTTTGGTTTCTCCTCCTCAACGAATTACTTCTTTCCCATTTAGGCATATGGCTAATACCCTCAAGAGGTACTATGCATTTTGGAATGCGTTTATTCATGAATATCATTGTTCAAACACACCTGAGCAATGTTGTCTTGAGGTTTCCATGACCAATCACATTCTTAATTCTTAGGCGCATGGTAGGCTATATCTGTCCAAATAAAAGCCTAGACCCAATGATACTATGTATCTGAAACAACGTAGCGTCGATAAGAAAATCTACGTCCGGAAGGGCCAGTTAATCAGCACCCTACTATTAAAGTTGAACTCAAGTTTTTATGGAACGACATGAGGTTGCGGAAATTGCACAACATGAGGTTGCTAGGTCGACACTAGTAATGGAACTGATGGTACTGGTAGTTCAAGTGGTTCAAATTCTGATGGGACGAGAACGAGTAGCAATGCCACACTTGGAGATGCAATCACACCAGATTTTAATTCTAAGGCATCTCCGGATTACAAGTGGTGAGACCTCATCGATACGAGAGGTGCGGTAAGTTATGTCCACTAAATAAAGAAAATGGAGTCAGTTAACCATGCTAGCAAGGTGCTAATAAGTAAACGATTTGGTAAATGAATAGTCATCTGTTGAGAGAGACGTTAACTTGATGGAATCTCAAAGTACAAACTATAGAGAGTAAGACAGCAACGAGGATGTCGATGGAATAACTCCAGGATCTTACACGAGAGGAGTATTGCTCGCTAGTGAGAGAATTCCAAGTTTGGGAACCGAGCTCTAGAACTCGATCTTGATTAGAACAAATGTTGTTGGTTACCCCCGACGCTTCTACAATCTCTCAAGGATTGTTGCATACTGGATAACACTCGAATTCAAACGCACTGAGCGCCACATTTGGGGTTTAGCCCTGAGATACAAAGCTGACATCAAGAAGTATGCTAATAACTTGTCAAAATTCGAAATGAGATAAGTGAAACTTTCATCATGAGGGCACTTGCAAAAGTGACAAGAGTAGCAATGTGGTGAGACTGGGCACAAAACAGAAACTAATGAGTTAGTTATATTTAAGAATGAACGAAGTGGTTTTTACTGTGGCGAGGAGGTCACTACGAGCATGGATGGCTAAGGATGAACTAAGCTAGTGAATAAGCAAGACTAGGGGTATGCTCTACTCTACAACCATCATGTATCAATTCTGTGGATACCAACGTCGGCTTAACTTAGTGTCTTTAGATACTAAGCATATACACGAATTAGAGTCATGTAGGTTAAACATGTCTTGCTCTATCAAGTTAGCTAATGAGGAATTAGCGGAGTCATGTGAAGTCATTAAGGGTCGCCGATACGTTTCTATTAACCGACCCGTTGCATCGGTGTTGTTTAATGCCGGTGTCGGTATTAGCTTCATCCCCATAAAATTCAAAGTATGCTTGGTCGAGTCAAGTAAACTAGACGTCCTCTCATTCAATAGGATTGGCCATTGGTAAATTAGTCAAGTCAGGAAAGACATCAAAGGATGCATACTCGAACTTGGAGCACGGAAATTCAGTAACGACCTTTCACTCATTCAATTAGGTTGTTACGACTTAACTTATGGCATAGACTGGTTGGCCGACAACCGAGCAGAAGTAGTTGTGCTGCGAAAACTATTATCCTTTTTCCCCCCTGTCTGACGAGAGAACATCTCTTGGTGCACGGAGAGAAACACGATACACGGCTGCTGATCAACAACTGTATGAAGGCTCGGAAGAGTCTGAGAAAAGGATGTATCGTTTTTTTTTACCCGTGTGGTTGACAAAAAGGGCCGAGGAGCGCAAGGTGGAAGGCATACTTGTAATGAAAGAATATCCCAAAGTCTTTCCAGGAGACTTGCTGGAACTACCTTCACAACGACAAGTGGAATTCCGTATCGACCTAGTGCCAGGAACGGCACCGGTGGCAAAAGCTCCATATAGACTGGCACCCTCTAAGTTGCAAGAATTATTCACTCAGTTGCAGGAACTGCTTGACAAGGGATTTATTAGACCGAGTTTCTCGCCTTGGGGAGCTCCGGTGTTATTTGTCAAGAAGAAGGATGGAACCTTTCGAAGGAGAATAGATTACAGGGAACTAAACATGCTAACTATCAAGAATCGGTATCCTTTACCGAGGATCGACGACTTGTTCGATCAATTACAAGGTTCCAACTTTTATTCCAAGATTGATCTAGGATCTGGATATCATCAACTGAGGATTCAAGAGGAAAGCATTCCTAAGACATCGTTTGGGACTCGCTATAGGCATTACGAGTTCCTTGTTATGTCTTTCAGCTTAACAAACGCTCCCGCTGTATTTACGGATTTGATGAATTGGGTATGTAAACCATACTTCTACAAGTTCGTGATCGTATCCATTGATGACATTTTAATATACTCACGAACAGAGGCGGAACATGAACAACACTTGAGAACTATTCTGGAGTTGCTTAAGAAAGAACAATTGTATGCCAAGTTCTCAAAATGTGAGTTTTGGATTTGCGAAGTACAACTGCTCGGCCATATGGTGAACGAGAATGGAATACATGTTGATCCAGCTAAGATAGAGGCCATAACGAACTGGAACACTCCAAAGACCCCAACAGAAGTAAGACAATTTCTGGGTTTAGCGGGATACTATCGAAGATTCATTGAGAATTTTTCTAAAATTTCTCAGCCGCTAATCTCACTCACTCAAAAGGATAGAAAGTTCGATTGAAAAAAAAAACAAGAAACGGCATTCCAATTGCTTAAGGATAAACTATGTCAAGCGCCAATCTTATCACTCCCGGACGGTACCGATGACTTCGTGGTGTACTGTGATGCATCGCGTCAAGGTTTGCGTTGCGTGTTAATGCAACGTGAAAGAGTCATTGCGTACGCGTCGCGGCAGTTAAAAGTTCATGAAAAGAACTATACCACTCATGACCTAGAATTGGGTGCAGTGGTATTCACTTTAAAATTTTGGCGCCATTATCTTTATGATACTAAGCGTACCATATTCACAGACCATAAAAGTCTTCAACATTAAACATGCGCCAATGGCGATGGGTAGAATTGTTGAATGACTACGACTGTGAAATCAAGTACCATCCGGGCAAAGCAAATGTTGTGGCGGATGCTTTGAGCCAGAAAGAGCGGGTCAAAACTTTACGAGTACGAGCTTTAGAGTTAACCATTCAGACAAACTTCACTACTCATGTGCACGATGCACAATTAGAAGCTCTAAAGCCGGAGAACATTCAAGCAGAATCCTTGCGAGGATTAGAGAAACAATTGGAAGAGAACAAAGATGGCACATGGTATTGCATGGGAAGAAGCTAGATTCCTTACTTTAGCGGATTGCGAGACTTAGTGCTGGATGAGGCACACAAGTCAAAATATTCAATACATCCAGGATCTGATAAGATGTATTAGGATGTAAAGGAATATTACTAGTGGCCTAATCTCAAAGGAGATATTGCGACTTAAATTTGGGAAATGCCTAATTTATGCAAAGGTCAAGGCCGAATATCAAAAGCCATCTGGGTTATTACAACAACCCAAAATTCTTGTTTGGAAATGGGAGCAGATATCAATGGATTTCATTACAGGACTCCCACAGACCTCTCGAGGTCATGACATGATATGGGTTATCGTTGATCGATTAACCAAGTCGGCTCACTTCCTACCTATTCGTGAAAAAGAGAGTACCGCAAAGTTAGCCGAAATCTACCTCAACGAGATTGTGGCACGTCATGCAGTACCTATTTCAATAATCTCGGATCGGGATGGTCGCTTTGTGTCAAGAATATGGCAATCATTTCAGGAATCTCTTGGATCTCGTTTGGATCTAAGCACAACATTTCATCCGCAAACCGATGGGCAAAGCGAGCGAACCACCCAAACGTTGGAAGACATGCTTCGCGCCTGTATGATGGATTTAGGCGGAAACTGGGATACTCATTTACCTCTGGTAGAGTTCTCCTATAATAACAATTATCACACAAGCATCAAAGCCGCCCCATTCGAAGCACCATACGGACGGAAGTGCCGATCACCATTGTGTTGGGCAGAAGTCGTAGACAAACACCTCATTGGCCCTGAACTAGCCCAAGAGACTACTGAAAATATAGCAAAGATACGAGACCGTATCAATGCGGCTCGTGACAGACAAAAGAGCTACGCAGACAGAAGACGTAAGCCATTATCCTTCGAGGTCGGAGACAAAGTCTTACTAAAAGTCTCACCTTGGAAAGGCGTAGCTAGATTCGGGAAACGCGGAAAGCTAAACCCGAGATACATTGGGCCATTTGAGATTCTAGAAAAGTTCGGTACTGTCGCGTACAAGTTAAAACTGCCAGAAGAACTCAGTAATGTACCCGACACATTTCATGTGTCGAATCTCAAGAAAAGTCCGACTGTTGATACGGTTATCATTCCAGCGGATGAGATTCATGTAGACAACACGCTCCAGTTTACCGAAGAACCCGTTGAGGTTATGGACCGGAAGGTCCACAAGACAAAGAGAAGTAACATCGAACTTGTCAAGGTCCGCTGGAATTCACGTCACGGACCCGAGTACACATGGGAACGTGAAGATCAGATTAAGGCAAAATATCCCCACCTGTTTAAGAAGACTCCTGCAAAGGATGGCTCAACTTGAATTTCGGGACGAAATTCTTTTTAACAGGGGGAGAATGTAACAACTGGCAAATAACTGGTAATTCCGTACAATCTAATCACTATTTATATTTCTAAATCTCATGCATTTAGCGTAATTTAATTACGTAACCGTGTCGTATACTAGATAACAGTGTTAGGACAAGAAAACAAACCTAAAACATATGTTGGTTTTAGTCGTAAGGCGAAACCAAAAAAAAAAAAAAAAAAAAAACAATGTCCTAAAAATGTTGGTAGAAAGTGTTGCGTGCACTATTCACGGTTACACTATTCATGCCAGCAAACCGTGAAATCAGACCGAAACACTGAAAAACGACACTCGGATAACATAAATGAGTCCATTTATATAAGAAAACATTATTATGAAAACACATCTTGCAAAGAAACAAGACTTTCCGGTATAACGCCCTAATCTCAAAAATGTCCGTTTCGGCTTAAAATATAGTATTTTTAACGCGTCCGAACCTATAACAAAGCATTTCCGGGACTTCGGAATAATGTCAATTGATGAAAAGCAGACTAAAACAATGAGATGATATCAAAGGAATGTTCATAATCACAAGTTTCCGGCGTTACGCCGCTATGCACTAAACTAGTTCGTTAGCAACTCGACGAACTAGTAAGCAAAATTTCCGTCATCGTAGCAACCAAATGGAAACTCTAGTGAACTAGTTAAGCTAAGTTTGGAACTCGAAATCACTTCATGCATCACTTGACGGTGGAATAACAACTTGCGACAAAACTTCGTCGGTACGACGCAAAAGTGCCGTAAACTAGCCGACGCCTAAACAGAAAGCATTTAAGGTATCAAAATGCAACTTACACTAGTCTAGCGAACTAGTTAACCATATTTTGGCGTCGTAAGCACCCTAAATAAATGTCATAGCATCAATGGTAATTTAAAACCATAGCTCCCGGTACTATATTACACCTCTAATATATCACCCGGTACCGAACCGACGAGTAAACTAGTGGCATTTTTGCCATTCAAAATTAATACCCATTAAACTAATAAATTAGTTGGACTTATTGAAAGCCTAAACTACCATTAAACCCTATTTAAACTAATGACTAAAATATCTAGCAAATTAACAAATATTATCACATGTTTATTAAGTTTATAAAAAAAAATTAACACAACCTTTTCCCCCTTTCTAACTTACGTTCGTGGTGGGCCCATGTGGCCTCACCAATTTGCCCAACATTTTCAAAGAAGGTAAGGTCTTAAGTATGGCCTTGTGACATGAAGTTTTGACTAAGGGAAGTATGATCATTATAACCTAAACTTACCTTTATTTCTTATCAAAACTTGCAACAAAAACCCTTTTGTTTCTTCTCTCTTTCACGGCTGGAAATAGGGCACCAAATCACCACAATTAAACCACCTTAGAATACCATATTCACTCACATTCTAGCCACTACAAGATCACTTATGCAAAGGTTATACATGGAGCATCATTAGGAGCATATTTGGAGCTTAATATTTCTTCTTATTATCTAATATAGCTTGTGCACTTTGTGAGTCTTCTTATCACCATATTTATGATCCATATTATTAGTAGATTATTATTGTACAAGTTGATTATCTTGAATTTAAAACTTAACATAATCAAAAACCCTAAACACAAAGCTAATAAACACTAAATATGAATATATTATGTGTTGATTTATGTTGTTTAGTGTTAATATGTTCATGTGTTCATGATGATTATGTTATTTTTGTTAATATTAGTGAGTTAAAGGTTATATTTATGATGATCATGTTGTTAATATCATGTAGTATTTTATATTTGTGTTCATCTTACCATGATGAACATAAATATATGATTTAAACATGAATATGTTTAAATCTTGTAAGATCATCATACTCACTTCCATGAACTAATTATGTATTTAAAAGATTTCATAAAGAAACAAGAGTTTAAAGAGGAGATTTTGATTAGAAAATATAATGAAAATGGTGTCTTTAAGGTCCTAATAAATATGTGAAGACTTCATTATTTTTTGTGACACTCGAGGTTTTTCCGAACGATCACCTTGTAATATTTTGTGTGTATATAAATATTATTAAATGGAAACGTGATTTTTGCATGACATGTGATGTATGTATGTATTATATGTATATATAAGAGTCGAGACCACGACCCGAGACCATGACTCGCAACCGGGCGGTTGCGAGTGGGCCACTCGGTCTCGAGTGGGCCTAGTGAGCCGAAACCGGTTGGGCCGAAACCCCCAAGCCCAACTCGTGACCCCTTGTATAAATCCCACCCTTTTTCCCCACTTGCTTCATTTTACACACCAACACTTCTTCTAATCTCTCTCACTAGAAACCCTCTACAAACACCACTTTCCTTCTCCTTGATCTCGGTTCAAGCAAGGATATCGGACAAGGACTCGGTCAAGACTATCACTCGTATACTCCATCTTCTCGGTTCCCTTCTCTTTGTTTTCGGCCCTCCTTTCATAACCGGTTAGTGTTATCTCCTTGGTGTATAAGATTTGTGAAATATTATGAACTAGAAATGCCTTGTATTCTTGCTTGAATGATATGTATATGAACTAGAAAAATGCTTGGTTAGTAGTATTTTACATGATTTTTAGGAGGATTTGTGAAGATTGGTCATATGTGAAAACCCTCATATAACATGTTTAAAGATGGCTAAAGTATAGTGATTTAGGAATGATTATGCCAACCAAAACTATGTTCAAGATTATAAAGTGTATGTTTTACTTGTTCTTGCATGATAATCTTGCTAGAAATATGTGATTTTTGGTTCATAAATGTATGATTTTGTTAAGGAGAAAACCCTAGAAAACTATGAACATTTGATGAACTAGTTGAAGATGGTTTGAAGATTTAAAATGGCAAAGTTTGATCTATATGGTTTAATGGTCAAATGAGGAAAAGTGTTTGTAGAAACCTTATTGGTAGTTTCCGGATATGGGTCTGATTTCATATGTACAATTTGGACTGTCTTTTCTGCATCATCACGTGTATATGAAAGTGACAGATTACGACTCGCAACGACAGCATTCCGACTCGCAACGACGGCATTACGACTCGAAACCACACGGTTGCGACTCGCAACCAAAGCATGACAAGTCGAAACTACGAGATTTCGACTCGAGACTACGACGGTTGCGACTCGCAACCAACACGTGACAACTCGAGACCACGGTTGCGACTCGCAACCACCGCGTGACAAGCCGAGACCACCTGGTTGCGACTCGAGACCAGCTGGTTGCGAGTGGGCTGTTCATTTTAGTTATTGGGCCATTCTGTGTTGGACTATCTGTTAAATGGACTTTGTGATGCTGTGCTCTGTTTACCTGTATGTATGTTACGTGCCAGTATGTGTTTTACGTGAATGTTTGTACACCGAACCTGACCTATACCGGTAACCATGTTAGGACGTGGTGACCAGCGTGATTGACAAGTAACCTAAACCTACCGAGCAACCCAAGGTGAGTTCACAACTTAAAAGCATGCGTCCCGGTGGTTTGGGACACGAGACTAAAACAATCCTATCCCCTGGTAAAAGGGGATACCATTTACATACCTTCCCTAGTAATTGGGAACAAAACTTACTTTTCCTTCCCGGGTATTGGGAAACCTTTTGGTTAATTACTGTTTATACGGATTGCAACTAACGGCACTAAACGAAACTCTATCACTCAAGTCCCTACTACAAATACCGATTAGTCGCCGGGTTAGGCGAGCGGGTTATTAGTTGATAGCGCTATTTAGGTGTTTACCAGCCTCACACCGTGCCCTGGTTTGGGACGGGCGTGAACTAATGTACTCAGATATTCGTCAATGATGATAGAACATTGACATCGGGGCATCCTGCGGATACGCAACGGTTACCTAGTGTTCGGTATTGGAAAAACAGTTTAGTAGCTAACTTTTGGGGTAGCTCCCCAGGGCATGTATAAACGGATAAATTAACCGGCGAAACAAAGTTTTTGGTAATTAAAACTGGACAACTAGTGGACTCACTCAGCATTATTGTTGACCCCTTACTGCATGCTTTGCAGGTAACCAGTGACGATGGAGCTTGCAGCTTGGGAACGTGTAGTGTCTATTCACCCTTGTGTTGGGTGTTACCTTATTTTGAAACATGAACTTTGTTCTAAACTACCTTACTTATGCTTCCGCTACTTATTACTGCTTTGAACTTAAAACTTTAAACTCTGAACTTAATATTTGCTAAGCTTATGAATAGTAAGTATTACTTTTGTTATCAACTTAAGTTTCGGTATAATTGGTGGCTGGATCCTGGTCAGTCACGCCCCCGAAGCGGGTGTTATCCGCAGGTGGATTTTGGGGGTGTGACAGATTGGTATCAGAGCCATTGGTTATAGTGAACTTGGTTTTAAAAAGGGGAAAATCTTTTTGGAGAAAACCAGACTATAACCCGTGACTCGTGACGACACTACACTCTAAGTGCAAGGCTCGACACATTTGACCTCATAGCTCGGACCAGTGTTTACTTGTTGCTTACTTTATGTTTCCTGTTATGATATACGTGCTAGTATGCCTAAACTAGATAGATACACCTCTCTCTTCTATCTCATTCTCGCTACACTACGGCATCACACTCATACTGTGTTTTCTGGTTATGAAGACAATGAGTGGACGCGGAAGAGGAAACATTAACATGACGCAGGCTCAGTTCACTAACCTGCTCAACACCGTGGCTGCAGCTTTCGCAGCTCACCCTATAGGTAAGCTCGTTGTTTTAGGATGTTTAGATCCTACCGCCACATCGACTTTTCGCCTCTAAACCTATACGCTTCGCTTCTCACGAACAGGTCAGCATGCACCTGCGCAACCACCAGTGTGTACTTTCAAAACTTTCATGGATTGCAAGCCTCTCCCTTTCAACGGCACTGAGGGTGCCATAGGTCTTCTGCATTGGATTGAGAAAATTGAAGCTGTTTTTGCTGTTTGCGAGTGTCCGCCTGCAAATTGGGTGAAATTTGCTACTGCTACGCTTGAAGGAAGCGCGCTTTCTTGGTGGAAGGCGCAGATTCAGATGTTTGGTTTGGAAACTGCAAATGCTACGGCATGGGAGGATTTCAAGGATATGATTAAGGATGAATACTGTCACCGGGATGACATCCACAAGCTTGAAAATGAGTACTATGAGCTCAAGATGGTTGGGTCAGAAATTGAAACCTACACCAAGCTGTCCAACGACTATGCTGCTCTCTGCCCGAACATGTCTCGACCAATGTATCGAAGAATCGAACTGTACATCAAGGGTTTGGCTCCTGAAATTCGAAGCCATGTCACTTCAGCCAACCACACTACCATTCAGCCGATTGTTCGACTTGCTCATAAACTTACTGATCAGGCCGTAGAAGAGGGCCGGTTGCCCAAAAGGATCGGTGCTACTGTCGGAACTTCTAGTGACAGCAAACGTAAGTGGGAAGGAAGTCAAAGCAAGGATGCTAACCCCACTCAGGCCCCAGCACAGCAAAGGAAAACTGAAAACAGCAAAGGCACCCAGCAACAGGGTGGCTACCGGGGAAGCTACCCAAAGTGCAACAAGTGTAACAGACACCACCATGGGGCGTGTAACAAGGGTCAGTGTCAGCGATGCCACAAGATGGGGCACGAAGCCAAGGATTGTAGAAGTCAGTTCCCAGCTAGACAGAATCAGCAACAACCCCAACAGCAACAGCAGCAGGGAAACAACCGGGCATGTTTTAAGTGTGGAGCTGAGGGACACTTTAAGAAGGATTGCCCTGAACTGAATCAGAACCGCAACAATAATCAGGGAGCTGGGAACAACAATCAGAACAACAATGCTGGGAATGGTGCCAGAGGAAGAGCTTTCGTGATTGGAGCTGGTGAAGCAAGGAATGACCCCAATGTCGTGGCGGGTAAGTTCCTACTCGATGATCGTTATGTTTCTGTGTTATTTGATTCCGGTGCCGATGCTAGTTATGTATCCCTACGTATTAGTAAGAAGCTTAAGCGTCCGCTTTCGTTACTAAGTTCTCCTCATATCGTCGAGTTAGCTAATGGTAGAAACATCGAGGCCTCACACGTTGTCAAGGGTTGCAAACTAGAGTTGTCTGGTCAGACATTTAGTATCGACCTTTTCCCTGTTACTCTTGGAAGCTTCGACGTCGTTATTGGTATGGATTGGTTATCCAAGCATCGCGCTGAGATCCTTTGTCAAGAGAAAGCAGTTCGTATTCCTCGCCGTTCTGGCAAACCCCTCATTGTACAAGGTGGCAAAGGCGGAGAAGTCTCAGGCGTTATCTCGTTCTTGAAGGCCCAGAAGTGTTTACGGAAAGGGCACACCGCTATCTTAGCACTTGTTACCAACACGCAGGAAAAGGAAAAGAGGATTGAAGACTTTCCAGTAGTGCGTGACTACCCCGAGGTATTTCCTGAGGAATTACCTGGACTCCCTCCCCATCGTCAGGTCGAATTCCAAATCGAGCTAGCTCCCGGGGCAGCGCCTATAGCTCGTGCGCCTTATCGACTAGCCCCCGCAGAATTGAAGGAACTCTCGACGCAACTACAAGAACTATTGGATAAAGGATTTATCCGCCCTAGTTCATCACCCTGGGGAGCACCGGTACTCTTTGTTAAGAAGAAGGATGGCACGTTCCGAATGTGCATTGACTATCGTGAGTTGAACAAGGTTACCATCAAGAATCGTTACCCTCTCCCGCGAATCGACGATTTGTTTGATCAACTGCAAGGATCGAGCTACTATTCTAAGATTGATCTGCGATCAGGCTACCATCAGTTAAGGGTCCGTAACGAAGATATTTCCAAAACTGCATTCAGAACTCGTTATGGTCATTATGAATTCCTCGTTATGCCCTTCGGAATGACCAACGCCCCTGCAGTGTTCATGGATCTTATGAACCGGGTATGCAAACCCTACCTCGACAAATTCGTGATCGTTTTTATAGACGACATCTTGATCTACTCGAAAAGTCAGGAAGAGCATGAACAACACCTACGACTTATCCTCGAACTCCTTCGCAACGAGCAACTGTATGCCAAGTTCTCGAAATGCGACTTCTGGCTTCGAGAAGTCCATTTCCTTGGGCACGTGGTTAACAAGGATGGAATCCACGTCGACCCAGCTAAGATCGACTCTATAAAGAATTGGCCTACCCCTAAGACTCCGACTGAAGTTCGCCAATTTTTGGGATTGGCAGGTTACTACCGCAGATTCATTCAGGGATTCTCAAAGATTGCACAACCCCTCACTACGCTCACTCAGAAAGGCATCACCTACAAGTGGAATGAAGCACAGGAATCTGCTTTTCAGAGGCTTAAGGATAACCTCTGCAGTGCTCCTATTCTCTCGTTACCTGAAGGCACTAACGACTTTGTGGTCTACTGCGATGCGTCTATTCATGGGCTCGGTTGCGTGTTGATGCAACGCGAGAAAGTTATCGCTTACGCCTCTCGACAACTTAAGACGCACGAAAGGAACTACACAACGCATGATTTGGAACTGGGAGCGGTAATATTTGCGCTTAAGATATGGAGACATTACCTGTACGGTACCAAGTGCACCATTTACACCGATCACAGGAGTCTCGAGCATATCTTCAAGCAGAAGGAGTTAAACATGCGACAACGTCGATGGGTCGAACTTTTGAATGACTATGAATGCGCCATCAAGTATCATCCGGGCAAGGCCAATGTTGTGGCAGACGCCCTCAGCCGAAAGGACACTATACCACGGCGCGTGCGAGCATTACAACTTACCATCCAGTCTAGTCTCCCTACCCAGATTCGAAATGCTCAGATTGAAGCTCTGAAACCGGAAAACATCAGGGCTGAGTCCCTGCGAGGATCAAGACAACAGCTAGAACAGAAAGAAGACGGCGCCTACTATGTGGCAGGGCGCATTTGGGTCCCACTTTACGGAGACCTACGAGAGCTTGTGATGGACGAAGCCCATAAGTCCCGTTATTCAGTACATCCTGGTGCAGATAAGATGTACCACGACTTGAAAACCACATACTGGTGGCCTGGCATGAAAGCCCACATAGCAGCCTATGTTGGCAAATGTTTGACCTGTGCAAGAGTCAAGATCGAGTATCAGAAACCAGCAGGCCTACTACAGCAACCCGAAATCCCGAAATGGAAATGGGAACAGATTTCCATGGATTTTGTTACAGGGCTACCTAGATCTCAACGCGGGAATGATACTATTTGGGTGATAGTAGATCGTTTGACTAAGTCTGCACACTTTCTGGCCATTAAGGAAACAGACAAGTTTTCTACCTTGGCAGAAATCTATTTAAAGGAAGTAGTCTCCAGGCACGGGGTGCCAACTTCTATTATTTCCGACCGAGACGCTCGTTTTACTTCCGAATTGTGGCAAGCTATGCACAAATCCTTTGGCTCACGTTTGGACATGAGCACCGCTTATCATCCGCAAACGGATGGGCAGTCTGAACGCACCATCCAAACCCTGGAAGACATGCTTAGAGCATGTGTGATCGATTTTGGCAAGAACTGGGAGAAGCATCTACCGTTGGTGGAATTCTCCTACAACAACAGCTACCACACTAGCATTCAGGCGGCACCTTTTGAGGCATTGTACGGTCGTAAATGCCGATCACCTCTCTGCTGGGCGGAAGTAGGTGACAGTCAACTCACAGGCCCAGAACTAGTGGTAGATACAACGGAAAAGATTTCCCAGATCAGGCAACGCATGGCGGCAGCTCGTGACCGTCAGAAAAGCTACGCTGACAAGCGTAAGAGACCGTTAGAATTCCAGGTCGGGGACCGGGTTCTACTTAAAGTCTCACCCTGGAAGGGTGTGGTTCGTTTTGGTAAACGAGGCAAGCTGAATCCACGGTATGTTGGACCGTTCGAAATTACCGAGAAAATCGGTAAGGTTGCTTATAGATTGAACCTGCCTGCAGAGCTGAGTGCAGTGCACAACGTTTTTCACGTATCTAACTTGAAGAAGTGTTTGTCTGATGAAACACTTGTAATTCCTTTTAAGGAACTGACGATTGATGAACAGCTACACTTTACTGAGGAACCGATTGAGATCACGGATCGAGAAATCAAAACCCTCAAACGTAGCCAGATACCCCTTGTGCGAGTTCGTTGGAACTCACGGCGCGGCCCAGAGTTTACCTGGGAGCGGGAGGACCAGATGAAGTCCAAGTATCCCCAGTTATTCCCAAACGAAAACCCCAGCACTGAAGCTACAACCGAATTTCGGGACGAAATTCCAAACTAACGGGGGGATGATGTGACACCCCGTTAAAACACGCTAGCTTGGCAGTGGCTGCTTCAACTTTCGGGACGAAAGTTCTTAAAACTTGGGGATAATGTGACACTCGAGGTTTTTCCGAACGATCACCTTGTAATATTTTGTGTGTATATAAATATTATTAAATGGAAACGTGATTTTTGCATGACATGTGATGTATGTATGTATTATATGTATATATAAGAGTCGAGACCACGACCCGAGACCATGACTCGCAACCGGGCGGTTGCGAGTGGGCCACTCGGTCTCGAGTGGGCCTAGTGAGCCGAAACCGGTTGGGCCGAAACCCCCAAGCCCAACTCGTGACCCCTTGTATAAATCCCACCCTTTTTCCCCACTTGCTTCATTTTACACACCAACACTTCTTCTAATCTCTCTCACTAGAAACCCTCTACAAACACCACTTTCCTTCTCCTTGATCTCGGTTCAAGCAAGGATATCGGACAAGGACTCGGTCAAGACTATCACTCGTATACTCCATCTTCTCGGTTCCCTTCTCTTTGTTTTCGGCCCTCCTTTCATAACCGGTTAGTGTTATCTCCTTGGTGTATAAGATTTGTGAAATATTATGAACTAGAAATGCCTTGTATTCTTGCTTGAATGATATGTATATGAACTAGAAAAATGCTTGGTTAGTAGTATTTTACATGATTTTTAGGAGGATTTGTGAAGATTGGTCATATGTGAAAACCCTCATATAACATGTTTAAAGATGGCTAAAGTATAGTGATTTAGGAATGATTATGCCAACCAAAACTATGTTCAAGATTATAAAGTGTATGTTTTACTTGTTCTTGCATGATAATCTTGCTAGAAATATGTGATTTTTGGTTCATAAATGTATGATTTTGTTAAGGAGAAAACCCTAGAAAACTATGAACATTTGATGAACTAGTTGAAGATGGTTTGAAGATTTAAAATGGCAAAGTTTGATCTATATGGTTTAATGGTCAAATGAGGAAAAGTGTTTGTAGAAACCTTATTGGTAGTTTCCGGATATGGTCTGATTTCATATGTACAATTTGGACTGTCTTTTCTGCATCATCACGTGTATATGAAAGTGACAGATTACGACTCGCAACGACAGCATTCCGACTCGCAACGACGGCATTACGACTCGAAACCACACGGTTGCGACTCGCAACCAAAGCATGACAAGTCGAAACTACGAGATTTCGACTCGAGACTACGACGGTTGCGACTCGCAACCAACACGTGACAACTCGAGACCACGGTTGCGACTCGCAACCACCGCGTGACAAGCCGAGACCACCTGGTTGCGACTCGAGACCAGCTGGTTGCGAGTGGGCTGTTCATTTTAGTTATTGGGCCATTCTGTGTTGGACTATCTGTTAAATGGACTTTGTGATGCTGTGCTCTGTTTACCTGTATGTATGTTACGTGCCAGTATGTGTTTTACGTGAATGTTTGTACACCGAACCTGACCTATACCGGTAACCATGTTAGGACGTGGTGACCAGCGTGATTGACAAGTAACCTAAACCTACCGAGCAACCCAAGGTGAGTTCACAACTTAAAAGCATGCGTCCCGGTGGTTTGGGACACGAGACTAAAACAATCCTATCCCCTGGTAAAAGGGGATACCATTTACATACCTTCCCTAGTAATTGGGAACAAAACTTACTTTTCCTTCCCGGGTATTGGGAAACCTTTTGGTTAATTACTGTTTATACGGATTGCAACTAACGGCACTAAACGAAACTCTATCACTCAAGTCCCTACTACAAATACCGATTAGTCGCCGGGTTAGGCGAGCGGGTTATTAGTTGATAGCGCTATTTAGGTGTTTACCAGCCTCACACCGTGCCCTGGTTTGGGACGGGCGTGAACTAATGTACTCAGATATTCGTCAATGATGATAGAACATTGACATCGGGGCATCCTGCGGATACGCAACGGTTACCTAGTGTTCGGTATTGGAAAAACAGTTTAGTAGCTAACTTTTGGGGTAGCTCCCCAGGGCATGTATAAACGGATAAATTAACCGGCGAAACAAAGTTTTTGGTAATTAAAACTGGACAACTAGTGGACTCACTCAGCATTATTGTTGACCCCTTACTGCATGCTTTGCAGGTAACCAGTGACGATGGAGCTTGCAGCTTGGGAACGTGTAGTGTCTATTCACCCTTGTGTTGGGTGTTACCTTATTTTGAAACATGAACTTTGTTCTAAACTACCTTACTTATGCTTCCGCTACTTATTACTGCTTTGAACTTAAAACTTTAAACTCTGAACTTAATATTTGCTAAGCTTATGAATAGTAAGTATTACTTTTGTTATCAACTTAAGTTTCGGTATAATTGGTGGCTGGATCCTGGTCAGTCACGCCCCCGAAGCGGGTGTTATCCGCAGGTGGATTTTGGGGGTGTGACATTTTTAACCAAGTTGTTAAAAAAATATACTTATAAAAGTCCATGGAAATAAGGAGGAAAAGTGTATAAGTCATGGATGCAAAGTTGGTGTAATGAAACTTGATTTGGAAATTGATTATGATTATGTGTTTAAACATGATTTAAACGCGTTTTTATAATGTGGGAAACGTCATAGTTTAGGGGAAACTATGGCGAATTTTTCTAAAAATCTAATCGCGATTAAAAATGGGATTAAAGGGTGATTAACAATGTTAAACGCGATTAGTGGTCTTAAACGTCATTACGGAAACTTTGATGAGAATATTTAAGGTTTAAATATTCAAGAAGTTCTTATGAACTTAAACTTATTTTTTTTTTACAAAAATAAATGGGTAAAAATATAACAATGTGTGAGTATAATTTTTGGTAAGAAAAATTATATATTTTGAGACATATCAAGTATGTGTATATGTGCTATATATGTGTATGTATTAGATACCTATAGGGTGATCAAAATAAAGACACAAACATGTTCCTACATGGTCCAAGAAATGCTAGTAAAATCGGACAATTATATAAAATGGCCGAAATGGAAATACATAACACTTGATGACGACAATTTGGGCGCATCGACACCGTAAACAAGTTCTACAAAGTCGAGTCTAAAATAACATATTTTGGACATTTAAACGAGCACATATGTAAGTGACCTATAACACGAATCCGGAAAGTCGAAACTATTAAATTTACCGTGTATTTTTCATAGAAAAAAATGAACTTATTTAAAGTTTGCTACTTGGTAACATTTTGGTAAAAATTGCAAGATTATGTTAATGGACTTATAAAGTTAGAATTGGGCCTATCAAAGTTAGTAATGGGCTAGGCCCAAATTCCTTAATACATGGGCTAGGGCCCAATGGCAATATAACATGGGCTCGGCCAGTAACAATAAAACATGGGTTAGGCCCAATAACATAGATAACATGGGCTTGGCCCAATAACAATAAAACATGGGTTAGGCCCAATAACATAGATAACATGGGCTTGGCCCAATAACAATAAAACATGGGTTAGGCCCAATAACATAGATAACATGGGCTCAGCCCAATAACAATAAAACATGGGTTAGGCCCAATAACATAGATAACATGGGCTCGGCCCAATGACATGGGCTCGGCCCAATAACATTAAAACATGGTTAGATACGATAACATAGATGACATGGGCTCGGCCCAATGACATGGACTCGGCCCAATAACATTAAAACATGGTTAGATACGATAACATAGATGACATGGGCTCGGCCCAATGACATGGGCTCGGCCCAATGACATGAGCAAAGGCTCAATGACATGCGTGCACTGCACGAGGACGTGTGAAGAACGAAGCCGATCACACATAAGTCAATACACATAGAATACATGAATACGCTTATGAATTCAATACGAATAGAATACATGTATACACATAACAATCGAGCGAGTAAACTATCAACGCTCTAAAATACAAAGTTGTTCCAAAAATGACAAACGAGAACATAATAAAGAATTCAAGATGAACAACTTGTACAAGGTCCGAAAGACCTAGTGTCTAACGAGATTAGTACACATGTAGGTTATTGACACGTACGGACGCTCACTTCGATATCATAAGACATGGAATGCAAACTTGTGAGTTCATGTCCCTCCTTTCACTGATTTCAATGTTTTGTTTTCAAAATCATCGAGGGGAAATACATGCTAAAACTATTGGTATGTTAGTTACGGAGTAGAAGATAACATGATCTGTCACACCCCTTTCTGCGGCGGAAGCACGAGGTGTGATCATGAAAGGTTCTCATTGCATACGAAAGGTAAACATACTACATGCTCATGAAAATAACTTCAAATACCATAACTTGAAATCATAAGTTAGCGTTTACAACGCGAGTTAACATAAAACATTGTCTTAAAAGGTTTACACTTTATTTAAGGATAAACACAAGCGACATCCACGAGCATAAGAGAGACCACGCGCACATCCATCCTAGTTACCTGAAATACATGTGAGTTTTGGAAAAACGTCAACATAATGTTGGTGTGAATTCATGCCGTTTTGTTTTGCACTTTTGTATACTTTGTATGAAAACATATTTTGTGAATAAATCGAGTTTTCATAAAATCCAGTTTCATGTGTACACCACGTACTCATGTATGATTCAAATTCTTCTAGAGTACCCCACGTACTCAAGTATAATCCATGCTTTTCTTGAGTACCCCACGTACTCAAGTATTCATCAAGTTTTAGAATGGTATGAGTTTTTATGTAAATTAAGTATTCCTGTAGGTATCAGGGTTGTTAATGGGTTGCAAAGCCATTAACATGTGACACGACATAGGAAGTCACCAAACCTTAGGCATTTAATTGGTATATTCTGAGACACAAAAGCACTACTCGATACTCGCCCTCATCGAGAGTGTGGCTGCCCGGCACCCGTTAGATCTAACCTTTTGTTCTGCGGTCTAGGTATATTGTTGATTAATGGTGCTTCTGTACCCTATTCGTGACACGATTCCTCGCATCATTTTTCATAGCGCATCCTACTTGGTACTCGTTTCTCACCAAGCGCGCTTCTCATATTCCTATTTCACAACACACTTGGTACTCGTTCTCACCAAGTGCGCTTCTCGTTTTCTTATAACACACTTGGTACTCGTTCTCACCAAGTGCGCTTCTTGTATTCTTATATCGCTACACACTTGGTACTCGTTCTCACCAAGTGTGCTTTTTATTATCATACCATTTGTTAACATAAAAATATCTGTAACATGTATTTCACCCCCGAAGTTATAAAACTGAAAACAGTTAAGAGAAAAGGGGGAGCATGAACTCACAACTTTGCGTTCCTGTGCGTCGTAAACTTCACCAGGTTTGCTTATTTAACGTCGTAACCTATACGCGTTTTCTTAACGTTAGTCACTAGACTTGCGTCGCACAAGTTCAGTCACTCACTTTTGTATTCGTATTGTCGTGTTAAAAATATTTCATATTTTTTTTAACTAAGTATCTTACTTATATTATTTTTCGCAAATTAATATAAGTATCTTGTGTTTTGCACTTTGCACCCGAATTATGTGTCTTGTATATTGTATGTGTATTTTCATGTTTATACTCCTCATGAGTATTTAGTGTATTTTTACGTCTTAATACGCTAGCACAGAAGTTGGTGATAAAATAATATATATTTTTCTCTCAAAAATATACATACTTATATCCATTTTTATTCTTGAAGAAATCCTCATTTCTTATCACCAAAAATTAGGGAAACCTTGGTAATACTCTTAAATACATTTTTAGGGAATAAGTTTCTCAAAAACTTATATTTTTCTAAGTATCAAAATTTATAAAAATTTTGGCAGAGTTTCCCCTAAAAATGGAGGTTTCCCATGTTTTCAAAACATGTGTTTATTTTCTTTTAAATCGTCAACAATCATCAACAACACTTATCAACAATAATCATCCACGAATATCACTAATTTCTCCATTTCATGAACTTGGTTATTTACTAAAATTGTGTAGTAACTTACTAGCACATTTAGTAAGTCTTGTTATCTTTAAAAATAAGTTTAGTTTCTCAAAAACCTTATTTTCAAAGAATATAAAGTTTCACAACTTCTAGTCGGTTTTTACGAAAATTATTTCTTTGTTAAAACTTTTGTTACACAAGTGTCCATACACTTGTTTGTTCACAAAAATCACTTTTGTTTGTGTAAGATCCGGTTTAGAACATGTGGTTCCTTTTGACGCTTGGTCTTTTGAAAATACCACTTGTAGATACATAGATCGGCAAGTTTTAAACACTTTTTTTTACAAGTAAAAATACTTTTACACAAGTTCATGTTTCTCGTGTGGTAGAGTTTCACCTTTTAACCCTTGTACCGTCAGAAACAAGCTTATGTCAAGATCTATGATCTTAACAAAGTCGGGTTAAACGGTGATCCGAGCTACCACAACGTAGATCGGGCCTAAATAATCCCACAAATCAAATACTACAACATTTACACATCATGTGAGCTTTTATCCATCATTTAAGTGTCTTTTAGTAGACTTTAATGTATCAAATTGCAAGATTCCAAGTTTTAACTGTTATCTATCATATTAACCACTCTAGATTAGTTCAAGAATGTGTTTTAAGTAACTCACCACTAGCTCGAGGCTAGGGAAGAATCTAGACGCGAATGTGGTGGATAAAAGCTAGAGAAAAAGGTCCTTCGTGCTCCGAGTGCACCAAGCCTCCTAATACGTGATCCTTGATGCTTGGGTATGCTTGGAATGGCTTGAACAAGGCTCGAAAAATTGATGGGTGATTAGGGATGTTTGGCCGTGAGCTTTCTAGAGGGAGAGAGGAGAGTTGTTTGGTGTTGTGAAGTGTGAAAGTTCATATGTGCCATCTCACGGTATTTATAGACATTCCATATGGCATATTCCTAGCATATTCCTGGCATATTCTTGGAATATTCTTAGCATATTCCTGGCATATTCCTGGAATATTCCTAGCATATTCCTAGCATATTCCTGGAATATTCCTAGCATATTCCTGGCATATTCCTGGAATATTCCTAGCATATTCCTAGCATATTCCTGGAATATTCCTAGCATATTCCTGGCATATTCCTGGAATATTCCTAGCATATTCCTAGCATATTCCTGGAATATTCCTAGCATATTCCTGGCATATTCCTGGAATATTCCTAGCATATTCCTAGCATATTCCTGGTATATTCCTGGAATATTCCTAGCATATTCCTAGGTTTTCTGCGTTGTCTGCGTTTTGCAGTGTAAGCACTGTGTCGCGTAGGAACCCACGGTACGCGCTTCAACTTGAAAAATAACGTTTTTAAGCGTTTCAATTTATTTTTCAACACGAACCTGATTAAAATAAAATTTTAATCATAACAGAATATTTGTGGGATTAAATATTATCCGGGCGGCCACCAACGTTCGTTTCGCAGTTTTGTCGTAATTAGTTCTGCACTTAAAGTGTGTTTCGGGTGCCTTTTAGTGCGTGTTTTCGCTTTCGTAACGACCATAAATTAAACCCTAATATGTACTCTTGGGTTTTAATGTACCTTTGTCGTAGGACCTACACCTAGGCCTCAATTCTAATGTCTGACTGCTTTCTACAGTTCCGTTGACACAGTGTGTCTTACCGGTGAGTTTACTAATATTTCTGACGCAACGCTCTCGTTTTTGCATAAAGCAATATTTTGTAGTATACAACGTGCATGAATTCACTTGCTTAGCTTCTAATCAGTCAATGTTGACAATTAAGCTCATAATTGCAATCATTAAATAATAATTAAAATGTACGGAAGTTACCGGTTTTGTGCCAGTTGTCACAGTCTCCTCCCGTTAAAAGAATTTCGTCCCGAAATTCAGGTTGAACTAACTCTCGCAGGAGTCTTCTTGAATAGGTGGGGATACTTTTCTTTGAACTGGTCTTCGCGTTCCCATGTATACTCGGGTCCGTGCTTAGAGCTCCAACGTACTTTGACAAGTTTCACACTGCTCCTCCTAGTCTTGTTGACTTTCCAGTCAGTAACCTCAACGGGTTGTTCTGTAAATCGGAGGGCTTCATCAATATGCACTTCATCCACCGGGATGATCACGTTTTCTTGTGTTGGACTCTTTTTCAGGTTGGATACATGAAACGTATCATGTACTCCATTAAGTTCTTCCGGTAACTCCAACTTGTACGCCACGGTACCAATTCTTCTCAAGATTCTGAATGGTCCGATGTATCGTGGGTTCAGCTTTCCACGCTTTCCAAATCTGACTACGCCCTTCCAAGGTGAGACTTTTAACAACACTTTGTCTCCCACCTCGAATTCTACTGATTTTCTTTTCGGATCAGCGTAGCTCTTTTGTCGATCTCGAGCCGCCTTAATGCGTTCTCGGATCTGCGCAATCTTGTCGGTTGTCTCTTGAACAAGTTCAGGACCAACCATACGTTTATCTCCGGCATCTGCCCAACATAAGGGCGATCGACACTTGCGGCCATACAGAGCTTCGAACGGCGCGGCCTTTATGCTTGTATGATAACTGTTATTGTAGGAAAACTCAACTAAGGGTAGGTGAGTATCCCAGCTGCCGCCTAGATCCATGACACATGCGCGAAGCATATCTTCTAACGTTTGTATAGTCCGTTCGCTCTGGCCGTCTGTTTGCGGATGGAATGCCGTGCTTAGATCTAACTGAGATCCAAAGGCTTCCTGAAATGATTGCCAGATTCTTGAGACAAAGCGTCCATCTCTGTCTGAAATGATTGAGATAGGCACTCCATGACGTGCCACAATTTCTCTTAAGTATATTTCTGCAAGCTTTCCAGTGCTATCCTTCTCTCGGATTGGCAGGAAATGCGCAGATTTCGTCAACCGATCAACTATTACCCATATCATGTCGTGCCCCCTTGGGGTCCTGGGTAATTTCGTTATGAAGTCCATCGAGATTTGTTCCCACTTCCACACGGGAATCTCTGGTTGTTGTAGTAGGCCGGACGGTTTTTGATATTCGGCCTTAACCTTAGCACAGGTTAGGCATTTTCCAACATAGACAGCAACATCGCCTTTGAGTCTCGGCCACCAATAGTACTCTTTCAAGTCTTGATACATCTTGTCCGATCCTGGGTGGATCGAATATCTCGATTTGTGGGCTTCATTAAGGATGACTTCTCGTATGCCACCATAGAGTGGAACCCAAATACGCTTCTTGAAGTATAAGGCTCCCTCTTCATTTGGTGCCATGTACTTCAATGCACCTCGGAGGTATTCAGCTTTACGGTTCTCTCCTTTAAGAGCTTCTTGTTGTGCATCACGAATGCGTGCAGTGAGGTTCGTTCGAATGGTAATTTCTAACGCTCGAACTCTTAGGGTCTTAACCCTTTCTTTTCGACTTAATGCGTCTGCTACAACGTTTGCCTTTCCTGGGTGGTACTTAATCTCACAGTCGTAATCATTTAGCAGCTCGACCCATCGCCGCTGGCGCATATTCAATTCCTTCTGATTAAATATGTGTTGCAGGCTTCTGTGATCTGTGAAGATTGTGCATCGAGTACCATATAGATAGTGTCGCCAGATTTTCAAGGCGAATACCACTGCGCCCAGCTCCAGGTCATGAGTGGTATAGTTTCTTTCATGCACCTTCAGTTGCCTTGAAGCGTAAGTGATGACCTTTTGGCGTTGCATGAGCACGCATCCCAGTCCTTGTCGCGAGGCGTCGCAGTATACCACGAAGTCTTCCGTGCCTTCGGGCAGTGACAATATTGGTGCATCGCATAGCTTGTTTTTGAGTAGCTGAAAAGCTTCCTCTTGTTTAACACCCCAGTCATACTTCTTGTCTTTCTGAGTAAGGGCAGTTAGCGGCTGAGCTATTTTGGAGAAATTCTCGATGAATCTCCTATAGTAGCCTGCTAAGCCCAAAAATTGGCGAACCTCAGTTGGGGTTTTGGGAGCTTCCCAATTCTTTATTGCTTCTATCTTGGACGGGTCTACATGAATGCCTTTCTCATTCACAACGTGACCAAGAAATTGTACTTCGCGAATCCAGAATTCGCATTTTGAGAACTTTGCATAAAGTTTCTCCTTTTTCAGTAGCTCCAAGATGGTTCTGAGGTGTTGCTCGTGCTCTTTTTTCGTCCGAGAGTAAATCAGGATATCATCGATAAATACAATCACAAATTTATCGAGATATGGTTTGCATACGCGGTTCATCAGATCCATAAAGACCGCTGGTGCATTCGTCAGCCCGAATGGCATCACAAGAAACTCGTAATGCCCATAGCGTGTTCTGAATGCAGTCTTTGGTACGCTCTCCTCTTGGATTCTCAGCTGGTGGTATCCAGACCGAAGGTCGATCTTGGAATAATAGCTTGACCCTTGTAACTGGTCAAACAAGTCGTCAATCCTCGGTAGTGGGTACCGATTCTTGATCGTTAGTTTGTTCAGTTCCCTATAATCGATACACATCCGCATGGTTCCATCCTTTTTCTTCACGAACAAAACTGGAGCTCCCCATGGCGAGAAGCTTGGCCTTATGAATCCTTTATCCAACAACTCCTGGAGTTGTGTAGATAGTTCTTGCATTTCGGATGGCGCAAGTCTATACGGTGCCTTGGCTACAGGAGCAGCTCCCGGAACCAAGTCTATACGGAATTCGACTTGTCGTTGCGGAGGTAGTCCTGGCAGATCCTCAGGGAACACATCAGGAAATTCCTTCACCACAGGAATATCTTCGAGTTTCGGTTCCTCAGCCTTCTTATCTATAACGTGTGCTAGGAAGGCAACACATCCTTTCCTTAAGCACTTCTGTGCCTTCATGCAACTGATGATTCGAAGAGGCGCGTCTCGTTTTTCTCCATGCACGATGAGAGTTTCATCATTCGTTAAAGGGATGCGAATGATTTTCTCATGACAAATGACTTCGGCTTTGTTCTTGGACAACCAGTCCATTCCGACCACTACATCAAAGCTACCCAATTGAATAGGTAGAAGGTCGATGCTAAATCTTCGTTCACCAAGTTCGAGTGTGCAGTTTCTAACAACTTCGCCCGATTCAACAAGTTTTCCATTGGCTAATTCTATGGAGAACGGAACTTCTAATCTACTAGATTCTATTCCATGTCATGCCATACGCGGCATCATCGCCTAGGGTTTGGACTTGCAGGTTCCACCAAGTCAAAGCTTCATCGACAAATAACCCAGTAGCAAAGGTGACTTGTGATCCGCGGTACCCTTGCTCATGCGGATAGTGGCCTCAGTCTTCTCCGTCCAACGCACAAATGCTACCGCTCCTCCAGTGCCATCGTAGTTCATTGGTTTGCAGTCGAGGAACTGCTTGAAGGTGCAGCCTTGGGCTGCGTTTCCTCCTGACGAATCTCCATGTCCGTTATGCCTAGCATTGCTTGGCCCTCCACTGTCTTGGGTACGGTTCACCTCGTACTGGGCGATAGCAGCAGAGATCCTCTCTTCCAGTAGAGCGTCCAGCTCTTCAGTAGTTCTTGGCAGTAGGGGAGGAGGAGGTTGATCACCACCTCGAGCATTCACAGCTCTCCTGGGTGCCATGTTCCGATAGAACATAACACAACAGGGTTAAATATTTGTTTGATGTCGTCACACTAGACAGTAGTATCATATATATTCACAGGTATATATACCACATAAGTGACATCAAACAACTTCTACTCTAGCAGAGTACTTAGTGGGCTTGCACTGAGGGAATCTATACATGACAAGACTTGCTGTGATTTCTGTGCACTGAATTCCATAATTATGTATGCATCCATAATTACGTAACTCCTTGCACGGTCCGCACAGTTCGTTTCATCCTCGTATTTCTTCCTTCAGTTAAGTCATTGTTTTCAGGCAAAGTCATGTATACTAGGGGTATTCTACATCTAGTACATGTATATGCTAATTATCACACATATTTGCAAGTAATCCTTAAGCATAGACAAGTGCTACCCCAGTGCACCCTAGGTCACGTAGCGTCTTTTCTAGACTCATGCAAATAGTTTCAGGCAGTGGATGTCGCGGGACGTTTTATGCAATGAAAACTTTTTGAAAAATTGTTTTCGTGATAGGATCCTAGAGATTGTAGACTAGACTCGAGAAGGAATCCTGGTTCACTACAATCGCAGCTCTGATACCAATCTGTCACACCCCTTTCTGCGGCGGAAGCACGAGGTGTGATCATGAAAGGTTCTCATTGCATACGAAAGGTAAACATACTACATGCTCATGAAAATAACTTCAAATACCATAACTTGAAATCATAAGTTAGCGTTTACAACGCGAGTTAACATAAAACATTGTCTTAAAAGGTTTACACTTTATTTAAGGACAAACACAAGCGACATCCACGAGCATAAGAGAGACCACGCGCACATCCATCCTAGTTACCTGAAATACATGTGAGTTTTGGAAAAACGTCAACATAATGTTGGTGTGAATTCATGCCGTTTTGTTTTGCACTTTTGTATACTTTGTATGAAAACATATTTTGTGAATAAATCGAGTTTTCATAAAATCCAGTTTCATGTGTACACCACGTACTCATGTATGATTCAAATTCTTCTAGAGTACCCCACGTACTCAAGTATAATCCATGCTTTTCTTGAGTACCCCACGTACTCAAGTATTCATCAAGTTTTAGAATGGTATGAGTTTTTATGTAAATTAAGTATTCCTGTAGGTATCAGGGTTGTTAATGGGTTGCAAAGCCATTAACATGTGACACGACATAGGAAGTCACCAAACCTTAGGCATTTAATTGGTATATTCTGAGACACAAAAGCACTACTCGATACTCGCCCTCATCGAGAGTGTGGCTGCCCGGCACCCGTTAGATCTAACCTTTTGTTCTGCGGTCTAGGTATATTGTTGATTAATGGTGCTTCTGTACCCTATTCGTGACACGATTCCTCGCATCATTTTTCATAGCGCATCCTACTTGGTACTCGTTTCTCACCAAGCGCGCTTCTCATATTCCTATTTCACAACACACTTGGTACTCGTTCTCACCAAGTGTGCTTCTCGTTTTCTTATAACACACTTGGTACTCGTTCTCACCAAGTGCGCTTCTTGTATTCTTATATCGCTACACACTTGGTACTCGTTCTCACCAAGTGTGCTTTTTATTATCATACCATTTGTTAACATAAAAATATCTGTAACATGTATTTCACCCCCGAAGTTATAAAACTGAAAACAGTTAAGAGAAAAGGGGGAGCATGAACTCACAACTTTGCGTTCCTGTGCGTCGTAAACTTCACCAGGTTTGCTTATTTAACGTCGTAACCTATACGCGTTTTCTTAACGTTAGTCACTAGACTTGCGTCGCACAAGTTCAGTCACTCACTTTTGTATTCGTATTGTCGTGTTAAAAATATTTCATATTTTTTTTAACTAAGTATCTTACTTATATTATTTTTCGCAAATTAATATAAGTATCTTGTGTTTTGCACTTTGCACCCGAATTATGTGTCTTGTATATTGTATGTGTATTTTCATGTTTATACTCCTCATGAGTATTTAGTGTATTTTTACGTCTTAATACGCTAGCACAGAAGTTGGTGATAAAATAATATATATTTTTCTCTCAAAAATATACATACTTATATCCATTTTTATTCTTGAAGAAATCCTCATTTCTTATCACCAAAAATTAGGGAAACCTTGGTAATACTCTTAAATACATTTTTAGGGAATAAGTTTCTCAAAAACTTATATTTTTCTAAGTATCAAAATTTATAAAAATTTTGGCAGAGTTTCCCCTAAAAATGGAGGTTTCCCATGTTTTCAAAACATGTGTTTATTTTCTTTTAAATCGTCAACAATCATCAACAACACTTATCAACAATAATCATCCACGAATATCACTAATTTCTCCATTTCATGAACTTGGTTATTTACTAAAATTGTGTAGTAACTTACTAGCACATTTAGTAAGTCTTGTTATCTTTAAAAATAAGTTTAGTTTCTCAAAAACCTTATTTTCAAAGAATATAAAGTTTCACAACTTCTAGTCGGTTTTTACGAAAATTATTTCTTTGTTAAAACTTTTGTTACACAAGTGTCCATACACTTGTTTGTTCACAAAAATCACTTTTGTTTGTGTAAGATCCGGTTTAGAACATGTGGTTCCTTTTGACGCTTGGTCTTTTGAAAATACCACTTGTAGATACATAGATCGGCAAGTTTTAAACACTTTTTTTTACAAGTAAAAATACTTTTACACAAGTTCATGTTTCTCGTGTGGTAGAGTTTCACCTTTTAACCCTTGTACCGTCAGAAACAAGCTTATGTCAAGATCTATGATCTTAACAAAGTCGGGTTAAACGGTGATCCGAGCTACCACAACGTAGATCGGGCCTAAATAATCCCACAAATCAAATACTACAACATTTACACATCATGTGAGCTTTTATCCATCATTTAAGTGTCTTTTAGTAGACTTTAATGTATCAAATTGCAAGATTCCAAGTTTTAACTGTTATCTATCATATTAACCACTCTAGATTAGTTCAAGAATGTGTTTTAAGTAACTCACCACTAGCTCGAGGCTAGGGAAGAATCTAGACGCGAATGTGGTGGATAAAAGCTAGAGAAAAAGGTCCTTCGTGCTCCGAGTGCACCAAGCCTCCTAATACGTGATCCTTGATGCTTGGGTATGCTTGGAATGGCTTGAACAAGGCTTGAAAAATTGATGGGTGATTAGGGATGTTTGGCCGTGAGCTTTCTAGAGGGAGAGAGGAGAGTTGTTTGGTGTTGTGAAGTGTGAAAGTTCATATGTGCCATCTCACGGTATTTATAGACATTCCATATGGCATATTCCTAGCATATTCCTGGCATATTCTTGGAATATTCTTAGCATATTCCTGGCATATTCCTGGAATATTCCTAGCATATTCCTAGCATATTCCTGGAATATTCCTAGCATATTCCTGGCATATTCCTGGAATATTCCTAGCATATTCCTAGCATATTCCTGGAATATTCCTAGCATATTCCTGGCATATTCCTGGAATATTCCTAGCATATTCCTAGCATATTCCTGGAATATTCCTAGCATATTCCTGGCATATTCCTGGAATATTCCTAGCATATTCCTAGCATATTCCTGGTATATTCCTGGAATATTCCTAGCATATTCCTAGGTTTTCTGCGTTGTCTGCGTTTTGCAGTGTAAGCACTGTGTCGCGTAGGAACCCACGGTACGCGCTTAAACTTGAAAAATAACGTTTTTAAGCGTTTCAATTTATTTTTCAACACGAACCTGATTAAAATAAAATTTTAATCATAACAGAATATTTGTGGGATTAAATATTATCCGGGCGGCCACCAACGTTCGTTTCGCAGTTTTGTCGTAATTAGTTCTGCACTTAAAGTGTGTTTCGGGTGCCTTTTAGTGCGTGTTTTCGCTTTCGTAACGACCATAAATTAAACCCTGATATGTACTCTTGGGTTTTAATGTACCTTTGTCGTAGGACCTACACCTAGGCCTCAATTCTAATGTCTGACTGCTTTCTGCAGTTCCGTTGACACAGTGTGTCTTACCGGTGAGTTTACTAATATTTCTGACGCAACGCTCTCGTTTTTGCATAAAGCAATATTTTGTAGTATACAACGTGCATGAATTCACTTGCTTAGCTTCTAATCAGTCAATGTTGACAATTAAGCTCATAATTGCAATCATTAAATAATAATTAAAATGTACGGAAGTTACCGGTTTTGTGCCAGTTGTCACATGATCAACGTACATAAGTAGGATGATAACATTAGTAACCATTAATCACATAGTGACCAAGGTGCAAAAGGTGTAGATCTATTGGGCTTGAGGCACGCCCCACTCCTGGTTGGTATACCCTGGAGTGCTTTTGTGATCCCAATGATGACAAAGTGTTCTCGGTTTGGTTATTTGCTTATGGTACATTATGTCAGGGGGCTCGCTACCCACTGATAGATCCTTAACAGACTCCATGAATGAATCAGAACATACCATGATTACAAGATAACATTTATGAGATTTCACATGATAACAAATACTGCATGAACTCACTCAACTTTTTGTTGACTTTTTAAAACTACATGTATTTCAGGAAACAGGTCTTGAGCCGGTGACTCACTATGGGATTCGGGAAAACAAATGACAACGATGGCCACTTTTGGAGGGTTTGTCTTTTATATCCCAACTTCGTATGGGTATATAGGGGACAAAACCTCACTATGTTTTATGTCAAAAGCTATCTTTTGTTATGTGTAAATAACTTAGAACTATGCTATGTCAAACGTTGTTGAAAACTTGTAATCTTTTGTTGAAAACTATATATCTATGGCATCGTTGTTGGTTCATGTTGTTAATACATTTGGATGCAATGATTACCTTTCTTACGTCACACACAATACGCTTCCGCTACTAGCAGGGTGTGACAGAAAAGCTAGGACGGATAAAACCTTTGTCAGAAAGCTCCTGAAGCTGCTTAGACAACTCTTGCATCTCAGACGGTGCAAGACGATATGGAGCCCTGGCAATAGGATTTGCACCAGGTATAAGATCAATACGGAACTCGACTTGGCGTGCTGGGGGTAGACCAGGTAACTCTTCAGGAAACAGCTCCGGATAATCCCGAACAACAGGGATATCTTGCATAGACTTACCTTGGTCTTTATCTGCTGTAACATGTGCCAAGAAGGCCACATAGTTCTTTCGCAGATACTTCCGAGCTTGAAAACAAGACATAAGCTTGAGGCTACTAGCAGGTTTCTCACCACGAACCTGTAGTATCTCACCTGACGAAAGCGGCACACGAACGATCTTCTCAAAACAAACTACCTCTGCGCGATGCTTGGCTAACCAATCCATACCCACAATAATGTCGAAGCTTCCAAGTTGCATAGGCGTGAGGTCAATAGGAAAAAGATGGTCGTTAAGGTTGAACTGGCAGTTGCGAAGGACAGAATCAAGAACAATGGGTTCACCACTCGGAACTTCAACTGTCAAAGGCTTACCTAGTTTCGTTTTAGACACGCGAAGCAAGGGCTCAAATGATAACGACACAAAACTCTTATCGGCCCCTGAATAAAAAAGAACAGACGCAGGTTGATTATTAACAAAGAACGTACCGTTCACCACCTCGTTGTCTACTTGCGCCTCAACAGCATTCATGTTAAAAGCTCGTCCACGAGCCTGAGCTTGTATCGGGTTTGCATTCACCAATCTTGGACATTGATTACGGTAGTGGGTCAGATCCCCACAGTTGTAACAAGAGCCTGGTGGGAAGTGAGGTCGTGCTGCTTGACCTTGTTGCTGAGCAAGAGGCTGAGCAACCTGTTGAGCCGGGTTCTGAGCTGCCCGATTCTGATTGACAGGAATGCGGCATGTAGCAGCAAGATGACCAGGTCTTCCGCAGTTAGTGCATTGACGGCACTGGTGGTGCGGTTGATGATGTCTGTTACACTTATTGCACAAAGGTGCATTGCCAAAGTATGGTTTCTTGGCAAGAGGTTGCGCAGGCTGATTTTGAGCAGCTTGAACCTGAGTAGTAACGGCATAGCTCTGGGAAGCCTTCCGCTTCCTCGAGCCCTTCGAAGAACCCGCATCACTCCCCTTCTTGCTTTTACCTTTCTTGCTATCCTTCTTGTCAGACTCCTGCTTCTTACCCTTTTTGTCACCCTTTCTATGCAACTTACCCTTTCGTATCTGCGACTCAGTCAGCGTTGCAGATAGTTCGATTGCCTGACGAACAGTGGTAGGTTTACTACCAGTAACTATGTCTTGCACAGAGTCAGGTAGACCATCGATGTACCTCTCGATAGCCTTATCAAGTGGGGTAACCATTGTTGGGCATAACAAACTCAGCTCCTCATACCTATCAGTATAAGCCCGGTGCTCACCACTTACTTGTTTCAGATCATCGAACTCCCTTTCCAACGCTCGCAGTTCATGACGAGGACAAAACTCACTCATCATGAGAGTCCTCAACTCAGCCCATGACTGTGCTAAAGCGACTTCAGCACCTCGATCTCTCATAACCCCATTCCACCATGTCAACGCCCTCTTCTGAAAAACACTAGAAGCAAACTCGACTTTGCGATTATCAGGACACTGAACATGACGGAAAGTATTCTCAATGCTCTCAAACCATCGAAGGAGCCCAGTTGCCCCCTCAGTACCACTGAACTTGAGTGGTTTAGCCGAATTGAAGCTCTTGAAGTTACAAGGAGCATTCTGATTGATGTTGGCTTGGTTAAACTGAGCAATAAGATTCGGGAACGCAGCAGCCATATGCTGTGTGATGATTTCTGCCAGTTCGGCATTCGGTAGCTGATTTTCGCGTCGAGGAGGCATGCTAAAAAGAGGAAAACACGAGAGGAAATGAGTGAGATGATTAGATGAAAAGAACGAGATGAAACAAAATCAACAAAGCAAGGATGGTGGTCATTCGTCCGTATCACAAAGCAAACAAATGACACACAGTGGCTAATCAAAGTAAATGGGTCCATAAATAATGCTTAGCGAAGACATGCTCGCCTATAAGTGAACACTCACCCCAAGAGTTCCCAGGTAAGAGTGACTGGTCCGATTATGTGGATTTGTACGAAAACTCTAGCCTTAGACAGAAAACCCAGGGTACAGGCATTCACCCTTCCAGTTTGCACGTGTTCACACTATTTAGAACCCAAAACTTTGACGAGATTTTGAAAACTTGGAAGGCACAAGGCCCAAAAGAATCATTCAAAAACAAATGATAAAGTTTCAAAATCAAATTGAAAAATCAAAAAGGGTTCAAAACCATATAATAAATCATTTGAAAACAGAAGATTGTTTTTCAAAAATCGTTTTAGAAAACTGGGTTCTTGTTCTGGTGATCACCTAAGGATAGGTGAAGTGCATGTTTTAAGATCTAAACACAAGACAACTTGTGTTGGGGTCCTAGAAAGGTTATAGTCTAGGTCAAAGCATTACTAATAACCTAATTCCCTTTAACCATTGGCTCTGATACCAACTCTTCTGTCACACCCCGACCACGTAAAACATCAAATCGTGGCGGAAACGTCGGGGAGTGTTGTAACAAAATTGTTGTTCCACAACCAAGGTAATTAAAATAATATTTTATTCATCACCCAAGGGTGGAATACATCGTTCGAAACAAGAACCAATATGTTACATTGTCTTAAAACCACAGAATTAAAGAGTACATAACGTAATTAAACTAAGTCTAGCTCTGTTTTATGTCACTAAGGCCCAAGTCCACCCTAGCGTGTCACGATCATCCTATGCATTAGCTCCTGAAACACATGTGAAAATAGGTACGTCAGCATAAAAATGCCTGTGAGTAACACAGGTTTTATGAAAATAGGATTCATGACTTAGGTTTAAGAAAATGTTTAATGAAAACTTGTCATGAATCTAGTTTTAGTGTTTGCTTATAAAATGTTTGAAAAGCGATAACAAATCAGTTAATATGTATGTATAAAAGAATGATGTATGGTTAAAAGAATAACCAAGTAAAAATAAGTTGTATGAAATAAATTGTTTTGTAAAACAAAGTCTTGTAAAAAATATGTTATTTGTGTACAAATGTATAAGTCCAAACTAAATGATTTAATTAACGCTATGACATGTAATACAATACAAGCACTTATATATAGGAAGTACCAGTGGCGTATCCACCATGCTTGTAGCATACTACACACATATCGTTACTTAAGTCACTTAAACAAACCACCAAAGTATATAGTTCATGTTCAAACCAATCATCAAATGTTCTTGTTTAAACCATTGTCATATGATTAAAACCCAAAATGTAGTCATGTAGTTAAGTGTAAACAAATGTTATGTGTGGTAAGTAACAAAATGAGAATACTTTACCATAAGTAAAAAAGAACAAAACAAAGTATTTTGAATAAATCAAAAAGTTATGTTTTGCCAAGTAAAAGCTTGTTTTATTGATACAAACATTTATGTGGTAAGTTAACGCATTACATTCAAGCCTTGAGACAGCAGGATAACCTTAGAGTAAAGGTTATCAAAGTAAAATGTTTTCGGATTCAGTCATTCCTTTCACCCAAACAAACCTAGGGTGTCAGGAACGGGATTTGTCAAGTCTTATGGTACCATTACTTACTACCAAGCAGCGTAGCTAATGTTAATGAATGTAGTAAAGAACCGTTTATGCAAACCAAATGTCATACCAAATGTAAACAAGTTATGTGAAAACAATGTACTAAGTATGCTAAGTAAACATACAAAGCAGAAAATTCATGTAAAACAATGTGCTAGCATGCTCAGTCAACATACATAGCAGAAAACGTAATGTAAAACAATGTGCTAGCATGCTCAGTCAACATACATAGCAGAAAACGTAATGTAAAACAATGTGCTAATATGCCAAGTAAACATATGTAGCAAAGCAACGTAATGTAAATCAATGTGCTAGCATGTTAAGTAAACATACATAGCAAAACATAATGAAATCATGTACTAATAGTGTACTAATGAACATAGCAAGTATAAGTTGTGAAAACAAGAAAGCACGAAAGTAACAAGTAGGCACATGTGTTTCACCCCAAAATGTTTGGAAAACAGTAAAAGAGGGGTCTATGTACTCACTTGAGATTGCTTAGAAGTCGTAGGATAACCACCAAGCAATGCTAGAAGATCACGGAATCAAACGGCACCTAAAAAGGTATCTACATTAATAAACGGACCTATCGGAGGATCGGGTAGTACGAGGGTTCGTAAACCAAATAAGTAGGGGAACTTATGTAACATGGTTTAACAAAGCCTACGTACTAAAACGAAACCTATCCTAAGTGCTTTTGACCCGCTACGACCCGCTTAGGTAGCTTATGCTACTTTAACGCGTCGCTCGCGTAAAACGCGTTCGGAATGCTTAACTAGTCCTATGACAAGCAAGTTATGCCTTAACATGCTTAATATTGTTGCTAAATCAGTTTAGATGTCAAAATTTATGTTACATAGGCTTAAAATGAATTTTGGCGCAAAGGGTATTTTGGTAATTTACCTAAGGCATAAGAACTATTTATCATACAACTACTTAAACGTCGTGACCTTAAGGTATAACCTTGGAAGGTTATTCCCTACACAAGTATGGTCACCTAAAATGTTTGGTCGGATCCTAATGATCGACCAAATGGGTCGGGTTCGTAAGCATAAGCGATTGATTAGATCGCTTACCTTTACGACCCTAAACAAGCACAAATCTAAAAGCGACGAGCTAAACATGCTAGAACATGTTTAGTAAAGTTAGAAAACAGGTTTGGTATTAAAACAAACGGTTTTAATACCCTAGAGTAGTTTGGTTACAAAATACGTGAGAAAACGCATTTTGGCCGAAACTACGACTCGTCACTGAGCCTAGATAACGTGGTAATCAGTAGGTATAGTCGCTAGGGACTATAACCATCGTGATTACGCTCACGTTATGAAGTTCAAACGAACTTCGCATTGACCATAAACTGGTCAATGCAGAAAGTCAAACGCAGTTTGACTTTAACGCTAAAACGAACGAAAACCGCGAAAGAATACTTACAGAAGGTCCCCGCAAGATTGATATTCCAAGTATTTCTCAGGTATGAAGTGTTCTACACTTCAACTTAGAGAAAATCTCAGAATTCAAGTGGGGAAAGAATGAAATGGGTGGGGGTATTTATAGTTTTCGCACAACCGTTAGGATCGTTTATCGAAAACCGAGCTTCAATCTTAGCCATACACCTCATGCCCACTGATTTGTGGAACCATGGGACCTTAAAACCAGCCCATAGGAACCTTAAAACCATTTGCAAAACCAAGGAGCAGCTGGGTTTTATTAAAAATGATTTCTGCTGAACTGGGACCTGCTTACGGACCGTATGGAGTAGGTCTTACGGTCCGTAAGGACCTTGCAGGTCTGATACTTTCCAGAAATTGCAAAATGGTCCCTGCACTTGAGAAACATGCATTTCGGTCCATTTTTGACACGTTTAAGCCCCGTTAACCCCATTTCAAAGCTCAAAAATGAAGTTAAAGTATAGGGAACTTAAAATGTGCTCAAAAATATCTCGGATGTCGGTTCGTTTGGCCGTACGATTGCGTTGTTTGGTTAATTACGACGGAAGTCGTAACGGACGCAAAAACGGTCCAAATTGTGCGACGAATGGATTTTTAACAAGCCAATCATTTAAAACATAATATTTTAATGATTACATAAATTTTTGGATGTCCGGATGTATTCAGAACGTAAGTTATGCGTGAAAATGCAAACTTATGCACTTTTTGACGCTTTTAGTCCCTGAATGACCCAAAAGTTTATTTTAGCACGCCGAACCCCTCAAAGCCTATTTCTAAGCTATGTAAAGGATATTTAGGGTGTGTTTAACTTATGATCATGTTCCGGAATGTTCGTTAGTGTTCAAATCGGCATACTTTCGCAGTTTGTCAATTTTAGTCCCTGTAAGCGAATAGACTAGATTTTGCCATACCAAAGCCTTCAAAACTTATTTCTAAGTTATGTAAAGGTTATTTAAGGTATGTTAAGCATAAGTTGATGTTCCGGAGTATTTGTCGCGTTTAACTGATTACGTTTTCGCACCAGTTTGCGTATAATTCTCCAGAAAGCGATATAGAGTTTGAAATCGAATAAAAGTCAAAACATGAAAAACATCAAACATAAACAAACAAACATAGGGATCAAATAACTTTATTTCATTGATAACTGAACTGTTTACAATGATTACACGCACAGATGTCACAGTCTCCCCTACTTGCGGAAATTTCGTCCCGAAATTTGTTTAGAGGAAACTCGTGAGAAAAGATGTGGATATTTCGCCTTCATTTGATCTTCACGTTCCCAAGTAAACTCAGGTCCATGTTTAGATTCCCAGCGAACTTTAACCAACGGAATGCGCTTGCGTTTAAGCCATTTGACTTCACGATCCATAATTTCCACAGGTTTCTCAACAAAATGTAGTGTTTTATCAACACGAATTTCGTCAAGTGGTATGTGGAGGTTCTCATCAGCTAAACACTTTTTGAGATTGGATACGTGGAAAGTTGGATGAACATTTCCAAGTTCGGGAGGTAATGCAAGTCTGTAGGCTACCTTACCGATTCTTTCAACGATCTTGAATGGTCCAACGTATCTAGGTGCAAGTTTTCCTTTCTTTCCAAATCTGATCACACCTTTCCAAGGTGAGACCTTAAGTAATACACGATCACCGACTTGGAATTCTAAGGGCTTGCGTCGTTGGTCTGCGTAACTCTTTTGACGGCTTCGAGCTGCCTGTAAGTTATCACGAACTTTCTTAACCTTGTCAGTTGTTTTTAGAATGAGGTCAGGTCCAGTAAGCTGAGCCTCACCTATTTTATTCCAGCAGACCGGTGAACGACATTTTCGACCATAGAGAGCCTCGAAAGGAGCCATATTGATGCTGGAGTGATAACTATTGTTGTAGGAGAATTCAATCAATGGAAGATGTGAATCCCAACTACCACCAAAATCGATCACACAAGCTCTAAGCATATCCTCCAAAGTCTGGATTGTTCTTTCAGTTTGGCCATCTGTTTGTGGATGATAAGCTGTGCTCAGATTGAGTTGGGTCCCCATAGCAGATTGCATGGTTCTCCAAAATCGAGAAGAGAAGCGAGCATCTCTATCAGAAATAATGTTCAAAGGAACACCATGTCGAGATACAATTTCATCCACATAGATTTTAGCCAGATCTTCAGCAGATAGATTCTCACGGATCAACAGGAAATGCGCTGACTTTGTAAGACGATCAACAACTACCCAAATGGCATCGTGACCTTTCTTAGTGCGCGGAAGTTTAGTAATGAGATCCATAGCAATGTTTTCCCATTTCCAAACTGGGATCTTAGGTTGCTCCAAAGGACCATAAGGATGTTGGTGTTCAGCCTTAACCTTGAGACACGTAAGGCATTTGGAAACGTACAAGGCAATGTCTTTCTTCATACCAGGCCACCAATACTGAGTACGAAGATCCTTATACATTTTATCTGAGCCAGGATGAATAGAATAACGAGACTTATGGGCCTCATCTATAAGCAAAGTGCGAAGATCATCTTGGCTTGGGACCCACAAACGGTCCATGAAATAATACGATCCATCTTCCTTCAGCACAAGATCAGGCTTAATGTGATAGGGTAATTCCTTACCCATCATGTCTTGTGAAACACAAGCCTGTTGAGCCTGAGTAATGCGTGCTTGGATATCAGATCGAGCTTGAATAGCAGATTGAACACGAGCACAATGAAGCACAGTACGTTCCTTACGACTTAATGCGTCAGCCACAACATTCGCTTTACCAGGATGGTAGCGAATTTCGCAATCATAGTCGTTTAGGAGTTCGACCCAACGTCTTTGCCTCATGTTGAGTTCTTTCTGGTTGAAGATATGCTGAAGACTTTTGTGGTCAGTGAAAACCACGCATTTTGTACCGTACAAGTAGTGTCTCCAGATTTTAAGAGCGAAGACAACTGCACCCAACTCAAGATCATGAGTGGTGTAGTTTCTCTCATGTACCTTCAATTGCCTTGATGCATAGGCTATGACTTTGTTCCTTTGCATCAGAACACAACCAAGACCTAATTTCGATGCATCACAGTAAACGACAAAATCATCGTTGCCTTCGAGCAAAGTCAGAATAGGTGCATCACAAAGCTTCCACTTCAAGGTCTGAAATGCTTCTTCTTGCTTAGAACCCCATTCAAAGGGTTTGTTCTTCTGAGTTAGTGCAGTTAGAGGAACTGCAATCTTTGAGAAGTTCTCGATGAAGAGGCGGTAATAACCCGCAAGACCAAGAAAAGAACGAACCTCAGTAGGAGTAGTAGGCGTATCCCAATCCTTAATCGCACTGATCTTGGAGGGATCTACATGAATACCTTGTTCGTTGACAATATGTCCTAAAAATTGAACTTCCTTAAGTCAAAATTCACACTTGGAAAACTTGGCAAAGAGTTGCTCTTTCTTTAGGAGTTCCAGAGTAAGACGAAGATGGCGCTCGTGATCAGCTCGCGTCTTAGAGTAAATCAAGATATCATCAATGAAAACGATGATGAATCCAAATAAGGCTTGCAGACCCTATTCATTAAGTCCATGAAAACAGCAGGAGCATTGGTCAAACCGAATGGCATGACTGTGAACTCATAATGCCCATATCGAGTGCGGAATGCTGTTTTGGGAATATCCTCTTCATGCACACGAAGTTGATGATACCCAGAACGAAGGTCAATCTTCGAAAAGCAAGTAGCACCCTGTAACTGGTCAAAGAGATCATCAATGCGAGGTAGGGGATATCGATTCTTGATGGTAAGCTTATTCAGCTCACGATAATCGACACACATTCTGAAGGATCCATCCTTCTTTTTGACAAAGAGAACGGGAGCACCCCAAGGTGAAAAGCTAGGACGGATAAAACCTTTGTCAGAAAGCTCCTGAAGCTGCTTAGACAACTCTTGCATCTCAGATGGTGCAAGACGATATGGAGCCCTGGCAATAGGATTTGCACCAGGTATAAGATCAATACGGAACTCGACTTGGCGTGCTGGGGGTAGACCAGGTAACTCTTCAGGAAACAGCTCCGGATAATCCCGAACAATAGGGATATCTTGCATAGACTTACCTTGGTCTTTATCTGCTGTAACATGTGCCAAGAAGGCCACATAGTTCTTTCGCAGATACTTCCGAGCTTGAAAACATGACATAAGCTTGAGGCTACTAGCAGGTTTCTCACCACGAACCTGTAGTATCTCACCTGACGAAAGCGGCACACGAACGATCTTCTCAAAACAAACTACCTCTGCGCGATGCTTGGCTAACCAATCCATACCCACAATAATGTCGAAGCTTCCAAGTTGCATAGGCGTGAGGTCAATAGGAAAAAGATGGTCGTTAAGGTTGAACTGGCAGTTGCGAAGGACAGAATCAAGAACAATGGGTTCACCACTCGCAACTTCAACTGTCAAAGGCTTACCTAGTTCCGTTACACTTATTGCACAAAGGTGCATTGCCAAAGTATGGTTTCTTGGCAAGAGGTTGCGCAGGCTGATTTTGAGCAGCTTGAACCTGAGTAGTAACGGCATAGCTCTGGGAAGCCTTCCGCTTCCTCGAGCCCTTCGAAGAACCCGCATCACTCCCCTTCTTGCTTTTACCTTTCTTGCTATCCTTCTTGTCAGACTCCTGCTTCTTACCCTTTTTGTCACCCTTTCTATGCAACTTACCCTTTCGTATCTGCGACTCAGTCAGCGTTGCAGATAGTTCGATTGCCTGACGAACAGTGGTAGGTTTACTACCAGTAACTATGTCTTGCACAGAGTCAGGTAGACCATCGATGTACCTCTCGATAGCCTTATCAAGTGGGGTAACCATTGTTGGGCATAACAAACTCAGCTCCTCATACCTATCAGTATACGCCCGGTGCTCACCACTTACTTGTTTCAGATCATCGAACTCCCTTTCCAACGCTCGCAGTTCATGACGAGGACAAAACTCACTCATCATGAGAGTCCTCAACTCAGCCCATGACTGTGCTAAAGCGACTTCAGCACCTCGATCTCTCATAACCCCATTCCACCATGTCAACGCCCTCTTCTGAAAAACACTAGAAGCAAACTCGACTTTGCGATTATCAGGACACTGAACATGACGGAAAGTATTCTCAATGCTCTCAAACCATCGAAGGAGCCCAGTTGCCCCCTCAGTACCACTGAACTTGAGTGGTTTAGCCGAATTGAAGCTCTTGAAGTTACAAGGAGCATTCTGATTGATGTTGGCTTGGTTAAACTGAGCAATAAGATTCGGGAACGCAGCAGCCATACGCTGTGCGATGATTTCTGCCAGTTCGGCATTCGGTAGCTGATTTTCGCGTCGAGGAGGCATGCTAAAAAGAGGAAAACACGAGAGGAAACGAGTGAGATGATTAGATGAAAAGAACGAGATGAAACAAAATCAACAAAGCAAGGATGGTGGTCATTCGTTCGTATCACAAAGCAAACAAATGACACACAGTGACTAATCAAAGTAAATGGGTCCATAAATAATGCTTAGCGAAGACATGCTCGCCTATAAGTGAACACTCACCCCAAGAGTTCCCAGGTAAGAGTGACTGGTCCGATTATGTGGATTTGTACGAACACTCTAGCCTTAGACAGAAAACCCAGGGTACAGGCATTCACCCTTCCAGTTTGCACATGTTCACACTATTTAGAACCCAAAACTTTGACGAGATTTTGAAAACTTGGAAGGCACAAGGCCCAAAAGAATCATTCAAAAACAAATGATAAAGTTTCAAAATCAAATTGAAAAATCAAAAAGGCTTCAAAACCATATAATAAATCATTTGAAAACAGAAGATTGTTTTTCAAAAATCGTTTTAGAAAACTGGGTTCTTGTTCTGGTGATCACCTAAGGATAGGTGAAGTGCATGTTTTAAGATCTAAACACAAGACAACTTGTGTTGGGGTCCTAGAAAGGTTATAGTCTAGGTCAAAGCATTACTAATAACCTAATTCCCTATAACCATTGGCTCTGATACCAACTCTTCTGTCACACCCCGACCACGTAAAACATCAAATCGTGGCGGAAACGTCGGGGAGTGTTGTAACAGAATTATTGTTCCACAACCAAGGTAATTAAAATAATATTTTATTCATCACCCAAGGGTGGAATACATCGTTCGAAACAAGAACCAATATGTTACATTGTCTTAAAACCACAGAATTAAAGAGTACATAACGTAATTAAACTAAGTCTAGCTCTGTTTTATGTCACTAAGGCCCAAGTCCACCCTAGCGTGTCACGATCATCCTATGCATTAGCTCCTGAAACACATGTGAAAATAGGTACGTCAGCATAAAAATGCCTGTGAGTAACACAGGTTTTATGAAAATAGGATTCATGACTTAGGTTTAAGAAAATGTTTAATGAAAACTTGTCATGAATCTAGTTTAAGTGTTTGCTTATAAAATGTTTGAAAAGCGATAACAAATCAGTTAATATGTATGTATAAAAGAATGATGTATGGTTAAAAGAATAACCAAGTAAAAATAAGTTGTATGAAATAAATTGTTTTGTAAAACAAAGTCTTGTAAAAAATATGTTATTTGTGTACAAATGTATAAGTCCAAACTAAATGATTTAATTAACGCTATGACATGTAATACAATACAAGCACTTATATATAGGAAGTACCAGTGGCGTATCCACCATGCTTGTAGCATACTACACACATATCGTTACTTAAGTCACTTAAACAAACCACCAAAGTATATAGTTCATGTTCAAACCAATCATCAAATGTTCTTGTTTAAACCATTGTCATATGATTAAAACCCAAAATGTAGTCATGTAGTTAAGTGTAAACAAATGTTATGTATGGTAAGTAACAAAATGAGAATACTTAACCATAAGTAAAAAAGAACAAAACAAAGTATTTTGAATAAATCAAAAAGTTATGTTTTGCCAAGTAAAAGCTTGTTTTATTGATACAAACATTTATGTGGTAAGTTAACGCCTTACATTCAAGCCTTGAGACAGCAGGATAACCTTAGAGTAAAGGTTATCAAAGTAAAATGTTTTCGGATTCAGTCATTCCTTTCACCCAAACAAACCTAGGGTGTCAGGAACGGGATTTGTCAAGTCCTATGGTACCATTACTTACTACCGAGCAGCGTAGCTAACGTTAATGAATGTAGTAAAGAACCGTTTATGCAAACCAAATGTCATACCAAATGTAAACAAGTTATGTGAAAACAATGTACTAAGTATGCTAAGTAAACATACAAAGCAGAAAAGTCATGTAAAACAATGTGCTAGCATGCTCAGTCAACATACATAGCAGAAAACGTAATGTAAAACAATGTGCTAGCATGCTCAGTCAACATACATAGCAGAAAACGTAATGTAAAACAATGTGCTAATATGCCAAGTAAACATATGTAGCAAAGCAACGTAATGTAAATCAATGTGCTAGCATGTTAAGTAAACATACATAGCAAAACATAATGAAATCATGTACTAATAGTGTACTAATGAACATAGCAAGTATAAGTTGTGAAAACAAGAAAGCACGAAAGTAACAAGTAGGCACATGTGTTTCACCCCAAAATGTTTGGAAAACAGTAAAAGAGGGGTCTATGTACTCACTTGAGATTGCTTAGAAGTCGTAGGATAACCACCAAGCAATGCTAGAAGATCACGGAATCAAACGGCACCTAAAAAGGTATCTACATTAATAAACGGACCTATCGGAGGATCGGGTAGTACGAGGGTTCGTAAACCAAATAAGTAGGGGAACTTATGTAACATGGTTTAACAAAGCCTACGTACTAAAACGAAACCTATCCTAAGTGCTTTTGACCCGCTACGACCCGCTTAGGTAGCTTATGCTACTTTAACGCGTCGCTCGCGTAAAACGCGTTCGGAATGCTTAACTAGTCCTATGACAAGCAAGTTATGCCTTAACATGCTTAATATTGTTGCTAAATCAGTTTAGATGTCAAAATTTATGTTACATAGGCTTAAAATGAATTTTGGCGCAAAGAGGGTATTTTGGTAATTTACCTAAGGCATAAGAACTATTTATCATACAACTACTTAAACGTCGTGACCATAAGGTATAACCTTGGAAGGTTATTCCCTACACAAGTATGGTCACCTAAAATGTTTGGTCGGATCCTAATGATCGACCAAATGGGTCGGGTTCGTAAGCATAAGCGATTGATTAGATCGCTTACCTTTACGACCCTAAACAAGCACAAATCTAAAAGCGACGAGCTAAACATGCTAGAACATGTTTAGTAAAGTTAGAAAACAGGTTTGTTATTAAAACAAACGGTTTTAATACCCTAGAGTAGTTTGGTTACAAAATACGTGAGAAAACGCATTTTGGCCGAAACTACGACTCGTCACTGAGCCTAGATAACGTGGTAATCAGTAGGTATAGTCGCTAGGGACTATAACCATCGTGATTACGCTCACGTTATGAAGTTCAAACGAACTTCGCACTGACCATAAACTGGTCAATGCAGAAAGTCAAACGCAGTTTGACTTTAATGCTAAAACGAACGAAAAACGCGAAAGAATACTTACAGAAGGTCCCCGCAAGATTGATATTCCAAGTATTTCTCAGGTATGAAGTGTTCTACACTTCAACTTAGAGAAAATCTCAGAATTCAAGTGGGGAAAGAATGAAATGGGTGGGGGTACTTATAGTTTTCGCACAACCATTAGGATCGTTTATCGAAAACCGAGCTTCAATCTTAGCCATACACCTCATGCCCACTGATTTGTGGAACCATGGGACCTTAAAACCAGCCCATAGGAACCTTAAAACCATTTGCAAAACCAAGGAGCAGCTAGGTTTTATTAAAAATGATTTCTGTTGAACTGGGACCTGCTTACGGACCGTATGGAGTAGGTCTTACGGTCCGTAAGGACCTTGCAGGTCTGATACTTTCCAGAAATTGCAAAATGGTCCCTGCACTTGAGAAACATGCATTTCGGTCCATTTTTGACACGTTTAAGCCCCGTTAACCCCATTTCAAAGCTCAAAAATGAAGTTAAAGTATAGGGAACTTAAAATGTGCTCAAAAATATCTCGGATGTCGGTTCGTTTGGCCGTACGATTGCGTTGTTTGGTTAATTACGACGGAAGTCGTAACGGACGCAAAAACGGTCCAAATTGTGCGACGAATGGATTTTTAACAAGCCAATCATTTAAAACATAATATTTTAATGATTACATAAATTTTTGGATGTCCGGATGTATTCAGAACGTAAGTTATGCGTGAAAATGCAAACTTATGCACTTTTTGACGCTTTTAGTCCCTGAATGACCCAAAAGTTTATTTAGCACGCCGAACCCCTCAAAGCCTATTTCTAAGCTATGTAAAGGATATTTAGGGTGTGTTTAACTTATGATCATGTTCCGGAATGTTCGTTAGTGTTCAAATCGGCATACTTTCGCAGTTTGTCAATTTTAGTCCCTGTAAGCGAATAGACTAGATTTTGCCATACCAAAGCCTTCAAAACTTATTTCTAAGTTATGTAAAGGTTATTTAAGGTATGTTAAGCATAAGTTGATGTTCCGGAGTATTTGTCGCGTTTAACTGATTACGTTTTCGCACCAGTTTGCGTATAATTCTCCAGAAAGCGATATGGAGTTTGAAATCGAATAAAAGTCAAAACATGAAAAACATCAAACATAAACAAACAAACATAGGGATCAAATAACTTTATTTCATTGATAACTGAATTGTTTACAATGATTACAAGCACAGATGTCACAGTATCCCCTACTTGAGGAAATTTCGTCCCGAAATTTGTTTAGAGGAAACTCGTGAGAAAAGATGTGGATATTTCGCCTTCATTTGATCTTCACATTCCCAAGTAAACTCAGGTCCATGTTTAGATTCCCAGCGAACTTTAACCAACGGAATGCGCTTGCGTTTAAGCCATTTGACTTCACGATCCATAATTTCCACAGGTTTCTCAACAAAATGTAGTGTTTTATCAACACGAATTTCGTCAAGTGGTATGTGAAGGTTCTCATCAGCTAAACATTTTTTGAGATTGTATACGTGGAAAGTTGGATGAACATTTCCAAGTTCGGGAGGTAATGCAAGTCTGTAGGCTACCTTACTGATTCTTTCAACGATCTTGAATGGTCCAACGTATCTAGGTGCAAGTTTTCCTTTCTTTCCAAATCTGATCACACCTTTCCAAGGTGAGACCTTAAGTAATACACGATCACCGACTTGGAATTCTAAGGGCTTGCGTCGTTGGTCCGCGTAACTCTTTTGACGGCTTCGAGCTGCCTGTAAGTTATCACGAACTTTCTTAACCTTGTCAGTTGTCTTTAGAATGAGGTCAGGTCCAGTAAGCTGAGCCTCACCTATTTCATTCCAGCAGACCGGTGAACGACATTTTCGACCATAGAGAGCCTCGAAAGGAGCCATGTTGATGCTGGAGTGATAACTATTGTTGTAGGAGAATTCAATCAATGGAAGATGTGAATCCCAACTACCACCAAAATCGATCACACAAGCTCTAAGCATATCCTCCAAAGTCTGGATTGTTCTTTCAGTTTGGCCATCTGTTTGTGGATGATAAGCTGTGCTCAGATTGAGTTGGGTCCCCATAGCAGATTGCATGGTTCTCCAAAATCGAGAAGAGAAGCGAGCATCTCTATCAGAAATAATGTTCAAAGGAACACCATGTCGAGATACAATTTCATCCACATAGATTTTAGCCAGATCTTCAGCAGATAGATTCTCACGGATCGACAGGAATGCGCTGACTTTGTAAGACGATCAACAACTACCCAAATGGCATCGTGACCTTTCTTAGTGCGCGGAAGTTTAGTAATGAGATCCATAGCAATGTTTTCCCATTTCCAAACTGGGATCTTAGGTTGCTCCAAAGGACCATAAGGATGTTGGTGTTCAGCCTTAACCTTGAGACACATAAGGCATTTGGAAACGTACAAGGCAATGTCTTTCTTCATACCAGGCCACCAATACTGAGTACGAAGATCCTTATACATTTTATCTGAGCCAGGATGAATAGAATAACGAGACTTATGGGCCTCATCAATAAGCAAAGTGCGAAGATCATCTTGGCTTGGGACCCACAAACGGTCCATGAAATAATACGATCCATCTTCCTTCAGCACAAGATCAGGCTTAATGTGATAGGGTAAATCCTTACCCATCATGTCTTGTGAAACACAAGCCTGTTGAGCCTGAGTAATGCGTGCTTGGATATCAGATCGAGCTTGAATAGCAGATTGAACACGAGCACAATGAAGCACAGTACGTTCCTTACGACTTAATGCGTCAGCCACAACATTCGCTTTACCAGGATGGTAGCGAATTTCACAATCATAGTCGTTTAGGAGTTCGACCCAACGTCTTTGCCTCATGTTGAGTTCTTTCTGGTTGAAGATGCTGAAGACTTTTGTGGTCAGTGAAAACCACGCATTTTGTACCGTACAAATAGTGTCTCCAGATTTTAAGAGCGAAGACAACTGCACCCAACTCAAGATCATGAGTGGTGTAGTTTCTCTCATGTACCTTCAATTGCCTTGATGCATAGGCTATGACTTTGTTCCTTTGCATCAGAACACAACCAAGACCCAATTTCGATGCATCACAGTAAACGACAAAATCATCGTTGCCTTCGGGCAAAGTCAGAATAGGTGCATCACAAAGCTTCCACTTCAAGGTCTGAAATGCTTCTTCTTGCTTCATTCAAAGGGTTTGTTCTTCTGAGTTAGTGCAGTTAGAGGAACTGCAATCTTTGAGAAGTTCTCGATGAAGAGGCGGTAATAACCCGCAAGACCAAGAAAAGAACGAACCTCAGTAGGAGTAGTAGGCGTATCCCAATCCTTAATCGCACTGATCTTGGAGGGATCTACATGAATACCTTGTTCGTTGACAATATGTCCTAAAAATTGAACTTCCTTAAGTCAAAATTCACACTTGGAGAACTTGGCAAAGAGTTGCTCTTTCTTTAGGAGTTCCAGAGTAAGACGAAGATGGCGCTCGTGATCAGCTCGCGTCTTAGAGTAAATCAAGATGTCATCAATGAAAACGATGATGAACTTATCCAAATAAGGCTTGCAGACCCTATTCATTAAGTCCATGAAAACAGTAGGAGCATTGGTCAAACCGAATGGCATGACTGTGAACTCATAATGCCCATATCGAGTGCGGAATGCTGTTTTGGGAATATCCTCTTCATGCACACGAAGTTGATGATACCCAGAACGAAGGTCAATCTTCGAAAAGCAAGTAGCACCCTGTAACTCGTCAAAGAGATCATCAATGCGAGGTAGGGGATATCGATTCTTGATGGTAAGCTTATTCAGCTCACGATAATCGATACACATTCTGAAGGATCCATCCTTCTTTTTGACAAAGAGAACGGGAGCACCCCAAGGTGAAAAGCTAGGACGGATAAAACCTTTGTCAGAAAGCTCCTGAAGCTGCTTGGACAACTCTTGCATCTCAGACGGTGCAAGACGATATGGAGCCCTGGCAATAGGATTTGCACCAGGTATAAGATCAATACGGAACTCGACTTGGCGTGCTGGGGGTAGACCAGGTAACTCTTCAGGAAACAGCTCCGGATAATCCCGAACAACAGGGATATCTTGCATAGACTTACCTTGGTCTTTATCTGCTGTAACATGTGCCAAGAAGGCCACATAGTTCTTTCGCAGATACTTCCGAGCTTGAAAACAAGACATAAGCTTGAGGCTACTAGCAGGTTTCTCACCACGAACCTGTAGTATCTCACCTGACGAAAGCGGCACACGAACGATCTTCTCAAAACAAACTACCTCTGCGCGATGCTTGGCTAACCAATCCATACCCACAATAATGTCGAAGCTTCCAAGTTGCATAGGCGTGAGGTCAATAGGAAAAAGATGGTCGTTAAGGTTGAACTGGCAGTTGCGAAGGACAGAATCAAGAACAATGGGTTCACCACTCGCAACTTCAACTGTCAAAGGCTTACCTAGTTCCGTTACACTTATTGCACAAAGGTGCATTGCCAAAGTATGGTTTCTTGGCAAGAGGTTGCGCAGGCTGATTTTGAGCAGCTTGAACCTGAGTAGTAACGGCATAGCTCTGGGAAGCCTTCCGCTTCCTCGAGCCCTTCGAAGAACCCGCATCACTCCCCTTCTTGCTTTTACCTTTCTTTCTATCCTTCTTGTCAGACTCCTGCTTCTTACCCTTTTTGTCACCCTTTCTATGCAACTTACCCTTTCGTATCTGCGACTCAGTCAGCGTTGCAGATAGTTCGATTGCCTGACGAACAGTGGTAGGTTTACTACCAGTAACTATGTCTTGCACAGAGTCAGGTAGACCATCGATGTACCTCTCGATAGCCTTATCAAGTGGGGTAACCATTGTTGGGCATAACAAACTCAGCTCCTCATACCTATCAGTATACGCCCGGTGCTCACCACTTACTTGTTTCAGATCATCGAACTCCCTTTCCAACGCTCGCAGTTCATGACAAGGACAAAACTCACTCATCATGAGAGTCCTCAACTCAGCCCATGACTGTGCTAAAGCGACTTCAGCACCTCGATCTCTCATAACCCCGTTCCACCATGTCAACGCCCTCTTCTGAAAAACACTAGAAGCAAACTCGACTTTGCGATTATCAGGACACTGAACATGACGGAAAGTATTCTCAATGCTCTCAAACCATCGAAGGAGCCCAGTTGCCCCCTCAGTACCACTGAACTTGAGTGGTTTAGCTGAATTGAAGCTCTTGAAGTTACAAGGAGCATTCTGATTGATGTTGGCTTGGTTAAACTGAGCAATAAGATTCGGGAACGCAGCAGCCATATGTTGTGCGATGATTTCTGCCAGTTCGGCATTCGGTAGCTGATTTTCGCGTCGAGGAGGCATGCTAAAAAGAGGAAAATACGAGAGGAAACGAGTGAGATGATTAGATGAAAAGAACGAGATGAAACAAAATCAACAAAGCAAGGATGGTGGTCATTCGTCCGTATCACAAAGCAAACAAATGACACACAGTGACTAATCAAAGTAAATGGGTCCATAAATAATGCTTAGTGAAGACATGCTCGCCTATAAGTGAACACTCACCCCAAGAGTTCCCAGGTAAGAGTGACTGGTCCGATTATGTGGATTTGTACGAACACTCTAGCCTTAGATAGAAAACCCAGGGTACAGGCATTCACCCTTCCAGTTTGCACGTGTTCACACTATTTAGAACCCAAAACTTTGACGAGATTTTGAAAACTTGGAAGGCACAAGGCCCAAAAGAATCATTCAAAAACAAATGATAAAGTTTCAAAATCAAATTGAAAAATCAAAAAGGGTTCAAAACCATATAATAAATCATTTGAAAACAGAAGATTGTTTTTCAAAAATCGTTTTAGAAAACTGGGTTCTTGTTCTGGTGATCACCTAAGGATAGGTGAAGTGCATGTTTTAAGATCTAAACACAAGACAACTTGTGTTGGGGTCCTAGAAAGGTTATAGTCTAGGTCAAAGCATTACTAATAACCTAATTCCCTATAACCATTGGCTCTGATACCAACTCTTCTGTCACACCCCGACCACGTAAAACATCAAATCTTGGCGGAAACGTCGGGGAGTGTTGTAACAGAATTATTGTTCCACAACCAAGTTAATTAAAATAATATTTTATTCATCACCCAAGGGTGGAATACATCGTTCGAAACAAGAACCAATATGTTACATTGTCTTAAAACCACAGAATTAAAGAGTACATAACGTAATTAAACTAAGTCTAGCTCTGTTTTATGTCACTAAGGCCCAAGTCCACCCTAGCGTGTCACGATCATCCTATGCATTAGCTCCTGAAACACATGTGAAAATAGGTACGTCAGCATAAAAATGCCTGTGAGTAACACAGGTTTTATGAAAATAGGATTCATGACTTAGGTTTAAGAAAATGTTTAATGAAAACTTGTCATGAATCTAGTTTAAGTGTTTGCTTATAAAATGTTTGAAAAGCGATAACAAATCAGTTAATATTTATGTATAAAAGAATGATGTATGGTTAAAAGAATAACCAAGTAAAAATAAGTTGTATGAAATAAATTGTTTTGTAAAACAAAGTCTTGTAAAAAATATGTTATTTGTGTAAAAATGTATAAGTCCAAACTAAATGATTTAATTAACGCTATGACATGTAATACAATACAAGCACTTATATATAGGAAGTACCAGCGGCGTATCCACCATGCTTGTGGCATACTACACACATATCGTTACTTAAGTCACTTAAACAAACCACCAAAGTATATAGTTCATGTTCAAACCAATCATCAAATGTTCTTGTTTAAACCATTGTCATATGATTAAAACCCAAAATGTAGTCATGTAGTTAAGTGTAAACAAATGTTATGTATGGTAAGTAACAAAATGAGAATACTTAACCATAAGTAAAAAGGAACAAAACAAAGTATTTTGAATAAATCAAAAAGTTATGTTTTGCCAAGTAAAAGCTTGTTTTATTGATACAAACATTTATGTGGTAAGTTAACGCATTACATTCAAGCCTTGAGACAGCAGGATAACCTTAGAGTAAAGGTTATCAAAGTAAAATGTTTTCGGATTCAGTCATTCCTTTCACCCAAACAAACCTAGGGTGTCAGGAACGGGATTTGTCAAGTCCTATGGTACCATTACTTACTACCGAGCAGCGTAGCTAATGTTAATGAATGTAGTAAAGAACCGTTTATGCAAACCAAATGTCATACCAAATGTAAACAAGTTATGTGAAAACAATGTACTAAGTATGCTAAGTAAACATACAAAGCAGAAAAGTCATGTAAAACAATGTGCTAGCATGCTCAGTCAACATACATAGCAGAAAACGTAATGTAAAACAATGTGCTAGCATGCTCAGTCAACATACATAGCAGAAAACGTAATGTAAAACAATGTGCTAATATGCCAAGTAAACATATGTAGCAAAGCAACGTAATGTAAATCAATGTGCTAGCATGTTAAGTAAACATACATAGCAAAACATAATGAAATCATGTACTAATAGTGTACTAATGAACATAGCAAGTATAAGTTGTGAAAACAAGAAAGCACGAAAGTAACAAGTAGGCACATGTGTTTCACCCCAAAATGTTTGGAAAACAGTAAAAGAGGGGTCTATGTACTCACTTGAGATTGCTTAGAAGTCGTAGGATAACCACCAAGCAATGCTAGAAGATCACGGAATCAAACGGCACCTATAAAGGTATCTACATTAATAAACGGACCTATCGGAGGATCGGGTAGTACGAGGGTTCGTAAACCAAATAAGTAGGGGAACTTATGTAACATGGTTTAACAAAGCCTACGTACTAAAACGAAACCTATCCTAAGTGCTTTTGACCCGCTACGACCCGCTTAGGTAGCTTATGCTACTTTAACGCGTCGCTCGCGTAAAACGCGTTCGGAATGCTTAACTAGTCCTATGACAAGCAAGTTATGCCTTAACATGCTTAATATTGTTGCTAAATCAGTTTAGATGTCAAAATTTATGTTACATAGGCTTAAAATGAATTTTGGCGCAAAGAGGGTATTTTGGTAATTTACCTAAGGCATAAGAACTATTTATCATACAACTACTTAAACGTCGTGACCATAAGGTATAACCTTGGAAGGTTATTCCCTACACAAGTATGGTTACCTAAAATGTTTGGTCGGATCCTAATGATCGACCAAATGGGTCGGGTTCGTGAGCATAAACGATTGATTAGATCGCTTACCTTTACGACCCTAAACAAGCACAAATCTAAAAGCGACGAGCTAAACATGCTAGAACATGTTTAGTAAAGTTAGAAAACAGGTTTGTTATTAAAACAAACGGTTTTAATACCCTAGAGTAGTTTGGTTACAAAATACGTGAGAAAACGCATTTTGGCCGAAACTACGACTCGTCACTGAGCCTAGATAACGTGGTAATCAGTAGGTATAGTCGCTAGGGACTATAACCATCGTGATTACGCTCACGTTATGAAGTTCAAACGAACTTCGCATTGACCATAAACTGGTCAATGCAGAAAGTCAAACGCAGTTTGACTTTAACGCTAAAACGAACGAAAACCGCGAAAGAATACTTACAGAAGGTCCCCGCAAGATTGATATTCCAAGTATTTCTCAGGTATGAAGTGTTCTACACTTCAACTTAGAGAAAATCTCAGAATTCAAGTGGGGAAAGAATGAAATGGGTGGGGGTATTTATAGTTTTCGCACAACCGTTAGGATCGTTTATCGAAAACCGAGCTTCAATCTTAGCCATACACCTCATGCCCACTGATTTGTGGAACCATGGGACCTTAAAACCAGCCCATAGGAACCTTAAAACCATTTGCAAAACCAAGGAGCAGCTGGGTTTTATTAAATATGATTTCTGCTGAACTGGGACCTGCTTACGGACCGTATGGAGTAGGTCTTACGGTCCGTAAGGACCTTGCAGGTCTGATACTTTCCAGAAATTGCAAAATGGTCCCTGCACTTGAGAAACATGCATTTCGGTCCATTTTTGACACGTTTAAGCCCCGTTAACCCCATTTCAAAGCTCAAAAATGAAGTTAAAGTATAGGGAACTTAAAATGTGCTCAAAAATATCTCGGATGTCGGTTCGTTTGGCCGTACGATTGCGTTGTTTGGTTAATTACGACGGAAGTCGTAACGGACGCAAAAACGGTCCAAATTTTGCGACGAATGGATTTTTAACAAGCCAATCATTTAAAACATAATATTTTAATGATTGCATAAATTTTTGGATGTCCGGATGTATTCAGAACGTAAGTTATGCGTGAAAATGCAAACTTATGCACTTTTTGACGCTTTTAGTCCCTGAATGACCCAAAAGTTTATTTTAGCACACTGAACCCCTCAAATCCTATTTCTAAGCTATGTAAAGGATATTTAGGGTGTGTTTAACTTATGATCATGTTCCGGAATGTTCGTTAGTGTTCAAATCGGCATACTTTCGCAGTTTGTCAATTTTAGTCCCTGTAAGCGAATAGACTAGATTTTGCCATACCAAAGCCTTCAAAACTTATTTCTAAGTTATGTAAAGGTTATTTAAGGTATGTTAAGCATAAATTGATGTTCCGGAGTATTTGTCGCGTTTAACTGATTACGTTTTCGCACCAGTTTGCGTATAATTCTCCAGAAAGCGATATAGAGTTTGAAATCGAATAAAAGTCAAAACATGAAAAACATCAAACATAAACAAACAAACATAGGGATCAAATAACTTTATTTCATTGATAACTGAACTGTTTACAATGATTACAAGCACAGATGTCACAATAGCATAGCCCAGATATTGAATTTTCAATGGTATCTCATTGAAAGCAATAGTTTGGTACTTTGTTTTTTGAAAAGAGCTTTTACCTGTAAGATCGTTGATTTCAAAAACCTCTGAAATAGTTTGAGGTCTGATGGTAACTGGAATACCCCTTATGGATGAATTTATAGCTAAGGGCTTTTTGTCCTTAACATCAACTTTAGCATTTTTCCAGAATTCTCTTTGGGTATCCAGATAGATGGGAGCATTACAAGTCAACAAAGTTTTGTACTTTGTGGCCGAAAGAGCATCAATGACGGAGTTGAAAGTTGTGCTTTGACTTGGGTTTAGAAGTACCCTGCTTTTCCTTTTCCATCAAAACTTTCTTCTTCTGCTCAAACCTTTTAGACCCTTTTATTTCCATTGACTCTTTCATGTTTGCTTTTAATGCAGCAAATGCATTTTGAGTCTCATCAACCTTTTTGGAACCATCTGGCCTTGGGATTTCTACAACCAGTTTAGACAATGCATATGGTTTAATGTATAGACCATCTTCATATCCCTTCTTCTTTTTAATTTTCTCCCCTTATTTGGCATCATCAGGATTTTCAACAAAGATGATTGAAGCAGTGGTTTGTAGCAAATGGGCCTTAATTGCCTTGATATCTGCTTGTGTATCCCTGTACCTAGCTTCCATGACATTTCTTATCATTTGAATCTGAACTTCATGTTGCTGATCAGCATATTGTCTCTGTTTCTGAAGCATAGGTTGAAACATTTCCCAAAGCTCAGTGGGAGTAGGAGCAGATGGTGGAGTAGATGTTGTAGAGGTTACAGCAATGGGTGCAGCCTTGTGAGCTTGTAACAACTGGTGCAGCATAGATTTGATTTTTGCAACAGATGTGTCAAGTTTATCAACCCTCTCCGTCAATTCTTTGTACTTTAAACCATCACCCAAGTTAATGGGATCATCTGATTTCCTACCAGTGGTGGTTTTATCAAGGGTTGACTTAGGAAAAGTGTCCCAAAAGTCATCCACTGATGCCCCTTTTCTTGGTACTGGGGTCTTCTTTCTTCAGCAGAGGTTACCATTCTAAGCTCACCAGTGTATACTGGATACACACCAGTGGATATTATGGTTTCCAAAGAAGAAATTGTCTTCAAGGGAGTCTTACTGATGAAACTACTGTCCAAGTGTAAACCAGTGGGTTCAACACTTGTAGTAGCTGCTCCACTTGAACTACTGACAGGAATTACTTGTAATTCATGCAGTGTAACCTCCTCATTTGTTGGTGGGTTAGCAGAGATAGAGACACCAAACTCAGTCACTTGTTGTGGTATATTCTCATTGACAGGTGATTGAGAAGAACTGATTTCTGTCTGGGCTATATCAAGTGCATCCAACAAAAGGTATATTGATGGTGGAAGTTGTGCTGTGAGTCTGGGTGTAGAAAGAGAATTTGCCCTCGGAGCTAGGCTATTGAACATAGATTCAAGTGAATCAAATGTTTCATATTGTGGTGTCCCTGTGGATACAACCTGATCCTTTTAAGAGGATGCAGGAGGAGTTTTAGGCTCATGTTGAGATCTTTCTTCCAACTATTGTGAGGAAGTAGCAGCAGTGGTTATTGGTGACTTTTGTATTGTCACAGGTATAATCTCTGGGATCTCCTCTTCCAGAGTTACTTTTTAGTGGGTTTGGGGGGCTTTTGGACATTTTTCTTTTTTGCTCTTTTGGTGATTTTAGGTGTGGGTTTCACAGTAGTGGTTGTGTTGCTGTGATCACCTTGAGCTGTGGGCTCAACAACAGTTACCTGCGGAGCAGTTGTTGCTGCTAAATTCTGCTCAGGCTGCTCTGTTTGTGTTTTTGAAGGTTTTGACAGCCTAGTAAAGGTTTCAGAAGATAGGCTGTTTATTTGAAAAAGATTTCCTTGGATTAGCAAATGTGCATTATCCTTGGAAAATTTATTTTGTAAATAAAAACTTAAAAACCTTGGAAACAAAAGAAATGGTTTCTTATTATCTTTAATATTATTAATATTTTTGACCATGTCATTGAAAATTTCCTGGGAGTAGTTAAAATTTTCTTCATTCATTATAGCATAGCCCAGATATTGAATTTTTAATGGCATCTCATTGAAAGCAGTAGTTTTATTTGATACACACATGAGGAGGGTATGGGATAAAAACCTCATGCCAGGTGGAAAACTTCCCTTTTGTAAAGTATCTTTTTTCATTTCTTATTCATACCCTCTCTCAAGGAAATCAGTTTGGTACTCTGTTTTTGAAAAGAGCTTTTACCTGTAAGATTGTTGATTTCAAAAACCTCTGAAATAGTTTGAGGTGTGATGGTAACTGGAATACCCCTTATGGATGAATTTATAGCTAAGGGCTTTTTGTCCTTAACATCAACTTTAGTATTTTTCCAGAATTCTCTTTGGGTATCCAGATAGATGGGAGCATTACAAGTCAACAAAGTTTTGTACTTTGTGGTCGAAAGAGCATCAATGACGGAGTTGAAAGTTGTGCTTTGACTTGGTTTTTCAAGTATGCACAGATAGTTATGAGGAGTTTTGAATGGGAGAGCCATGGTGATTGGAGTGTGATTGCGAAAGGAGGAAGCCGGTGAATGATTTGAGAGAAATTGATGGTAAATGTTTTGAGAAAGGAATTTTGAATTCGATTCGACAGTGAAAACCCTGTTTGGGGTTTTGATTAGGGTTTTATAAGGCGGAAAAATGAATGCTGATGTGGCATCGGTTACAAAGATCTGACGGATAAGTACTGTCCATGTGCCAACCTCTGATGAGTAATGGAAGACAGTTGTTTAGGAAACCACTGATGGATCAATTATTAGTGGTTTATAGTGATGAAAATGAAACAGTGGCTAACTTTTAACTATCAGTGGAAGCCATCAGTGGGTTAAAACACTGATTTTGGACAACAGTGATTAACAAGGAAATGAAGAAACATAAGTTGACTTTCAGCAGTGGACAATAATCAGCAGAACAGATGTTTGACCCAAAATAGTGGTTATGGTAGACTTTTAAGGATTAATGAAAATTTTCATTTTTAGCTATTTTTAAGGATGAAATTTTTATTTTCTGAAAAAACATTTTATTGCTTTCATTCATAGAAAAACAAGATTTTGCCTGTTATTCCATGTTCAGCATGCCAATCCTAGAGATCAAGCTTTCAAAGGTGGATGTGTCTAATGTTTTTGTTAGCACATCTTCCAGCTGATCTTTAGTTGGAACATGGTGCAGAGAAATCAAACCTTTTTTCATAGCAATCCCTCACAAAGTGATGTCTGATATCAATGTGCTTGGTGGTTGAATGGGAAACTGGATTTTTGATGATATTTTCTGCTGCCTGACTGTCCAACATAAGAGGTGTCTTTAAGGCAGTGATACCAAAATCCAGCAATTGATTTTGAAGCCATAACAGTTGGGTTGTACATCTTGCAGCAGCTATATTCTCTACCTCAGCAGTGGAGGTTGAAACAACTGCTTCCTTTTTGCTTTGCCAAGACACTAAGCAACTACCTAGGAATTGGCACCCTCCTGAAGTGGACTTCCTTGTTGTATTACATCCAGCAAAGTCACTATCTGAGAAACCTGAAAGCTTGATATTTCCATCAGCTGGATACCAGATACCAAGTGTGGGAGCACCTTTTAGGTATCTGAATATCCTTTTTACAGTAATAAGGTTTGACTTTCTAAGGGCTGATTGGGATCTTGCACAAACATATGTTGCAAACATGATGTCTGGCCTATAAGCAGTCAGGTACAATAAAGACCCAATCATGCTTCTATAAAGAGTTTGATCAACCAAATCATCCTTTTCATCAGACATGATTATTTTTGTGGTTGCTATGGGTGTACTACATGGTTTGCAATCATCCATCTCAAATTTCTTTGAAAGTTCTTTGGCATATTTGCCTTGATGGATGAAAGTACCATTTTGCAGTTGCCTTACTTGGAGACCAAGAAAGCACTGGAGTTCACCCATTGCACTCATCTCAAACTCAGCTGTCATGAGTTTTTTGAACTCTTCACACATTTTGGAACATGTGCTTCCAAAAATGATGTCATCCACATAAATCTGAACAATCATCAAGTCTTTCCCTCTCCATTTTAAAAACAGTGTTTTTTCTATTTTACCTCTTGTGAAACCAATAGAGAGAAGAAAGGTGGAAAGAGTTTCATACCAGGCTCTAGGTGCTTGTTTCAGGCCATACAAAGCTTTATTTAGCTTGTAGACATGATTTGGATTAAATGGATCCTCAAAACCTGGAGGTTGACAAACATATACCTCTTCTTGTATTTTACCATAGAGGAATGCACATTTGATATCCATTTGAAACACCTTTATGTTGTGGTTGACAACAAAGGCCAGGAATAATCTGATAGCTTCCAAACTTGCTACAGGGGCAAAATTTTCATCATAATCAATACCCTCTTCCTGTCTAAACCCTTGAACCACTAGCCTTGCTTTATTCTTGACAACAATACCCCTTTCATCAGTTTTATTTTTAAAGACCCACTATGTGCCAATAGGACTCACACCCTCTGGCAGAGGTACAAGCTCCCATATTTGTTATCTTTTAAACTGTTGGAGCTCCTCTTGCATGGCCTCTACCCAGCTGTTGTCTTTCAGTGCCTCTTGGTACTTGACTGGCTAATGGAGTGATAGGAAACCAGCAAAAAGACAGATGTTTTGTGATTGACTTCTTATAAGCACCCCTTCACTGATGTTGCCAATGATTTGGTCAGGTGGATGAGACTTCAAGAAGATTAAATATCCTTTGTATGGAATAATGGCATTTAAAGGTGAAGGCTGGAGATGTGAATCATCTGAGCTAACCACTATTGGTGACTTTGATGATCCAACAGGGTCTTGAAATGGAGGTGGAGGAATAGGAGGAAGTGGTGTGGAAACATGCTGACTTTTATCCACTGTTTGGGGATTTTTATCAATAGTGCTTGAGGATGTGGAAGCAGGGGTTAAGGGGCTACTTTGGTCAACAACTATTGAGGTAGCAGTGGTTGAGCTTTGACAACTGTTTTAAACATCTGATGCTCTACCAATTGATGCAGACTTTTGTTGTGGAATGATGACTTCATATCCATAGTCTGATGGAGGACTTTGAGATGGACCTGCACTGTTAGTCTTGACAGACATTTTCAAAGGTAAACTTATCAAGATCAAATAATTCTGCAGGATTTGCAGGGATTTTCATTGAAGAGAGTTCATTGAACTTCACATTCAAAGTCTCTTCCACTGTCTTAGTCCTAGTGTTGAACACTTTGTAGGCCTTAGCAGTGGTTGAGTATCCCAAATGATAACCACAATCAATTTTGGCTACAAACTTTGAGATGGAATCTTTTAAGTTTAAAATAAAGCATGGGCAGCTAAAAACATTGAAATATGAGATCCGTGGTTTGATTTTATACACAATTTCATAGGCAGTCATTTGATGCCTGGGGTCTATTAAAACTCTGTTTTGGACATAGCAGGCAGTGTTTACAGCCTCTGACCAGAAAACCTGAATCATCAAGCATGGTCCTGGCAGCCTCAATCAGAGTTCTGTTCTTTCTTTCAACTACCCCATTTTGTTCTGGAGTTCTTGGAATGCTGTACTGCCTTACAATTCCTTTTGACACACAAAACTCATCCAACTCCCTATTTCTGAATTATGTGTCATTGTCACTCCTGAAGATTTTTACTGGCAAGTCAAACTGGTTTTCAACCTGTGTGACAAAGTCTTGCAGAATGCATGTAGTCTCATCTTTGGAATGTAATAAATAAGTCCATGTAAACCTAGAAAAGTCATCTACAATTACCAAACAATATCTTTTCTTTCTAAGACTCATGACTTTAACTGAGCCAAACAGATCCATGTGAAGCATTTGCAAGCACTTGATTGTTTTGGACTCTTCAATGGACTTAAATGAGCTTTTGTGTTGTTTTCCTTTTAAGCAGGAAACACAATGCTCAGGAAGGTGAACAGTTTTTGAGGAAGACCTCTTACTAACCCCTGTTTTCACAAAGTAGTGATTGTCTTGAGATTTGTGTGCCCCAATCTCATGTGCCAAAGTTCTGTCTCTTTGTTAGAGGCAGCTGAGAACAGACATGCATCAATCTTGGGGCTCTCTTTTGACAAATCAACTACAAAAACATTGCCACTTCTTTGAGTAACAAGTTGAGTTTTTCCATTTTTTATTATTATTTCTTCAATCTTTTCAACCATTTCTGGTCCAACAATCCTACAATTCTCCTTAGTAAAAAATGAACCATAACCTTTGTCACTCATTTGAGAGACACTAAGGAGGTTGAATTTTAGATTGTCTATCTGATTGACATTTTCAAACTTAACATTTCCAGACTGTACTGTACCAGAACCCACCACCTTCCCTTTACTATTATTACCAAAAGATATATCACCCCCTCCATGAGTTTTGAATTCTTTGAGTAGGGCTCTACATCCAGTCATGTGCCTGGAGCCTCCACTATCTACATACCAAAGAGTATCTAAGCATGCAGAAGCTCCCTGCACATCAAGTAAGTAATTAGTTCAGGAGGGTCTCCAAAGCCAATAAGGCTTTGGATGGGGTCTCAACAGTGTCTATGTTAAGGTCAGGAAGATTGACAGTGGTTAGATCAGGGGATTGAGCAATTTCTGAAACTTGTTTCTCTAACCACTATTGGGAACCATTTCCAATCAATTCTTGATATCCATAGGGATGCCTGTTCACTCTTGGTTTAGAAGGCCTTTTGTAGGCTTCATAAACATGTGGGACCCTAGGATATGGTGGTTGACCTTTACCTCTTTGGTATTGGTTAGCAGGGGGTGCATCAGTCACCTGAACTTCTCTTTTAACAGAGGTTTGGTTAAGCTGTTTTGTAACAGCTATTTGAACTGGCACAAACTATGGTTGTTTCTTGACTTGTGATTTTGATGAACTCATGGATGTTTTTGAAGTGTACTCATTCTTTTTTACATCAAATGATTTGAGATACACACATTTCTGAGTGAGATGGTTTGTTTTACCACAGATGGTGCATCTCTGAGAAGGAACAATGATGCTTGTTTTGTTTATATCATACGCTTTTAAATGAAAACAATCTTTGGTCAAATGATTTTTCTTCTCACAGAAATCACAAAACAAGTTTTTAACCTTTTCTTTTCTTTTCTTCTTTTCAGACTACTTTGCAACAGAGTTTTGAACTACTGTTGGGATGTCCTTAAGAGGAATGACCTTGGCCTTAGGAGCTTTGACACCATCCACAATTGTGAAGTCCATTGGTTTGAAATTTTCAAGAATGTCAAACTCATCAGACTATGTGGGTTTGAATTGGTATTTCTCAATCTCCTCAAAAGTTGAGGACCCCACAGATCTTTCCAAAGTGATTTTGTTACCAAGTTTATCAGTTATTTTAACTTCTTGGCCCTTCTTGTTTGTGGGTATGATTTCAACAGTACCAGTTTGATTTGCAGCAGTGTTTTCAATTTGGTCATTTTTTCTAAACCCTATGCCAAATTTTACATTGCTTTCAAGCTGTTTTTCAAGCATAATCTCATAACCTTTGAAGGATTCCACCCAATTTTCACAAGTGATTTGGGTGGTTTCCAACTCCTTTTTGCAAACCTGATATTTTTCTATCATGGTCTGGAGTTGGTCCTTGGTTATGCTATGCTCTTGTTTGATGCTGCAAATTTCATTCTCTTTTTCAGTCAATTTGATTTTCAGTTCTTTTAAAGACTTTTCAAATTGTACTTCACCAGTTAATAACCTATCTCTAAGGTTTTCATTCACCTTGTTAATGTTTGTAAATGCTATGATACATTTGTCTGAACAAAGGTTTTTAAGAACCTGGGGTGATACCTTAGTTGCAACCATCATGGCACAATCACAGGTACGATCACTTTCTTCTTGAACTTTCTCTTCTTTTTCACCTTGTTTCTTCTCTTCTTCTTCTTTAGACCAGGGGTCAGACAGTGGTTCCAACAGGGGTTCTGAATTTTCTCCCAGCAATATTTCATTAGCAACAACAGTAACCACTGCTTCAGCAATTTTATCCACTGTTTCATCACTTGACTGTCCTTCTTCAGTTTCTAGCCCTTCTGGTATAGGCTCCAATGCTACAAAACAAACATCATCACTAGAAAAATTATTTTAAGCATAGAGTGCAAAATTTTCATCTCCTAACTCTTCAGGTAAGCTGCTCCAGTCAACAAGGCCTTAGGTGAAAAAACTTTGCTGACCTGGTTGAACCATTGTTGGTGCAGCTTGTTGAGGTGCAACTTGTTGCACCTGAACCTGAGGAGTAGGGGCCTGGACATACTGTATCTGAGGAACAGTGGTTTAAACATAGTGCACAGGAACAGGGGTTGCAGGGTGTGCATAGTGAGCAGTGTTTACATGAGCAGCAGGGGCATATTGGGCATAATGCACAATGTTTTGGTTATTTTGTGGTCTAGGGTTTGAGCCAGGATGTGTAATGATTGATCCATTGGTTTGACTCCTGCACTCTCTAGCAAAATGACCTAACCTATTACACTTATAGCATTTTATCTTTGACTTATCCATCCCTACTTTTAAGTTCCCATGTAACCCTGGAAATTTTCTCCCCGTCCTTTTGTAAAACTTGCTGGCTCTAACACTCAGCAGTGCAAGTTGGTGCAAAATGTCCATTTCCTCTAAATCAGTTGGATCAAAATGCTGCAGATCATTGAGTTCAAAGCACAGATTGTCAGAATTCTGGTTTTCACTACTAGCTGTGAAAGCATAGTTGTTTGAGTAAGAATCAGAGTTACTAAAGGCTCCACCAGCTGTTATGTCAATATAATGATCATAACTCTGATCCTTACTACTACCAGATTCAACTCCCTTTCATAGGTCAGGAGTCTATAATGAAGCTGGATTAGGGTCAGATCTTTGAACTCAACAGAGTTTCTGGTTACAAAAGCAATTGTGTCCCATTTTTCAGGAAGTGACCTTAAAAACCTGCTGTTTACAGTTGATTTAGGAAATTCAGTTTTAACAAGCTTAAGTTCACTTATGAGACAACTAAATCGCTCAAACTGCTGTGTTAATGTTTCACCCTTAATGTGACAAAAGGTTTCATACGGTTGGTTCAGAATTTCCATGTTATTTTCAATTACTTCTTCAGTCCCCCCAAGCTGTTCCTTAAGTGCATCCCACAATTCCTTGGCACTGTTACAGTTTAACAGTCTAGCATAAATCTCATTTGGTAGTACAGATGCAATGATGCTAAATGCCTTGGCATCCAGTTCAATTTTCTGAAAATCTTGTTCAGCATAATTCTCAATTTTCTTAGGAACAAAAACCTTTAGATCCTCAGCACTCGGCACCATTGGAACATGTGGTCCAAAGATAACCGACTTCCAACATCCGATATTTTGTTGAGCTAAGATGTGACTCATCCTTCGCTCCCAGATGTTGTATTCATTTCTCTTCAACATAGGTGGTTTGAAAAGAGAACCAATGTTATTATTGATATCCTGTGATTGTGACGTCATTCTGGTTGTTTTACAGGCACTGATTAATCAACTTTGCTCGTGATTAAACCTTACTCTGTTTTTCAACGAAACGAACAATTAAAAGTATCAACGATTTTGAGTTGAACTTTTACGTCAAAATGATTGTTAGATCAAGTTTGACTGTCCGAGATCTGATACCAATTGTTAGGATCTGAGTTTCTTATGATTGTGCTTGTTTGATAATAATGAAGATGAAATAAGGTTAAGTGCAGCGGAATTTAAATGGAACAAACTTTCAACACACAATCAAAGAGAGAATTGTTTTCTACAAACATTTTTAACATGAAATCGAATGATTATATTTGTTACAATCTTCAATTACAATGCATGCATGCATACAATCTCCCCCTCAGCCTGAGCTCACAGTGAATGTTCATACAGAATGACTTTGTGATGAAGAGAGCTGATCGAACAGTACAGGGTACTGTTCTATTTATAGTACAGAACAAACCACTGTGCCATCTTTGCTGACGTCACCATGAAAGTGACATCTAACCTCCTAACAACCTCTAACCACTGACTATTACAAACACTGCTATCTAACAACTGATTACAATAAATAAATACAAATACTAGTCTAACTGCTTCTTCTTCATTCCACTGCTTTAGCCCCAGCAGTGCTTTGTGTCTTCAGCAGTACTTGGACTATAACAGCAGATTGAGCATCAGTGTTTAGTCTTCAACAGTCTTTGGATAATCAACAGTTGATGTAGATCAGCAGTTGTTGTAGAAGGCAGTACTTAGAGGACATCAGATGTTAGGCTACATTCAAGGGGAAAAGACTGATGCAAACAAGTGCTTATTGTGAATCCACTGATCTGATCCAGTTTTGCCTTTAATCAACTATTACTTTGTAGGGTTCAATCCCAACAATAAGATGCTATGCTATGCTGTGATGAATCGAGATATGCAGTCTAGACACCAATAGAAATCTAGGTTGTTGAACTTGTTTTGCTTGAGAGAAACTCATTATCTGTAATAATTACTTGTTGAATATTTGTTGATTGGTATGGGACAATTAACCTTTAAAATATTGGTAACAAATAGTTGTTGTGGATCTCTTAAGCAATCTGGTTCGCCTAGTGCCACGCCCCGATGTTTCCGCCATCGATTGGGGTGACAGAATAAAGCAACCGTTGACCATCTTATATATGAGATGATTGATCACATCTACTTCTTACAGAATTGTCTTTCTTCTATATTGTCTCCATTTTCTGAAACTACTTCAATGGTCAAACCTGAACCATAAAATTACACTCTAATTTTGTGTTCTACAAATGAACAAGGTTACTAAGGATAAAAAAGAATTATATTATATTTATTACTTTGATCTTCTGAAAATGAATGTACTTAAACCCAAATAGAAGCTAGAACAACAATATGAAAAACAAAAGTGATACCTTCGAACGCCTCCTACGAATAATGGAGTTATAGATTGATTTCAACCAAGAGTTTTAGTTGGATTCTCATGCCAACGCTCTTCAATCAACATGTGCATAACTCTTTGAGATGGCATTATTCATTTATGAAAAAAATAACAAAGCACATACTCTTTAAGCCCATGGGCATAACTCTTTGCTAGGGCATTAAACGGAGGGTGTTCTTTTGAAATATGCTTTTGGAGATCTTCATTCTTGTTGAAAGATGATTATTTACGATTTTTAAACTCAATTTTTTTTAACTTTCTAAATGCAAATAATCAAATTTTTAATTTTTTTTACCTAAACACTCAAACTTGATTATTTACGATTTTAAAACTCAATAATTTAAAAATCTCCTTCAAAACTCAACCCCAAACACCCTCTAATTATTTTTCCGGTCGTTACAATTACGAAACTCTTTAACCTTCCAACACTTTGATAGCAGAACGCTCCCTCCTTGTGACGGATGAATATATCAACCTATATATAATCCTGTCCGTGATCCCAGCTCAGTTGGGTAATTGGCTGTTTGTTTCCTTGTGAGATGGCAGTTCGATCCCCGGTTGTGGCAGGGTGAGACATTTGTGCGCTATGATGGTGAAAAACCCACTGAGGAGGGTTTGATCCTGAGTGTCACCCCGGTTTTCATCCGGCTGTTACTTCAACGAGGAAACTCGTGTGGAGACAATATGGTTTCCGAGAGAACGCTGTAACCAAGTCTGACTACACAGCTCTGGCCCTGCTATCTGTGCAGATCTTGGCTAAAGGTCGCGGATTTTACGATGTGACAATGCTCACCATTAGAAGTTCAACGTTCAAAAAAAAAAAAACCTATATATAATCCTGTAAAAAAGATAAGGGTATCCGGGGCACCATGCGGGGAGTGGTTCGGTGACCCCATTCCCCGATTGGGAACACCGCCGCCATCAACGCGGGGACCCGATTCGGGGAGGGGTTTCGGTGGTTGTTCACCGCGATGAAGTGGCACATTTAACGAGGAAAGAGACGTTGGGCAACGGTCATATTTAAAAAAAAAATTCAATTTTTTAACAATATAAATATAACCAACTTAAACTCACTCTCAAATAATTTTTTTACCACACCCACCACTCTCAAACTCACTCTAAAAAAATCTATCAAATACAACACAAAATGGATTCCAAGTTTCCGTTTTTTTCTCCCCTACCCGACTTTCCCGACGATGAAGATTCATCGTCAAGCGATGGTAGCTTAATTTTCTTCAAAAATCTCATCCAACAAGCGGAGCTACTAGACACGACATCATCTAGTAAAAAAAAATAGTCCGTCGAAATCGTGAGGGAGGCCATGAGACACTCATGGCTGATTATTTTGTTGAAAATCCAAAATTTAATGTGGATACTTTTCGTCAGAGATTTCGTATGTCCAAGTCTTTGTTCCTAAAAATTGTTAGTGACGTGGAAGCATATGACGAGTGGTTTCAAGAGGGCTTAGACGGGAGAATGAAGAAAAGTTTCAAGCCGTTGCAAAAGGTTACTTCAGCGATTAAACATCTTGCAACCGGTAACCCACCAGACGAAAACGACAAGTATTTAAATATGTCTGAAAGGACCTCTCGTGAGTGCCTTGAATATTTCTGCGAGACGGTCTGTAAAATGTATGCCGGTGAATTCTTACGTAGACCAACGAGCCACGACGTTGCGCTATTGTATCAGGCTCATGAGGAGAGGCATCACCTACCTGGTATGTTAGGTAGTCTGGATTGTACACACTTCGTCTGGAGAATGTGCCCCACAGAATTGCGTGGACAATATATGAGAGACGATCATCAATACCCGACGGTTATGTTAGAAGCGGTGGCGTCTCAAGATTTGTGGATTTGGCATGCTTTTTGTGGCCCGGCGGGTTCACAAAACGACATCAACGTGCTGCAACAATCTCCATTATTTCTTACTCAACGAAACGGAACGGCGCCAAATTGTCCATTTCAGGTGAACGACCACTTATACAAACGCGGGTATTATCTTACTGATGGGATCTACCCTAGCTGGTCCGTGTTTGTGAAGTCTTTTCCATATCCTCACATCCCGAATGAAAAAAAGTTCACGAGGCAACACGAGGCCGCAAGAAAAGATGTGGAACGGGCGTTTGGTGTGTTAAAGGCGAAGTGGGGAATACTAAATCGTTCAATGCGTTCGAAAACGGTGAAAAAGATAAGGTCCATCGTGTATACGTGCCTTATTTTACATAACATGATTATAAAAGACGACGGAAGGGCGATAGTACCGGTACATATTCAAGATCCTCCAGTCGAACCCGTCTTCGATGATACAACTTATAGCGAGCTCATTGACGAAGAAACGCATTGGAGACTAAAACACGATCTCGTTGAGCATCTCGAAAGTTTAGATCTACCTCACTTTGAAGTGAGCTCCGACGACGAGTAGTTTGTTTTTATATTTTTCTAGTTTGAATGTAATTTTTATTTTTCTAGTTTGAATGTAATTTTTATTTTTTTAGTTTGAATGTAATTTTTTTTTAATTTAATGAAATGTCTTTTATTTAATTTAATGAAATGTCTTTTATTTAATTTTTATTTTTATTAATATTTTTTAAATTTATAAACATGCATAATTTTACAACAAATAAAAAAAAAAAAACACAAGTCCCCTAAGAGGGAGTGTCGCCATCAAATTGGGGTGTTAGGATAGTTTAAAAGGAGAGTTGACGTGATTGGTGGTGTGTAAGAGAGGGGACTCCCCTCAGTGCCCCACTCACCCTAATATTAAAGAAAAAAAGTGGGACCTACGAGTCTTCTTTATCTGACACACTTGTTCAGAAAAGAAAGAAAACTGTAGTCCTTTACTTTGCCTTTCATTTCATTGTCATACACACACTCACTGACACTCACCTCTTCTCTTCACCCATCCATATGTCTACATGGATTTCCCAAACGACATCGTTCAACCCCCACCCCCACCACCACCTCCAACTCGCCGCCGTCGCCGCCGCAACCGTCGTCCTCCCACCCGCCGCAACCGCCGTCCTCCCCACTCCACCACCACCACCGACGGCGACGGCAGCTTCGGCTTATCCGACTCCGACGCGCCGTCATCGTCATCGGCGCGTATGGACTCCGAATGCGGTTCTTCTGGAATCTTCTCGTATAATCCTAGCCGAATTGAGTCTTCTTCGGATGAGATTGATCTGGAGAGTGGTGAGTTGGAGATGAAGGTGCATTGTTTAGTAAAAAATGAGAAGCTGTGTCGGATTTGTCACCTGAATTTTGAGATTTGCGGTGGTGATACGGCGGAAGACGACGGTGGTGGTGGTGGTGAGATTGAGTTGGGGTGTAAGTGTAAGGGGGATCTTGGTGCTGCTCATAAACAATGTGCGGAAACTTGGTTTAAAATCAAGGGGAATATGTAAGTATTATGTGATGAATTTCTTATTTTTATGGAAATGGAAGGATTTTAATGAATTTATTTAATATGTTTTTGTTTGGTCAGTATAATAATAATTATCAATGGAATTTTAATTCTTTTAAAATATGTGAAATGGCATAATTACCTTGTATCCAGTCAATTTAGATTCAATTACAGCCCCATTATTCCATTATGTGAAACGAACACTACTAGCGTTTAGTTGTTGGTATGAATGTGCATTTCAGTATCTAGGTATGGAAAATTATTGTTTTTAGGGAAAGAATCGACGCGTTTAAGAAGTATGCATTTGGTTACCTTTAGATGTTGTTTAACATGGCTGGTTTGTTTTCCTATAGTTTAGATGGATATCTTTGAAGATGAGATGTTAGGAATGAATTGTTTGACGGTAAAAGTCAAAATGCATCTCTGAATTTGGTAGATTTGATAAGCTTTATTTCTGAATTATGACTGGTAAAGTGAGAATTTCATATATGAAAGAACCATCTTAGAGAGATCATATATTTCTTCTGTGTGTTCAATGTCTACGTTTTATATAGTTTGACTTTGAGTTTGGCCAATGTGCGAAAATATTTTTACATAGGTTTAACATTATGAGCTTTGATTAATGTCATATGTATCCAGTCAATAGGATTATCTTTGAACAATAAGCAAAAGCATGTTGATTTTGGAATCATGAGACTAGTCGTGTTTGACTCTATATAAGTCAAACATATATAAAGTAAGGTTCTATATGACTAAAATACCACAAGTTATGCAGCATCGAACCCTTTCGAATTTACGATTTCAAGAAGATATATGTGCATTTTCAAGAAAAGGTTTGGTTTACGTTGATTTGTTGGATGAACTAGTTTTTTTGTCATTTGTTGATCATTTACCAAATTCCCCATTGCAAAGTCAAGAAAGCGACATTAAATATCTTTTAAGTGTCCGGCGGTAGTCTCTTTTAATCATTATATATCATTTCCCGTGACAAAACAGGTTCTATAATGCTTATATCAATATTTAAGAAATAAGTTTGTTCTAAATGAGTCGGGTTTGTTTATTATGGTTCCCGTGACAAAAAATGTAGATTATAGTTAGCCGTAAGTTCGAACCCGAATTAGTTAAATATGATGTCATACAAAAAACCAACATTAAGTTAGTTAAAACCTACTCTTGGATTTAAAAGTTTTATAAGCTACTCATGCTAATGGAACCTTGTTTATTAAGTTATGAGGCTACCTAAGTACCTAACCTTAAACAACTTATGTATCTTTTTTTTGTTTTTGTTTTCAATGATTGATATTATATACCTAACACATTTTGGTTTAGTTTGTTTATATTTTTTAAATGTAACATTTCAAGGCTTAATGATTGGTTTAATAGTTTTTTAGTGTAGTTGATGCGACATGATTCGGTTGATCTCTCTGTATGCATCGTTTTCTTGCCAATTGGCATGTTTGGATGATATGATTTGAATTGGCTCGTTGTCATTGATTGCATCCTGTTGTAGTATTTCATGATGTTCACTTTTGAAACACGTATCTAAACACATGCACAAAAAATCAACTATGACGGATGCGAATATGTATTTATATATTTATATTTATTTTATGGTGATGATCAGGACTTGTGAGATATGTGGCGCAATAGCACAAAATGTAGGCGGGGAGCAGAACAATGAGACAAGCCACACCACGGCTGAAACCGAGCCAACAGCTGCAGGGCCCATGGTAGTCCCTACGGAGCCAGCACGTACTTTCTGGCGAGGTCGCAGAATCATGAATATCTTGTTGGGTTGCATGGTTTTTGCGTTCATTATTTCTTGGCTCTTTCACTTCAATGTATTGCCTTAATTTGGGTAGAAAGGGAAAGTTGTTGAGAAGCTATAGATGTATGGATTGGATGTTGGATCACAGAAGTGTATATATTTACTAGGTTATTACATGAAAAATCCAATATGAACAAAATTTCATATAAACAAAATTAATAAAAATATATGTACATATTATATTCTAACTATATGTCATTGATTATTAACATGAAAAATCCAATATGAACTAAATTTCATAGAAAAAAGAATGTTCAACTGACCAACAGATGGGTGCCCAACTAACTTATCAAGTAATTCATGCAAAGAAATATTTATAGATGACCATTTGAAGCAACAGAGAGGCACCCCTGAATTGTAGTAAGATTACTTTATCCATACCACTTTTTTTTTAGTAATCATGAGAACCCGTTATAAGAAAATTGAGTAAAACGTAGCTTGCGTCATAAACGTGCCTTCAAGGAGTTGCTGGTTAAGGGCATCAAATGGAAGGAAGTTGGATGTGAAGTGGCAATAGTAATAAAGTTGCTAGACGTGCAATTCACCAGTTCTTCCATAAGAGGTATGGTTTGAGCATAAATTGGCAATTCAGAATCAATATGATCGGGTGAACAGTGAACCAAGTATATACATGTGTATGTGTTTGCCGTTTGATTGCGGTTTACATTCCGGTTCCATGTTTGATCATCCGAAACCGGTGTTCATACAGTTTTGCACGTTTATCAACACACAAGATAGATTGAATCCAGGCAACTTCAAAACATTCATATGCAAATCAAACTTGCATATGCCGGATTTTTGCAAAACACATGACCCTATATGAATCATAATAACACTGAAAAAAAAAATAAGTTCAAAATTTAGACAAATCTCCTAACCTAAAGTCCTTAACATATCTGTACAAACACCAGAAACAAATCTCACAACTTCTGGATCAATGCACACAGATAAAAAATCAGAAATATCAACCTTCACTATTATAAAGTCTTGGTGCCATTATAAAAAGGAAGGAATACTGGATTTTAATAATCCTAGCTATTCGCCGTTGGCCGCCAACAATCCCAACTTCAAAGACTGTCCCAGCTATTGACATATTGGTCACCAATGGACCCTGACTAATAGAACCCTAACGCCGCTGGTCTCTGGTCGCGGGAAAACCGTTTTCGGCCAGAAAAAGGTTTCTATAGCTGGATCGCATGATAAATAACGAGAACTACAACGACGACGACAAGTTGTTTTTTTTTATTTTGGTTATGTAATTTTTTAAAATAAACTTGGTTTGTATTTTTTTAGTTGTTTAAATAGTATTTTATTTTTTATTTAGTTTAAATAGTATAAATAATGATTGAGTAATTATTGAGAGGGCTTTATTGTGTTGCATGAATGTTTTTGAAAAAGAGAGATAAAACCCCCTATTAACACGGTGTTGAAGTGACACAATAAAGCCCATAGAGGCTTTATTTCATACCATCCAGCCTAAATTATGAATGAAAATCAATAAGATCAATTCAATAAGTCTAGTGTTAGATGTCATACGTGTTATCATAACTAATAATTAATGTTCTCAACTTCTCATAACAAAATATGATATATTTCATGTCATAGAAATCATGGCTCGATACAACTATAATGATGACAATTGCACTAATACAAAACATAATGACTCTCAAAGCTTAGCCACAAACGCTTGCATAATACACTATACACATGCACGCTTGTAACTACCATTATTCAGATTTCAACTTTCATTCTAATATCACGCATTTATACAATTCATACTTTTTATCATATATCATAAATATTATACCCCCGGATATCATATAATCACACTTTTATCTCATACACTTGGAAATACAGACACGTAGATAAAAACTAGCATGTCGCAATAACATATTTGAATTTTATAAAACATCATATTTTAAAAGCATTTGCAGAAGAAGGAAATATGCTTATAATAATAATAATAATAATAATAATAATAATAATAATAATAATAATAATAATAATAATAATAATAATAATAATAAAATAATAATAATAATATATTTTTGGGCTACTACAACATAAAGATATTTTTCTTTTTAAATTTTTACTCATTTTAGCTAGTATGGCATCTCCACACCACTCGCTCAATTTATCTTTAGCATGTGTTATTCTTTTTCCTAAAGTATCAGTTGTTCCTGGGTTATATGTATTTATTAGTTTTTGTCCCCATGGGTCAGGTATCTTTGCAAAAAATAAGAGTAAATAATTACATGTATCTGGTACTTGGTTATAAATATGATAATAATAATCTTGAAAAACACAAATATATCTATCAATTTCACAAATATCACATAATTGTAGACGTAATAAAGCTGTCAAATATTTTTGTATAGTTGCTGGGTCTTTTATTATATTACCTTCCCCACAAAACTCTAATCTAAAAGCTTCAACAGCTCTTGTTATTATGTTTGCTATATTTTGATCTTCTGATTCAAATATATAGCTTTTTGCCTCCGGGCTTATGTTTTGCCAATATCTTAAAGCACTGTTTAACAGAGTCCTTTCTAAAAATCCTTTTATTGTTTCAATGTCCATTTTATTAACAGAAACTACTATCCTAAAAGCGGTTTCCCATTTATCTATTGCTTCTTCAGTATTGTTTACACAAGCTATATCTAAATATATTCCAAAAGGATTAATTGGTTCATTTTACATAACTTGGTATGGTTTATAATTATCCTCTTGTTTCATTGTTGACTTTATTACAGCATATCCTAGAGGAGGCCTTTGAGATTCATTTCTTATTGGTATATTTTTATCCTTACTTGTACTAGGTGTATCATTTATATTAAAATTTTCACCAACTTTAATATTTATAAAATTTTCATTTAACTCCATATCTCTTACTTTAGTTACTAAATCTTCTATAAAATAACTTTTGATATATAGCATATCAAATAATAATAATAATAATAATAATAATAATAATAATAATAATAATAATAATAATAATAATAATAATAATAATAATAATAATAATAATAATAATAATAATAACAACAACAAGGAAATTTAGCATTCCATAAATATTAGTATTTGAGCGGAACCGATATTTATTTTTATTGATAACCAATATTAGAAGGATGTTGATAGCATACATAAATTCTGCCCCATGTGATACAATGTGTTTGTGTATTTCAATAATTAAACCCGCGTGTTGTGCTGTGTTAAATCGCTTAAAAATAACGTTTTCAAGCATATTTCATTATAAAAAACTTTAAAAGAAGAGATAGACCTTATAAAAAACTCAATGTAAAGAAAAAACATATAATTGCTAAATAACTTTAAAAGAAGTGATAGACCTTATTAAAAAACTCAATGTAAAGAAAAAACATATAATTGTAGCGGAAATCAATGTAGACAAGGTGATAAGTCCTGACTATGGGTATGGGGCGGGGTTGGCTGAAAACGCCCAAGCCACCACTCCGGGTGGGTTTGGGTTTGGGCGTGGCCTAAGGGCGGGAGTTTAAGGCCAGACGTGGGGCATGCTAGCGATCTTATGTGGCCGGCTCCTATTCGCTTGTTGGCTAGGTCATAGCGGGGCACATTTAAAATTCAAATTATAACCGTTTGGCCAAGCCAAACGCTTCACCCACCCAACAGTCAACATCGCAATATGTTGTGTGTATTTTTTTTTTAATAAACCTGCCAAGCCACGCGGGCCAGCCACGCCCCGCCATACCCCATGAACACGTCACTCATCGACAGAGGGGCTCGAACTTCACGTGTCAACCCATGCCCCCAACCCCTCTCACGGTCTAAGATGCTTGCACCTTATGCCTACCGCCTTGTAACAAGGAACAATAACTTGTGTCTAGCGTCACTTGCCTTTTATAATTATACATATAAATAAAAAGTTGAAAATGACAAGGTTAAAAGATTCACAGTTACCCATGGCATTATAGCCTAATAGTATTTTGGTGGTGGGATAAGGCTTATGACCATTAGGTCATGGGTTCGATTCCCACAAAGGGGGGTTTTCCCAGATTTATTGGGTTTCCTCCTAAATTGGTGTATATGCATTATTGTCTAGTGGAGATGGACATGATCGGGTGGTTCTGCTGGTGGCACGATGATACTCCAGTGGTCCGTCAGTGATCCAAATTTGCCGTTAAAAAAAAAAATTAGATTCAAAGTTGTAGAAAAGGGAGAGGAGACTTGTGGAAGATAATGAATCAAAATCCAGATTTGTCAAATTTGTTGATTACTCTCGTCAATGACTTGGAATTGCATTGTACTTTTTTTTATACGTTACTAAAAAATTTAGTGTTATTTTTTTTGCGATTATTATACTTTTTTTAAAGACTGCAAATTTAAATCCTGGTTTACGTTCCAAAAAAGGTAAATCCATCTCAGTTTTGTTGCTATCTATTTGAAAAGGCCCGTTACCATTTTTTCAATATAGTCGACGGCCCGTACTAAATTTTATCAAAACTTATATTTACCTACGAACCATCTTTATAAATTGACCTGTTCTGACCCAGTACTACTACTCCCCTAACCCGACCGCCCCATGTATGATGACCTCAAAAGTACGAGACTTGGTGTTTATACTTCTTTGTCAATGTCAATTAAATAAAAATATGAATTATTTACACAATAGCCCGCCACTATTGAATCAGGACTACAATACAATTTTCTTTATCCTCATTATTATAAAATCCAAATTTGCAATCACCTTCAAGACTCAGGCAACGGGTTTTCCTAAGAACAAAAACAATCTTGCATATGGAACAGGGAGAGATGGCGGAGCACGGCGGAAGACGGCCGCGATTGGTGTTAACAGCAAGTCCACTTCAAGGCCACATGACCCCCATGCTCCACCTTGCCACCTTCCTTCATTCCAAAGGCTTCTCCATAACCATTGCTCATTCCGAGTTGAACCGCCCCGATCCTTCAAACCATCCTGCTTTCACCTTCCTCCCTCTACTTGACCACTTATCTGTCACCCCTGGCTTCGCCAACGCGGTCCAGTTCTTGCAAGCTCTCAATGATAACTGCAGACAACATTTCCAGGAACACCTTGTTCAGATTATTAATGCACAAAAGGACGCATCTCAGAAGGAATCAATAGTTATTATCTATGATAATCTTATGTATTTTGCTGGATCTGTTGCTGGCGATTTGGGTCTACCCTCCATCATCTTGCGCACCAGCAGTGCATCTACCTTCCCTGCGATCAAGATCATCCCACAGCTCCATCAAGAAGGTCGACTTCCTGTACAAGGTAACCCATTATTCATATCTTGGATTGTAAACTAACTTAACGTTCAGTAAGTTGTTCATGGACTGTTCAACGGTTTATGTTTCTTTATTTAATAAACGAACAAACGTTGAACACAAACTTTTGTTCAGTTGATAAATGAACATACATGAAATCATGCCTTCTTCGTTCATTTATATTCATTATTCGTTTAAATATTCATTTACTTCAAATTGTGTTCATTTATCTCCATTTGTGTTCCTATGAGTTCGTCTATGTTCGTGAATCATTCATATAGAATATTGACAAACAAACGTAAACGAACACGAACACGAACACATCCATTTTCTTAACGGACGAACACAGACAAGCAAATCCGTTCATTTACGTGGCTTTTTTTTTTTTTTTTCTGTACAAGGTAATTCCATCAACCAAATCCAATTTAGAAAGGAACCTGATTAAAGATTATAGATTTAGAGGTTGTTTGAACCAACTAATTACAACTCTTTTTCAAAGATTCTATGTTGCAGGAAATAGTTTCAGAATTACATCCCCTAAGATATAAAGATCTACCCTTTATTAGTCTCCCAATACAACAAACACTTGAATTGGTCAACATGATCATGCCCAAGACACCTCCATCTGCCTATATGTGGAACACCCTCGAATTTCTTGAACCATCGGCATTGACCCAGATCCGCAATAACTACCACGTTCCAATTTTTACCGTTGGACCATTGCACAAAATAAGCCCAACACCTTCCAGTACTAGCTTTCTCAAAGAGGATTCAAGTTGCATCTCATGGCTAGATAAACAAGCATCCAAATCAGTGATGTATGTGAGCTTAGGAAGCTTAGCAAAGGCAGATGACAAAGTAATAACTGAAATGGCATGGGGTCTAGCCAATAGTAACCAGCCATTCCTGTGGGTGGTTCGACCCGCTTCGATTAAAGGGTTCGAGTGGATTGAGTTTTTGCCAGAGGGTTTGGTGACTGAGATGAAGGAGAGAGGTTTGATCGTAAAATGGGCACCGCAGAAGGAAGTTTTGGCACATTTTGCAATTGGAGGGTTTTGGAGCCATTGCGGTTGGAATTCGACATTGGAAAGCTTGTCTGAAGGGGTTCCGATGTTGTGCCACCCGTTTGACGCGGACCAAAAGGTTAACTCTAGGTATTTGAGTGATGTGTGGAAGATGGGTTTCGAAATTGTCGTGGAGAGAGGGGAGATTGAAGGTGCGATCAGAAGACTTTTGGTGAGTAAAGAAGGGGAAGAAATGAAGCAGAGAGCGTTGGAGATTCAAGAAAAGGTTAAAGTTGGAGTATGCCATGGTGGTTCTTCACATAACTCTTTAAAGGAGTTGGTAGACTTCATTCTATCATTATAAGTATGGTCTGTTTGATAGATTTTGGAGGCCTATAGGAAGTAAAAATCCATGGCAATTTTCCAAATTTCATGTTATGAAACCTTCTTACTTTACTTGCAACACGCAATAAGAAACTAAAACGTTTATAGTTAACGAATTTCGTTTGAAAGATTATAAAATTTGGTGGAATAAGTTATAAATATTATCCTTTGCTAGAAATATAAGCTACTTAACATGTTCTTACAGACAATTGAAGTGAAGATAATGCCGATAACAATGTCTTGGATTGATAAATATAAATCGTAGTAGTTAAACAAGTATACAAACCAGATTTGCCAATTAGAACTACACACAATCAACCACATCTTTCTTTGTGTCCGAAAGTTTTTAATTTTTATGCACTTTTGCAACTCTGTAGCTACCTCTTGTATGGGCTTGATTAAGTGCAAATTTCATCCTTTATGGAATAAATGTGTCGGCATAAAACCTAAATTCGGTTAAACTTGATCTTAGATCGTAATCGTTAGCTAAAATTTGATTACGATGATTATGGAAAAGAAAAGAAAAAGAGACTAGACATTGTTGCATCAAGTCATCAGCAACCCAACAGTTCCATCAACATAAACCTAAGCTTTAAACCCCAAAAAAATATATAGAAATTATGAAAATTACGAACTAATCAAAAACCATATGATCACTAATCATATATATCTCAAAAGATGATAATATTTCAGCCAATAGATGTTGGTGCAGTTGTCTGTCGACTAAATCTTAGTTCGAGTCTTAGGTTAGGGCTGATTATAGAGTGAACGGAAATCAAGAAACACATAAGTTTAGTTAGGTCCGCTTTTATGTCAAAGGTGAGCTCCGCTTTTGTGTCACTTGATAGGTCCGCTTTTGTGTCAAGGTTTAGGTCCGCTTTTATGTCAATCTGTTAGGTCCACTTTTATGTCATGACATAAAAGCGAACCAGGTTGTCTATATATAGGTAGTTGGAGCGGACCTGATCAGTGTGTCTTGTGCATGTAACGGCGAAGCCCTGCCGATTTGTTTCCGAAACGTGTAAACTGTCAGATTATCAATAAACAAGAAGTTAAATAGTGAAATCAAGCTTTACGAAGACCGAATCAATGAATTCCGCCTCTGATTCTGTCTAAGCACTCTTCTGATCGACTCGTCAGGTCGTCTAACGTTCCTACAAGTGGTATCAGAGCTCAGGAGGAAGAGTTCTTACCGTTTAGCTCGATTTTCGCTCAAAATTCTGATTTCTACACCTTCTTTCATCAATTCAGGGAATTTTACCGGACAAAATTGGACCAAAAGTTCACAGATTGTGTATTATTGAACAAAGATAAACCCTTGAAAGTTTTGAACTGAAATACAGACTAAAAATGGGTCAAAATGTGTTCCGAATAAGGTCTGCTTTTACGGCATAGACATAATCTGGTCCGCTTTTAAGACACAATCTGGTCAGCTTTTAAGACATAATCTGGTCCGCTTTTAAGACACATTCTGGTCCGCTTTTACGGACAAGTTCTGGTCCGCTTTTACGGACAAGTTCTGGTCCACTTTTACGGACAAATTCTGGTCCGCTTTTATTGACAAGTCTGGTCTGCTTTTGTGGTCAATTCTGGTTCACTTTTACGACAGTTGACCAATTCGCTTTTGTGACAGCTACAGTTTCGCTTTTGTGTTCAACAAAGACGTGTCAGAATAATTTGAAATATGGCGATGGTATTTGATGAACAAGAAAACTATTATTTTGAGAGATTTAATGATTGGCATCAAGGTTTTATTGATGACAGTTATAGAAATGTGAAAAAGGATGGATGGGTCAAAAGATTTAAATATTTTGTGAGTTTGCAGAATGAAACTTTGGAAGAGTTAGAAAACCGATATGGAGTCTTACTTGAATACTTGAAAAAACATGAGATATTTCTATCAGATGGTGAAAAGATAGATAAGTTTGCAGATGCATTACCTGTTGAATGGAGTGAGTGTTTGGAAAATTTAAGGAAGGATTCCAATTTTTCAAAATTACATCTAAACAAATTCATCAGCAAACTTAAAACTCATGAAGTTGAAAGTAGAAAGAAAAGAAAAGATATGATTAAAGTGTTGGAAAATCATGTGTTGGGTTTGGGTTTAGATGTGATTGAGGAGATGATTAAAAGGATAGTTGAATGTGTTAGAGCAAAATATGTGATGAAATACGATTTTAAGAGAGGTTGTTATATAGATGTAAATGAAAATCCTCTTGATTTTGTTAAAATATTTTGTGCAGGTACAGTCAGGGCAAATGAAAAGGAAGCTTCAAGTGCTGAGGAATCTGCAAAGTTTGAATTGTTAAATTGTGAATCAGTGTGCTCTAAGTGTGACAGCTTCAAGACTAACTATGACAAACTGTTGAAGAATGCGGAAAGTTTGTCATCAAAAGTCAAGGAGTTGGAAGTCGAGAAGCAAACTGAGGAAAAACAGATTCTAGCTTTGAAGGGCAATTGTGAGAAATTGAAAGTTGAAAATGACAAACTGTTGGATAATTTGAACAATTTGACATCAGAAAACAAAGCTTTGAAAGAAAAAGAAAAGGAGTCTGAAAGCAAACAGAAATCTTCGGAAAATGAAGATTTCTGGATAAAACTTGAAAACAAAAATCTGAAAGCAAATGAAAAGAAATTTCAAGAACAGATAAAAGATTTGGAAATTGAAAAGTCTGTTCTTGAAAACATGAAAATTGAAAATGAAAATACAATAGCTTCTCAGCTCAGTAAAATATCTCAGTTTGAAAATGAAGCTGAGAATTCTAGAAAGAAAATTGATGAGCTCGAGAAGAAATTGAAAGGTTTTGTGACTTCATCTGACGGTTTGAAATTTCCTTGTCCAAAACCGATCAATTCTGTTCCTATAAGTGACGATGTCACAAACTTTGACAATGTCAAAGTTGAAGATTGCGACGAAAAATCTGATGATGTAAATGAAAAATTAGAAAAACAAAAATTGTTTTTAAAATTGAAAGAAAAATTTCAGAAAACTGTTCTACAATCGACTGAAAAAGGTGAATGTTCTAAACAAAGACCTTTGAAGAAGAAAGTGGAACAGAAACAAAAAGATAATAAAAGTTCATCAGATCGATCATCCAATCTCAACAAAAAATTACAAAAAATGAAAAATGAAAACTCAAAAACTGTTGTTAATAAGTGGTGCAGGTTGGACCACAGTGCTCAAGCGTCAAATACAGCTAAGAAGAGGAGAAACGACTATTACAAGGCCAAACAGTGTTATGACTTGAATGTTTGGTACGAAGGTGATAACTGGTACGATAACAGAATGTGTTACAAATGCGGTTATCAAGGACACATTGCTGTTAACTGCCAGAGTCGGTATGTTGAGACAAGAAGATGCTTTAATTGTCAAATTAAAGGTCATATTGCCAGAGATTGCCCAAGGAGATCAAATGAAAGATCGAGGGTTGTATCTCAGAAAGTAGCAAGAATTCCAGTCAAGGTCAAGCCCAAAGAACTGAAAGTTCAAGAACCAAAAGTTGAAAAACCAAAAGTTCAAGAACAGAAAGTTCAAGAGACGAAAGTGAAGCTTTCACAGGGGCAGAAAGACCGACTGAGGAAGAAGAGGAAGAAAGCGAGAGAGTATCTCGAGAAGATATTGTCCTCGGGTTCACAGGACAAATCGAATAAGAGTTCTGATGAATCAACTTCCTCGGCTGCAAAGTCAAGCAAGATGAGTTCATCAGATACAAATCTGAGGACAAAAGAGGAGAAGAAGAAGAAGAAAGTGAAGTTTTCACTTCCCGGCGATGAATCTGACTCATTAAAGTCAGACAAGCCATCTGCAGGCAATGATTCTGGTTCGTCAAAGCCAGAGGAGCCATTGGTTGAGGTAAAAAAGGAGAATTCTGGTTTAACAATGGATGATGCAAATTTTCCACCATTGTTGAACAAGAATTCGAAATCACCCAAGGACCGTCAGGCTTGGGTGAATCTGTTTAAATAGAAAAACCTGACTTGCCGGAGCTCCCAGGTTGGTAAGCGTGGAGCATGAATCGGCATCTTTCTTAAAATTTTATTCGGTAACGTCATTCATTCAAAAGGTAAAAGGTTTGTTTGTGATTGATTCAAGTGGTTCAGATTTTGAATCAGATCAATCCTACAAGTGGTTAATCAAGGTTATTAAATTGAACTTGAGTTAACTACATGATTTGATCCCCAGAATCTACAAATGATTGGTAAACAAACTAAGTTTTCTGGAAAAACCATTTTGATTAAAACAAACTTAAGTGTTTTGAAATCATAATGGGAAAATAGTTTGTTGAGAGGGGGAGTTCTGATTGTTTACGCCATGTGGATGGAGAATTGATGCGATTCTCATCAAGTTGTCAAATTTATACAGTTTGTTTCAAATTTTCCCAGAAAATCAAAATTGAAACATATTTTGATTTTAGGGGGAGTAAAATTTAAAAAAATTCAGAAAATTTGAAAATGTCAAAAACATTGAAAAATTTAAAAAATGAGTTTTAAGTGCGAATAGGGGAAATGATAGTACATCAGCTAGACTGGCACAGTACGCTAAAGATTTGTAATGTATAAATGCAATTAAGCAGTCTTGCTAAAGATGTGTCAGTAGGTTTTCACAGAATTAGTAGATCAGTTTGGGATATAAACATAAATTTCACTTACATCTACGTGGGGAACACTTCCAGGATATATAGGTAACCCCTGAAATCCTGTTTGAAGGGTCCCGTATTCTGAGATACTAGGTCTTTATGCTCAGTGATATCTGGGGTATTATCCCGAGACTTCTGCTGTATGGAAGTACTGACCTAGTCCCCGGATAATACTTTCTGCAAAAAGCTTTGAAATACAAGCTCGCCCTCAGCAATCTGATTAAACAATAAAATTGATAATCTTTGCTGTTGTAATAAAAGATCCTCTAAAAGGGACCCACCTTAAAGTCGAAGCCGTCATCTCTCTGCGTATACGGAAGTATCGACCTGAGCTCTCACGGCCCTCGCACATAACCCCTTAACAGATATCAGCTGTGGTATACTCACCTGTAAGACTGAATACTGGGGTCTGGATACGGGAGTATATACTGAGGTGGGACACATGTAGATGTTTAAGTTCTAAAACACTAAATCTGTATCCCGAACAGGTTGAACATTTTGTGAGAATTTAAGTGGATCAAAATATCGACAATCAACGCGAATTGTTTAAAAGCTTAAAATGAAATAACAGCTTAACGGTGCTAGTGTCTAGTCAGCAGCTGATATGATCCTCTTGCACGAACTCACAAAAATATGTTTGTACATATTTCATTTTTGCATTTTAATTGATGTTATTGCATTTTTGTTTCATATTTGAAAAATCCAAAAAGATTTTCAACAACTGATGTTGGAGAGCTGAAATTCAAAATCTCAAAGGCTAAACAAGATGAATAGTTGGTTTGGTTAAAGTGATTTGAAATGGTTAATCAGATTTTGGAAAGTTTAATAAATTGTTAAATGTGAAAAACTCTTGAATATTCTTAAATGATTAGTTGATTCATTAAGTTGAATCACAATTGTGTTTGTTTGTGATAGATTGTTTGAGTTGTGCAGGTTTCTGATCCTGTTGCTACGGAAAGCTAGGAGATACATCAGAACCTGAGAAGAAGTTTAAACTGATAAAGCCAGGAGTTGATTTCAATGATGATAACGATTTCCAGACGGCGATCCCAGCATGATGATAGGGGGAGTCTGATGAAAGTTATAACCAGAGAAGGATCCAGGCATATGATCCCAGGCAGAGTTCCTGAAGAAGACCGATCAAGATCGATAATGTCATGTTGAAGACTCTCACTGAAGATTCCGTCAACATTCAAGGGGGAGTCTGTTGGTGCAGTTGTCTGTCGACTACATCTTAGTTCGAGTCTTAGGTTAGGGCTGATTATAGAGTGAACGGAAATCAAGAAACACATAAGTTTAGTTAGGTCCGCTTTTATGTCAAAGGTGAGGTCCGCTTTTGTGTCACTTGATAGGTCCGCTTTTGTGTCAAGGTAGGTCCGCTTTTATGTCAATCTGTTAGGTCCACTTTTATGTCATGACATAAAAGCGAACCAGGTTGTCTATATATAGGTAGTTGGAGCGGACCTGATCAGTGTGTCTTGTGCATGTAACGGCGAAGCCCTGCCGATTTGTTTCCGAAACGTGTAAACTGTCAGATTATCAATAAACAAGAAGTTAAATAGTGAAATCAAGCTTTACGAAGACCGAATCAATGAATTCCGCCTCTGATTCTGTCTAAGCGCTCTTCTGATCGACTCGTCAGGTCGTCTAACGTTCCTACAATAGATTCAAAGTCCATAAAAAAATCTTACTGGTTCCAACATGGTTTGCTGATTTGGAGCAAAGCCTAAACACAAAACAAACTCAAAAGTCAAAAGATAGACAAACTAAACGCCAAAACTACAAAAACTAAATCAGTAATTTAGTGATATTTGTTGAATAATACAAACCCACATGGAATACGTTGATACAAATGCTCCGCGGTCAATGGAGATATTTAGATGAAGGCGTATATGAACACCCTAAGTTGAAAAACTTATCGGTTTGAGGGTATGCCCTGGACACAGTTTGATTCAGTTAAATTCCAAAGCACTAGAAACAAACAGGTATATTACTCATTATGGAAGTTACAGAAAATATATATTGAGATTAAGATCGTAGATTAGGGTCTTGAATGAAAGAGAAAATGTTCTTGAAAAGAATTGGTAATCTTAAATGTTGATACACAGATTACATATATACACGACGGATTGGATTGATAACTGCCTCTAATAATAATAATAATAATAATAATAATAATAATAATAATAATAATAATAATAATAATAATAATAATAATAATAATAATAATAATAATAATAATAATAATAATAATCATCATCATCATCTATCACATAAAACATAACTAAACTATATATTACGAGGATATAACCCCGTGTACTAACGTTCATGAGTACCAAGTCATCCTGAAGACCCGCTCAAATTGGTTAGGATAAGGACGTTGATGGCGGAAGAATAGCTCTTGTAACGGTCAACATTGAAGAAAGGCGTATTTTATGGGAGTTACGAATGCTGGTCAATGCTAACAAGTGATCTGTACTGGGTAACACAGGGTCCTGAAGAATCCCTAAGGGATTATGTAAACAAATTCAGCAGGGAATCCTTGGATATCCCAAACCTGGATGTTGCTACAGCGGTACAAGCATTCAAGATGGGACTACAAAAGGATTCCCAGTTTTATCAGGATCTTGTGATGAATCCTTGCAGGAACTTGGATGAAGCTCGAAACAGGGCTTTAAGATATATTCGACTAGAGGATGACAAAAAGATGCAAGAGAGGATGAATTCATCCTCAACCTATGAATCAACCAACAGGAAGTCAGAATCCTCGTACAAACCATATCGCTCTAAGCCATATGGCAGGAATGACAGCAAGAAAGTGAATGCTGTTGAAGACGAGGATCCTGAGGAGTATCCTGAATTGTCAGAATATTGTTTTTCTGTTAATATACCTGAACTAATGTATGCTAAGCAGGGTTTGGGAGACAAAGCAAGGTGGCCTAGGAAAAACCAACAAAAAGCTGATTGGAAGGATAAATCCAAGTGGTGTGCCTTCCATGAGGATTTTGGACATGTTACGGAAGATTGCATAGCCCTGAGGAAGGAAATAAGCTACCTGTTGAGCAAAGGATATCTGAAGGATCTTCTGGGAAGAAAGAAGAATAAGGGTCAGGATACTGTGAAGGATCCTGAATGAGCAGCATCACCTCCCGCCGACGCCAAGATAATTAACTTTATTTCAGGATGATCCGACATCTGTGGAACCTCTTATTCTGCAGCAAAAAGACATGCAAAGGAGGCTAAGGCAGAACGGGGAGACAAGCCAACCAGGATGACAATAATGATGATGATAACATTGGCGAGTCGAGCACGAGACAAGCTTTGGCTCTTTTAAGCAATATTGAAGTGAACTCGAGCCAAGCTTTTAGCTTGTTTGAGGTTGTTCTTAAAAGCTCAAGCGGGTTGAGCTGAACTCGAGATTTAGGTTTTACTCGCGAGCCGAGCTCAAGCTCAAATAAGTAGGCTTGAAACGAGCCGAGCTCAAGCTTCATAAAAACATAACGAGCCGAAATCGTTTACACCCCTATTGAACATCAACAGCAAATCAATATACCCATTTAGGTCTGTCAAAGATATTTTTTTTAAGATAAGTACAAGACCTGTTACTATTTCTTAAGTGTTCAGCAATAGATTTTTACAACTGCATAAAAAACTAATTTTCTCTCCAACCCTACAAACATTCTTACTAATACTTACATTTCCACGTTATCGTCACTTTTTACATTTTATTTTTAATTACCTAAAATCTTTTTATAATTAATTTTTTTTATTTTTGTTGTGTTGAAAATATTATTACTGAATTAAGTTACTGTCAAATTTTAAATGAAACAATTTTTTTTAACTTCATTACTGGTTAAGTTTTGGGAAAAAAAGAACAAAAATTATATTTGTTAGAGCATTCATTTAATAAATTTTGTTATGAGAAAAGAATAAACAAAATGCATTCTATAAAATGGCCCCCACCTAACTTCCTAAATACAGGGCATGTCCAGACGTGCCTCACCCAATTTGTGTTTTAACTCCAATGCAATTTTTAGTGTTTGGTGTGCCATGTCACCTAAATGCATCGCTAAATATTGTGCATTAGGTTAGGTCTTAGACAAACATATTGTGCAGATCAAAACACAAGTAAAACAAAAGTTTGTCAAAGTTACAACATTCTTGACTTTTCAATGTAAGGTGCATTCTACTAACTTGAATGCACATTCTTGACTTTATGAAGTCAAATGTGCTATTATACACCTTTTGAATTGATTAAGATCTTAACTTTGTGAAGAAATACCAATGAAACCAACAAATTTTATAACAATCACTCTATATTTAACAATAATTATGCGTTTGAGGGTCACTAATAGTCAAACATTGATCAACATTCAATTGTAAATGTCACACCCCCAAAATCCACTGCGGAATATCACCGCTTGGGAGCGCGACTGACCAGGATCAAGCCACCAATCATATTGAACATGTAAATAATATTAAGTAAAATAAATGTAAACCATTCATCCAATACGATAGGTGTTCAAAACATAACCATAGTTTCAAAGTGTAGCGGAAGCATAGTAAATAATCCAACAATAGTTAATAGTTTTAAATGTCATAATAGTTCAACATAGAAACCACGATCCCTGTCCACAACGACCCGCTTCTCCAGTGCAAGCTCCAAGTACCTAACGATCTGCAAGGCATGTAACAGAATGGTCAACAAACTAGTTGAGCGAGTTCACAGTAAGTAAATGCGTAACAGTAAGTAACGGGTGGCTCTACTGGGCCAATAGTAAGTTATACAAGTGGGGGCTTCCCATGTTATGTGACCACTAGACTATTCGTATTATCCCTGTTCTTCGTCCGAGAACAGTAGCGCGTATGGGGTGTGCGTAGGTTTTACGCACGTATCCTTCACAACCGAGGATAGAAGTAAGTAATGCGTACACGTAGGTTTTACGTGCGTATCCTTTGTACCGAGGATAGTAATTGGCATGTGACCACGTAGGTGTTATCCCAACCTACGGAACCGTCCTGACATCCGAGGACCATGATAGGTGATAGTCTAGGAAAAGCATATGTACGTTCTTAATCAATGATAACCTTTAACCCATTCCCACGACCCGGGAATCCCATGCCTTAATAGGAGTGTGAACTCACCTTGGTTTGCTCGGTATGCTAGGTTATGCACTCACAAGTAATTAATCAAGTCCTATTGTATGCACGTATAACAAATCAGTTCATGTTCACAATGATACGCATGCAATTTAATGTTCACATAACAGTCAGTTTGCATATCGGCACAACACGTATTATTTCACATTAAATCATCAGCTAGTGTGCACGAATACAAATGTCAACGTTCATCACCAAGCATGGCATGCCAAATAAATCAAGCACATATTCCATCATTCAAAGTATGTTCATAATCCCTAATATCTTCCGATCCAACTGTTATCTTTCGACACATTAGTGATCTTTCGACACACAGTTATCACAGTTATCATTCGGACCGAATGTTATGTTTCGAACCAATGTCATCTTTCGGTCAATGCTATCCTTCGGTCAACACTACTATGGTTCGGTCAAAGCTATCCTTCGGTCAACACTACTATGGTTCGAAGGACAAGTATCTTTCGGTTCATGTGCTATCTTTCGATAAATATCAGTTACGTTTATTCAAAGTTTCCAAGTTTATCCGATTTTCAATTAACGCAAATTTCAAGTATTCGGTTACCTAAGAATCGATCAAACAGGGAGTTTCATATTAAATCTCATGAACCCTAATTTAACCACATGAACAATGATAACACTTAATCATATTATGTTCCGGTTCCATGAACAATAACAATTTCCGAATTGCATACTATCACAGCCGATCCATTAAACATCATCACCACAGATCCGATTTTTGTAATTATGGTGGCCGATTAACTAAACTATCCGGCCGATCAATCAAACAGGTTTGGCCGATTTGCTAGCCGATCAACAACAACATCTTAACAATCATGACAATTCAATCCAATTATATTTGCTAAACCTACCTTATCCGATTCATAACAACATACAAACAACATATTGCAAGACAATTGATTAATCATGAAATCAAAGCATCATAAACAACATCACACACTAACCGGAAATCTGGATTACGGAATGAAATCCTTCGAACAGGGAATGGGTCTGCTATGCCGTCACACACACACAAGGGAACTAGGGTTTTTGGAAGTAACTGCCGGTTTGCACGCATTCACGTATATAAACGTATCACAGGAATGGGCCAAGCCCATTAGAAGGACTGGGCCGAAAGATGTCGAAGGATCCTATCTTTGCCCGAAGGATGGAGTCCTTGGTCGAAGGATATGTTTCGTGACCCTTCGAACCGAAAGTTGATCTTTCGAATCGAAGGATATGTTTCGTGATCCTTCGATCTATGAGCCATGTTTCGTGATCTAGACTAAGCGTTATAATAATAATTCTAATATTATTTTCTACCACAGCAAGTAATCACATATAGGCAAAACGACAATACGTTTCATTAAAACACAACGCATACAATTTCAAGTCCACAATCCAAACAACTAAACAGTCAAAGTCAACGCGCATCTAATGCGAAAGTGAAAGTCAGAAACTCGAGTTGTCACATTATCCCCAACTTAAAAGAAATTTCGTCCCGAAATTTGGTACGCACTCACTGAGGAAGCTAGGTAAGTTACATCGTTCACTGGTTTTCCTGGGGTGTCACATCATCCCCCCGTTGATTTGGAATTTCGTCCCGAAATTCAGTAGTAGTAGCTTCAGCCTCAGAAGTGGATGCATTGGTTTCGAATAACTGGGGATACTTTTCTTTCATCTGGTCTTCGCGTTCCCAGGTATACTCTGGGCCACGCTGGGAGTTCCAACGAACTCGAACAAGAGGGATTCTCTTGTGCTTGAGGACCTTAACATCCCGGTCCGTGATTTCAACTGGTTCCTCGACGAACTGCAACCGCTCGTCGATATTGAGTTCCTTAAAAGGAACTATAAGGGTCTCATCTGATAGGCATTTCTTCAGATTCGACACGTGAAATACATTGTGAACTGCACCGAGTTCAGCTGGTAGGTTTAATCTGTAGGCTACTTTGCCAATCTTCTCAATGATTTCGAACGGTCCGACATACCGTGGATTGAGTTTGCCTCGTTTACCAAATCGAACCACACCCTTCCAGGGTGAAACTTTCAATAAAACCCGGTCCCCGACCTCAAATTCCAATGGCTTTCTACGCTTGTCCGCGTAGGCTTTCTGACGGTCGCGTGCTGCCGCCATGCGTTGTCGTATCTGCGCAATCTTTTCTGTGGCGTCCACTACAATCTCTGGACCCGTAATTTGACTATCCCCCACCTCTGCCCAACAGAGAGGTGACCGGCATTTACGTCCGTACAATGCCTCAAATGGAGCGGCTTGAATGCTGGTATGATAGCTGTTATTGTATGAAAACTCCACTAAAGGGAGGTGCCTTTCCCAGCCGTTGCCGAAATCGATAACGCACGCTCAAAGCATGTCTTCTAGAGTTTGGATAGTTCGCTCAGACTGCCCATCCGTCTGAGGATGATATGCTGTGCTCATGTCTAATCGTGAGCCGAAGGATTTGTGCATCGCTTGCCAAAGCTCTGACGTGAATCGTGCATCGCGATCCGAAATAATAGAGGTGGGCACTCCGTGCCTCGAAACAACTTCTTTAAGATAGACGTCTGCGAGAGTGGAGAACTTGTCCGTTTCCTTGATCGGCAGGAAGTGTGCAGACTTGGTGAGTCGATAAACTATGACCCATATTGTATCGTTCCCACGCTGAGATCTAGGTAGACCTGTAACAAAATCCATGGAAATTTCTTCCCATTTCCATTGCGGTATCTTAGGCTGCTGAAGTAGACCAGCTGGTTTCTGATATTCGACCTTGACTCTCGCACAGGTCAAACACTTGCCAACATAGGTAGCGATGTGGGCTTTCATACTTGGCCACCAGTATGTTGTTTTGATATCGTGGTACATTTTATCTGCCCCTGGATGTACCGAGTAGCGAGACTTGTGCGCTTCATCCATCACAAGTTCGCGTAGACCGCCATAAAGTGGGACCCAAATACGCCCCGTTACATAGTAAGCGCCGTCTTCCTTTTGTTCCATCTGTTGCCTTGAACCACGTAAGGCTTCAGCCTTGACGTTTTCGGGTTTTAGTGCTTCAATCTGAGCAGCTCGTATTTGTGCAGGAAGACTGGACTGAATGGTAAGCTGTAGCGCTCGCACGCGCTTCGGTAGAGTGTCTTTCCGACTGAGGGCATCAGCCACAACATTGGCCTTGCCTGGATGATACTTGATGGCGCATTCATAGTCGTTCAGAAGTTCAACCCATCTCCGTTGTCGCATATTCAAATCCTTTTGCTTAAGAATATGCTCGAGACTCCTGTGATCGGTGTAAATCGTGCACCTGGTACCGTACAGGTAGTGTCGCCATATCTTAAGCGCGAAAACAACAGCTCCCAGCTCTAAATCGTGCGTCGTGTAGTTCCGTTCATGAACCTTGAGTTGCCGCGAAGCGTAGGCAATAACTTTATCCCGCTGCATCAATACACAACCAAGCCCCTGTATCGATGCGTCACAATAAACCACGAAGTCATCCGTGCCCTCTGGCAATGAGAGAATAGGTGCGCTGCAAAGCCTATCCTTTAAGTACTGAAAAGCGGTCTCTTGCGTATTACCCCATCTGTAAACGACACCTTTCTGTGTTAGCATAGTAAGTGGTTGCGCGATCTTTGAGAAGTCTTTAATAAATCGCCTGTAGTAACCCGCCAAACCCAAGAATTGGCGTATTTCTGTCGGTGTACGTGGTGCTGGCCAGTTTCTGATCGAATCAACCTTGGATGGATCGACATGAATCCCATCCTTGTTCACCACATGGCCTAAGAAGTGGACTTCACGAAGCCAGAAGTCGCATTTTGAAAACTTTGCGTACAATTGCTCCTTTCGAAGAAGTTCCAAGATAAGACGTAAGTGCTGCTCGTGCTCCTCCTGACTCTTGGAGTAAATCAAAATGTCGTCGATGAAAACGATAACAAACTTATCAAGATAAGGTTTGCACACCCTGTTCATAAGATCCATGAAGACTGCAGGCGCGTTCGTAAGCCCGAATGGCATGACAAGAAACTCGTAATGACCGTAGCGAGTTCTGAAAGCGGTTTTGGAGACGTCCTCATCCCGGACTCTCAGCTGATGATACCCTGACCTTAAATCAATCTTGGAATAGTAACACGACCCTTGCAACTGGTCGAATAGGTCATCTATGCGCGGAAGAGGATAACGGTTCTTCACCGTCACCTTATTGAGTTCGCGGTAGTCGATGCACATCCTGAACGTACCGTCTTTCTTCTTCACAAATAACACTGGAGCTCCCCAAGGCGAAGAGCTTGGACGAATAAAGCCCTTTTCCAAGAGCTCTTGTAGCTGCTTCGACAGTTCTTCCAGTTCGGTTGGAGCTAAACGATACGGTGCGCGGGCTATTGGTGCTGCTCCAGGAGCTAACTCAATCTGAAACTCGACTTGACGATGAGGAGGTAAACCAGGTAAATCTTCAGGAAACACTTGGGGAAAATCACGCACAACTGGTATATCCTCCAGCTTCTTTTCCTTTGCTGATGCGTCAGTGACAAGTGCCAGAATGGCAGTATGTCCCTTTCGTAAACATTTCTGCGCCTTTAAGAAAGAGATGATGCCAACCACAGCACCACCCTTGTCACCTTGTACTTCGAGAGGTTCTTGACTGGAGCGAGGAATACGAATAACTTTTTCTTTGCATAAGATCTCCGCGTGATGTTGGGATAACCAATCCATACCGATGACGACGTCGAAACTACCCAAAACTATGGGTATGAGATCAATCGAGAAAGTCTGACCCGCTAGAACAATACTACAACCCTTGACTACCTGTGCGGCTTCTACACTTTTACCATTGGCTAGTTCTACGACGTGTTTGGTGTCTAGGGGTGTTGGTGTACGTTTTAATAATTTACTCATTTTCAATGACATATAGCTTGTATCAGCACCCGAATCAAATAAGACAGTAACATAAATATCGTCGAGAAGAAACTTACCCATAACCACATTGGGATCATTCACTGCGTCACCCCGACCTAGCACAAAAGCACGACCACGAGCTTCATTGCCATTGTTGTTGTTGTTTCCCCCGTTATTGTTGTTATTGTTCCCGTTGCCCTGATTGTTGTTGTTGCGATTCTGGTTCAACTGGGGGCAATCGCGTTTGAAGTGACCTTCAGCCCCACACTGGAAACATCCCCGATTTCCACGTTGTGGCTGCTGTTGCTGGTTCTGTGGAGCTGGTTGCTGAGGCTGCTGATTCTGATTTGCAGGCCGTGGACTCCTACAGTCTTTGGCCTCGTGACCCATCTTAAGACACCTTTGACAACGACCCTTGTTACACTGGCCGCTGTGGTGCCTGTTGCAGTTGTTACACTTTGGAAGGTTTCCTCGATACCCTCCCTGTCTGTGGCTGCCTGAGGAGTGCTGATTGGGACTCTGGTAACTGTCTGTCTTTCGCTGCTGGGCTTGTGACTGTACTGAAGCTGACCCTTTGCTAGAATCCCCATCCCATTTTCTCTTACTTTCACTGGGAGTAGCAAGTGTAGTAGAAGCAGTAGCGGTAGTGGTAGCGGTAGCGCTGACACGCTTTGGCAGTTTGTTCTGGTCTACTGCCTGATCAGTGATGCGATGAGCGAGACGCTGGATTTCCTGGATGTTGTTGAGGTTAGCCGAGGTAACGTGGCTCTGTATTTCTGGTGCCAAACCTTTGAGATACAACTCAATACGCTTGTATGGAGGGTCCACCATAGTTGGACATAACACAGCCAACTCATTTGATCTCTTGGTGTAAGCTTCGATTTCCGAACCAACCATTTTCAAGTTATACAACTCGTCCTCCAACTTGTGAATGTCTTCTCTAGTGCAGTATTCCCTCTTGATCGGTTCTTTGAAATCATTCCAGGGTGTGGCGTTAGCAGCTGCCAACCCTAAGATCTGCACTTGTGCGTTCCACCAAGTGAGCGCAATCCCTTCAAGTGTGCCAGTGGCGAACTTCACCCTGCGAGCCTCAGGGCATTCACACATTTCGAAAACCGACTCGAGCTTTTCAAACCAGTGGAGGAGTCCAACTGCTCCCTCCGTGCCACTGAACGAGCTAGGACGACAATCCATGAAATTCTTGAAGGTGCACCCAGGTTGTTGCTGAGCGGGTTGACCTATTGTGTACGAATAGGGCAAAGTTAAGTACGAGAATTAATGTAGGATCTAAAGATCCTAGTGTCTATACTGCAGGGTATACTACCTGCTTGGGCGGCTGCAACTGCCGCAGCAACGAGAGCCTCTAGCTGGGCTTGAGTCATGTTAATTCGTGCGGCCATTGATCTTCACATCAAAGGCAACATAAGTGAGAAAGGTTCGCGAATAGTGCGATGACAGAAGAGTGTAAGCACATAAGTATTCTCATGCAATGACAAGTTGTGAGCAAGGTAATGTAAGCATACTACGAGCAAAGTTCTATGCAAATTCTAGCATGTAGGCAATAAACATAAACCTTAGTACCTAGGAAGTTGAGTCTTGCACGTGGAGCGAAGCGTCGTTGTGGATCGTTGAGAGCACTGTTCTGGTTATAGTCTGGTTTTAATAAAAACGTTTTTTTTTTCCATATTAAAACCAAGTTCTCTATAACCAATGGCTCTGATACCAATCTGTCACACCCCCAAAATCCACTGCGGAATATCACCGCTTGGGAGCGCGACTGACCAGGATCAAGCCACCAATCATATTGAACATGTAAATAATATTAAGTAAAATAAATGTAAACCATTCATCCAATACGATAGGTGTTCAAAACATAACCATAGTTTCAAAGTGTAGCGGAAGCATAGTAAATAATCCAACAATAGTTAATAGTTTTAAATGTCATAATAGTTCAACATAGAAACCACGATCCCTGTCCACAACGACCCGCTTCTCCAGTGCAAGCTCCAAGTACCTAACGATCTGCAAGGCATGTAACAGAATGGTCAACAAACTAGTTGAGCGAGTTCACAGTAAGTAAATGCGTAACAGTAAGTAACGGGTGGCTCTACTGGGCCAATAGTAAGTTATACAAGTGGGGGCTTCCCATGTTATGTGACCACTAGACTATTCGTATTATCCCTGTTCTTCGTCCGAGAACAGTAGCGCGTATGGGGTGTGCGTAGGTTTTACGCACGTATCCTTCACAACCGAGGATAGAAGTAAGTAATGCGTACACGTAGGTTTTACGTGCGTATCCTTTGTACCGAGGATAGTAATTGGCATGTGACCACGTAGGTGTTATCCCAACCTACGGAACCGTCCTGACATCCGAGGACCATGATAGGTGATAGTCTAGGAAAAGCATATGTACGTTCTTAATCAATGATAACCTTTAACCCATTCCCACGACCCGGGAATCCCATGCCTTAATAGGAGTGTGAACTCACCTTGGTTTGCTCGGTATGCTAGGTTATGCACTCACAAGTAATTAATCAAGTCCTATTGTATGCACGTATAACAAATCAGTTCATGTTCACAATGATACGCATGCAATTTAATGTTCACATAACAGTCAGTTTGCATATCGGCACAACACGTATTATTTCACATTAAATCATCAGCTAGTGTGCACGAATACAAATGTCAACGTTCATCACCAAGCATGGCATGCCAAATAAATCAAGCACATATTCCATCATTCAAAGTATGTTCATAATCCCTAATATCTTCCGATCCAACTGTTATCTTTCGACACATTAGTGATCTTTCGACACACAGTTATCACAGTTATCATTCGGACCGAATGTTATGTTTCGAACCAATGTCATCTTTCGGTCAATGCTATCCTTCGGTCAACACTACTATGGTTCGGTCAAAGCTATCCTTCGGTCAACACTACTATGGTTCGAAGGACAAGTATCTTTCGGTTCATGTGCTATCTTTCGATAAATATCAGTTACGTTTATTCAAAGTTTCCAAGTTTATCCGATTTTCAATTAACGCAAATTTCAAGTATTCGGTTACCTAAGAATCGATCAAACAGGGAGTTTCATATTAAATCTCATGAACCCTAATTTAACCACATGAACAATGATAACACTTAATCATATTATGTTCCGGTTCCATGAACAATAACAATTTCCGAATTGCATACTATCACAGCCGATCCATTAAACATCATCACCACAGATCCGATTTTTGTAATTATGGTGGCCGATTAACTAAACTATCCGGCCGATCAATCAAACAGGTTTGGCCGATTTGCTAGCCGATCAACAACAACATCTTAACAATCATGACAATTCAATCCAATTATGTTTGCTAAACCTACCTTATCCGATTCATAACAACATACAAACAACATATTGCAAGACAATTGATTAATCATGAAATCAAAGCATCATAAACAACATCACACACTAACCGGAAATCTGGATTACGGAATGAAATCCTTCGAACAGGGAATGGGTCTGCTATGCCGTCACACACACACAAGGGAACTAGGGTTTTTGGAAGTAACTGCCGGTTTGCACGCATTCACGTATATAAACGTATCACAGGAATGGGCCAAGCCCATTAGAAGGACTGGGCCGAAAGATGTCGAAGGATCCTATCTTTGCCCGAAGGATGGAGTCCTTGGTCGAAGGATATGTTTCGTGACCCTTCGAACCGAAAGTTGATCTTTCGAATCGAAGGATATGTTTCGTGATCCTTCGATCTATGAGCCATGTTTCGTGATCTAGACTAAGCGTTATAATAATAATTCTAATATTATTTTCTACCACAGCAAGTAATCACATATAGGCAAAACGACAATACGTTTCATTAAAACACAACGCATACAATTTCAAGTCCACAATCCAAACAACTAAACAGTCAAAGTCAACGCGCATCTAATGCGAAAGTGAAAGTCAGAAACTCGAGTTGTCACAGTAAATATGGAACACGTGGCAAGATGCCGTACATCATCACAAGCCCGGAATTCAGTATAGACCAACTATTTTCCCCAATTTTTGTAATTTTGATGTATTTTCTTTTTTATGTAGCGGCGCTTGAATCTTTGATTTTAGTAATTCACGCACTTATTTAGGAAGTCAATTTCATACTTAGGCGGACTATTTCAGTTTTCTTTGATTTTGGTTCGACCTGGAGTCACCCTATAAAAAGGAGCTTGACGTAATGGTTTGAGCGTTCGGTTATAAACGGTTCCGTCAAAACTGCATGGTCGAAACGGTTCGCGTTTATAGTTTGTTTCGGTCCCTCTGCAAGTCTGCATGCTCTAACAGGATGCAAATTTTGGGTATACCTTAAGATGAGTAGGCAGACCAGGTGACATGTCAAAAATAGTATGTTGTATCAATAGATCCAAACTGGCCATGGTGGGTAACTAACCTGAAACACCTCTCCCAAACATCTAATTTAGCTTTAATAAACAATAAAATTTTTTTGGAGGTTGTATCTATTGAACATACACTTTTGGCCACTTCCTCACATTTCCTATTATCTTCTATGATAGTTTTCCGATATTACCTTTTTCTGATAAAACATAGCCCAAATAGTTACATTCCGCAGTGTAGGATGTAATCCTGCTACTTCCGCAGTGTCCATATGCAGTAAATATATATATAAAGGCTTAGCTGAATGTATTATTTCCTTTCATATTGATGGATCTCTAAAGCACATGCTCATTGGAGCAACAAGTGTATGATTCTAGCTAAGAAATTGGAGAAAAAGCCACATATGTTCTGTTTATGTGCTGTGAAAAGAGAAAATAATCTCAAAGAAAAATTATGGGAATCTTTTCGACCCGAATTGTTTCGACGCGAACTGTTTCAAACCGTACTGTTCCCACCCAAACTGCTTTAACGGGTCAAAATAATCAATCAAACTTCTACATAACCTAAAATTCAAGTTGAAATTTTCACCTAATCAACTAACTAGAACTAAAATTAACAACAAACGAGCATTATGAATCACTACAAAACTGAAACTAACTACAAATTTTCACCTAATTAGCTAACTAGAACTAAAATTAACAAAAACCGATCATAACGAATCATTACAAATCAACAATCAAACACATGAACTTCGGGACGAATGTCATAGTTTTCACAAATCTGTGGAGTTTTATCAACAAAGTTTAAAGATTGAAGCATTTTCAGTTTATTATGTCCACAAAAAACATGAACTTGCAGATTACTGCTTACAGGGTCTAAATAAACAACCACAAATACGGACTACACCTTGCACTACTGAGAACACCCTTTGCCACACCAACTGAGCAAACCCGCAACTGACAAAGATCTATGATCGGTTGATTCTGAATATTCCGTCTTTCTAACGAAGTCTTCGTAGGCAGCTTATCTGGTTCAGCTCTCCAGGCTAAAATCAATTGTTGCGTTTTATCACATGCCCGGTCTGAATTGATTGAGCTGATTGAAGTTGTTATTTGAGCCCCTTAACCGTGTATTCCCCAGCCCCATTGTGCAGCCAAACCCATCTCTCTTGGCCCGTCGTGACCCTCAAAACCCCAACTATGTTCACAAACTGCAGCAACTCCCTTGACTCACTCCCATCCAAAGCTGCCTTCTTCCATTCACACTTCCAGGTTCCAGCCACATAAATCCCCTGCCAATCAGCTAGCCACTTAGCTTATTTTAGTTCAAGAGGACTTTTGTTAAAAGGACTTATTAACTTATGACTTTTCGAAAAGGAATTTCTAAAAAAGTGTTTGGGTTAACTTATAAGCCAATAAGTTAATAAGTAGTTTTTTAAAAAGTGTTTGGTTTAGCTTATTCATGTAAAATGACCAAAAAGGACATCCCTTTTAGCTAATCTTTTTATATTAGACATGTTTGGGGTCAAAGTCAAACACTACCCGGAATGACTCGTTCTGAATCACAGCCCTTTGCCCCACCCCCTTCTGAAAGCATATAAAGCCTCACCCAACAGAACCTGAATAATCTTCTCTTCAGCTTCCTAGTAGTCTTAACCTCTTTTATCCCCATAGCAGCCCCAATCAGCAACCTTTTAGCACATCCAACCTGCAACAGAATACCACATGCCATACCCACTAGGTTTAAATGTAGAATACTTAAAATCATCAACTTGATCATTTAGGTGAGTTCTAACATTTGTATTTTATAGATCTCACTAGCAATAACTAAATGATTTTGTTATGATAATTTAAACATAACTCATTTCAAAAACTAGCATTTTCAATAATAGATCTTATGTATAAGCATACCATTACCTTATTAATTGTGACCAAATACAAATTTGAGTTGTATTTTCCATACAAACAAACAAACCAAATAAAATCCCACTTATAGCCTTGTCTTTCCATAAATGCTGCAGATTAAGCACTAAATACAATAATTAACAGGAGTTTGCAGAGAGAACAACCATTTTTAGGTGTCTTATTCAATCACCATCTTAACAAAAACAATAATCAACCATAGAAAAACCATCATTGGGTGTGTGATAGTTGCATGGTTATATACATCAGCAGGAAAACCAAACACGCAACTGATATGGTAAATTAACACAATGCAGTGCGAACCTCATTTGGTCCACCGGTGATGGAAGTCCTTGCATCGGTTGACCTTTTTCTGCAGCTAGAGAAGCCTGTATAAGAGCGCCTCGGTTGTCAGTGGGCAACCAGGGACATAAATAGAACATTTACATAGTAAAATAGCATGTTTAACTAAATTCAACACAAAAAAGCACACCCTTGAATATTCTAATTATCTAGTTGCAGCAAGAATTAACATTAAACTTAACACCTGAAAACTTCATATCATTAACTGAAGTTAAACAAATACCACCTGCACAAGGTTAGCTTCAGAATACTCAATACAAGTTTCAGTCTCGTTCCATTATTGAAGTCATCACCTGCTCTAGACCCACAAGATTAACAAGGTAGTGTTCATCACGCAAATCTAGCTTGCAACCTCAAACTTCAATATACAAAAAAGAATTAGTTAACATTCAAACTACAACATAAGATTTAAACACAAACCAATTAAATAACATATAAACAGCCTTCTCGTGATCGTCGTTTCTAGAAACCCTCTGAAACAACAATACAATACAATAAAGGTTCAAGTTAATGGTCTAATTATACTCACTACAATCGTTGCAAAATCAGGTTAATCGAAGTAATCCATCATCTCCGTCTCATTAACCTATACAATAACGGTATACCACAAAAGAGCACCTGGCAATGCAGCGTCATTCTCTTTATGGGATTCAACGCTGTCAGATCTACATAATCCATCGTCTCCGTCTTCAAATTCTTAGCAGGTGAAATTGGCGTTGGTCTCAGAGAAATACAAGACTTCTACATCGTCTTCCTCCGTAAACCTAGGGTTTTTATTTCAAATTTAGGACTATTCTGTAAGGGAGAGTTACCTGGTTACAGACGTAGGCACTGGAGCAGAGGGATGAGTAGCAGAGTGAAAAGGATGGAGCGTGGGTAACTAAAACGATCACATAATAAAGTAATTAAAAGTGTGGCGATAGATTACTTAGGGGGTGTTTGGCCTAGCTTTTTTTATCTAAGCTTATAGCTTTTTTAGGAGTAAATTACAAGTTTTGTCCTTTATGTTTACATCAAATTGCAGGCGCTGTCCTTTAGCGCAAAAGTTGACGAGTTTTGTCCTTAACGTATCAAAATCATGCACGTTATGCCCTTTGAGCCCAACCCAGTTAATTTTTTTGGTTAAGTTTGGTCACATGCAAGGCACATGAGGGCTTTCTTGTTTTTTCAACTCCTCAAGGACTACTGTGTAACACAACTTATATCAAAGGACTATTGTGTAAAAAATAAAAAGATATTTAAAAAAAAAACAAAACTCAACACTCCCTCTTATCTCTCTCACACACACACCTGCTAAAGATATGAAACCCTAATTGTTTGATTTACAGCCGTCACCCCTGCTCTCTTCACTCTCTCTCTATGTTATCAACTCAAAAAAGGTAAATACTAGCATGTGAAAAAAGTCAATACAACTAGGTGAAGCAAGAGAAATTTTACTTTCGTCTTTGATTTGATTACAAAATGTCCAAACCTATTACTCACTTGGATTCAAACATGGTGGAACAGAGGTTATTCCACGAAGCCGTTGACTTATTACCACAACAGAAATCTTAGAACAGAATTCTCTTCCCCATCGTTCTCACTCCAAACCCCAAAATCCCCAAACTAACAGAAACAATCAAAGCTAACAGAGCATGGGCTGAATCTGGTACTTAAAATCCAGGCCTCTGTTTTGATTTATCATATGATTTTTGAAATATATTTTGTTTTGTTTTGGGGTTTTGATCTGCACAAGTTTATGGGCTGAATCTGGTACTTGTTTTATGGGCAAATTTGGTCTGATTGTATGGTGGTTGTAGATGATGAAAGGGGGTAGTGGTGGCGGTGAAGGGTGGTGGTGGTGGAGGATGGTGGAGATAAGTGGTTCCTAATTTCATATATATATATATATATATATATATATATATATATATATGGTTATAAAAATAATATCTTAAATTATTTTGTTTTATTTTTACATAATAGCCCCTTGATATAATTTATTTTACACAATAACCCCTTGAATGCTGAAATTACAATAGTGCCCTCATGTGCCTTGCACATGACTAGATTTAACTAAAAAATCTAACTGGGTTTGGCCTAAAGGACAAAACGTGCAAGATTTTGAAAGGTAAAGGACACCGCCTGTCAACTTTTACGCTAAAGGACAACACCTGAAATTTGATGCAAACATAAAGGACAAAACTTGTAATTTACTCCTTTTTTAGCTTATTTTTACAAAATTTGTAAAAATTTAGCTTTTTAAGCTTATGCTTATTAGCTTATATAAGCTAATTTCAAGAAGCTTATGGGAAGATGATTTTTTAGTTTATTTGAATAAGCTTATTTGAACAAGATGGTTTTTTACTCATTTGCCTTCAAATGGTGGATTAACTCATTTGAATCTGATACACTCCCATATTACAAAATAAATTAACAAACAACTAAAGATTTAATTATTAATTTGTAGAATATAAGCTAATCCAAACACTTAAAAATAGCTTATCAAATGAAAGAAAATAAGCATAAGCTACTTGAAAATATAAACGTAAGCCAAAAAAATAAAAGCCAGGCCAAACACCCCCTTATAGTCATGTTTTTTGTTTTGCCACCCCATAATCGATAACTTTTACAACATATAACAAGTTATAAGTGGCTAATAAGCGTCACTTTTTGTCACACAAATCCGTAAATGGCTATATGTATTATTTTTTAGTCACATTTTGTAAAACAATCTATAGTGATAGTTAGTAATATTTGGCTACACTTTTCTACTGCGGCTAGTGATTGCCACATTTTTATTGAAAGTGTGACTAAAGGCTTGGAAAAAAATGTGTTTTCGTCACACAAATTAAAAAGTTATATAAATACCATGACAATAGGTCATATTTGGCCACACTTTTCGAGTTGTGGCTAGGCTAGATAGTAAATGTCACACTTTTTTCAAAAAGTGTGGCTAAAGGTTTTGAGTTGCTATACAATAACCACATTAATAATAAATTGTGTAGCTAAAAGTGGTTTAAAATATTATAAATGACCTTTAGCCACACATTTATTCAAACGTGTGACAGACCGGCTTTGGAAAAAGTGTGGCCGTAGGCCTTTTTTGACGAAGGGATAAGTTAACTAATTCAAAATCCATGCTTTCCTTCTAGTTTTAACAAACTTTTTATAAACACCCATCTTGTATGTTTCTTTTTATAACTTTGTAAAAGTATTATTTTTAGTGAAAAACCTTATATACTTTAACAAAATCAAAGATTATGATCATCCATCTAAACATTTATGTTTAACAAAACCCTTAAATATTTTCATGTACACTTGTTAGATTATGTTTTTAAATATCAACTAACAAGTTATTTGTATGCAAATCATCAAAACTAGATCAAATATGCAAGTAATCATCTTTAAATCATAACATAAACACACTTTTATATCATGATTATTATTTTGCTTCTTTGTATTTTCATATTATTTTGTGTGATTATTTAGTTTATTACATGTTCTTTAAACAAATAATGCATAAATAAGTACGGAAAAGTGATCTTAGAAGCTTACTTCTAGCACTAATGGCTAGGGATGATCTTGATGATGATTAAAGAAAAGAAAAAGTGTGGATCTTGGTGTTTGGAAGCTATGGAATGGATGGAATGGCTTGCTTCTTCTTGTTGTTGCTTTAGATCACCTTAAGTAACTTCAAGCTCCATTTTGATCATCAAAAAGAGTTAAAATGGTGAATGATTTTGGTGGGTGTTCTTGGCTAGGATATGAAAGTTGAGAGAGTTTTCTTAACTAGGTGAAAGTAAAGGTGAAAATGAGATGAATATGGTTAGTGATTATGGTAAGTTGTTGTAATAAGTCTTCACTAACTTCACCACTAGGCCCACTTGCTTCACCAACTTGCATCAAGGGTAACAAGAAAGATATTTTTGGAAACAAGGTAAAAAAAATGGGCCCCACATGGTGTTATAACCATGAATGAAAGGGGGGGGGTACCCTTGCCTTGTGAATCTGTTTCATGACTTTCCTTGTTAAAAAGTGTTAGGATTATTGAGGAAATTGTTTAGGAAAGTTATATATATAAGTGTTTAAGTGTATAAAGGGTGTTAAATGACCATTACTAGACCATAATGATCTAATTAACACTAGATGGTCACTAAAAAAAAGATTTAATGTTGTTCGGATTTTCGTTTCGAATTGTTTCTGTTAGACGTTATTTGAACGCTAAGTTGTGTAACTTGTGTGAATTGATGTAGTTATTGGTTCGGATGATACCCGAAGGTATCCTCATATGAATTCTATGTTAAATAGCACTTTTACATGTTGCAAAAACATTAAATAGCTGATTTCTGCAGAATTTCTGTGAAAAAGTGTTGAAATCGTCGCTTTTAGTGCTTTTCGGGCAGTTTTTAGTATTATCGGACTTCGGGAAGGTTTTAAATCAAACCCTTGCATTCCTAGTTAGGGTTTAATGTATATTAGATGTTGGACTGTAGGATCGTGATCTGACCCAAACGAGTCGTTCAGAGAAGCTTAACTCTGTTTCAGGTGCGGAATAACAAGAAACGGAGGTAGAAACAGCTGATTCTTCACTAATATTACTGATTGTATTGATTTGGAAGCAATTACATTCAGTCTTCACACCGGCAGCACCTCGGTATGGAATTGTACAATCTTACAAATGATTTTGCTCAAGGGCTATATATAGTGTTGATGATTTCGCTCATATGTACATGTACATATAAGCGAAACCCCTACATGACCATATAAGCGAAACCCCTACATGTCCATATAAGCGAAACCCCTACATGTCTATATAAACGAAACCCCCTGCTAAAGACCCTATGAACGAAATCAGCACCTAAGACACATACATTCTCCTATTTTCTCGTAAAACACGCCCTAATCTATACAAAGCAATGTAAGACTCGATCCAAGACGAAGTCGACAGATGTAGTGCACTAACAGACTCCCCCTCTGTCGCACCCTGGCTTTGCGGAAGCGTGGGTTAATTTGGTGTGACTTCTTAATACCATAGCTTAATCACAACAAAGCTATATGAAAATAAAACCATGCAGATCATCCATTGATTTAAGTTTGAAAGGTAAAGTACCACAACATTGTTTTAAAATGCAGACACATGCATCGAGTTTACAACACTACAAAATAAAAACATTGTTCTTAAGATGCAACCACCAACATAAAATAAACACCGTTTAAGACTTGCGACTCGTCCAGGTAAAAGTCGCAATCCCTAAACGAGGATGATCCCATAACTCTAACGCAACGTAGCATACCGTGCCAGATCCTTAGTTCCCTGAAATACATGTAAGTTGGAAAAATCAACAAAAATTGTTGAGCGAGTTCATGTGTAAGTGAGTAATAAAACCTTTGTATGTATAAAATCCTGGTATGTAGCAAATAAGGAAAAAGAGATCACCAATGGTTTGCAAGGCCATTGATATGTGTGAAGTGCAAGTAGGAAGACTCAAACCTAGCGGATTTTGCGTTGGGTACAAAGTCACCCCGAGGTCCGTTATGCTGGGCCTGGGGCTGGGCTCGCTACACCCAGATAGATCTACCGCTACTGTCCCTCAGTCCTACAATGAGGATTAATGGCCTCAAGTTGCGCCTACCCACTCACATGATCTAAGTAGTAACCCTTCTTACGCTAACCATACCATGTATAAAGTACTCGTAAATATAGTAACATGTATTTCACCCCCGCAGTTTAGAAAACTGAAAACAGTTAAGAGAAAAGGGGGACATGAACTCACCGAAGTGCGTCTCAAAAAAAGTATCTCCCAGAAAATCTGCTGTGCGACGACCTACACGTACTAACTTCTATTAGACGGACGACCGTGCCTTAGTTTAAGGATTAATGTCTTTGGGAAATAGTTAGGCAACTATTTCGTGATTACATTTCGTAATTATTTGATAAATATATTCCTTCCCAAGGATGGGGGGTTTGATACATGTGCGTTTTCTTGTAAAGCCAAAATATATTATTAAGTCTCACTTAAAATATATTTAAATTCTATCTCCAAAATATAAATATTTTTCCCAAAAATATTATATTTTATTCCATATAATTTTACCCAAATTAATACTTCTAACGAATACAAACTTAAGAGTATTTTCTGAAAATACAGAATTTACGTTGTGAAGTCCGGGTGGTATTAATAATACCGGTGTAACTTAAATATTTATTGTGAAGGCGTTCGCGTTATTTTGGAGCCGTTAATATTCAGTAATATTATTTTTACCTTAAAAATAATACTTACGTAGTTCACAAAATAATCATAAAAATTTACGCAAGTGTTGTTATGAAAATATATATTCTAAATATATATTTTAACAAGTTTTATTTGTGAAAATACTACCTCCAGCACTTAGAAGTTTTGAAATAAGATCATGGCGAAATTTATTTGGAAAAAATAACTAAAAAAAATTACATTCATAACACTTGTGATAAAAATATTTCCAAGTGTTAGATTTTTGGAAAAATTTCGCCAGAGTTTCCCCTGTAACTTGAGGTGGCCACGCTTTCAAGCGTATCATTTTCTTTTAAAATTTCAATTCAACAATGTTCCCAACATCAATCGACAAAGTTTCATCATCAAAATAGTCAAAATAGATATAAATCGCAAAACACATGAACTTGTGGTTTGTGCAAAATATATAGTAACTTTCCCCATATTTTTAGTAGATCTTTCTATAAATAAAATCGGTTTCTCACGAATCTTGTTCTCTCAGAAAATGCATTTGTACATCTTCTTGTCAAATATTACAAAAACAATTCTTTGTTAAAACTTTTTTTGTCACACAAGTGTCTACACACTTGTGTGTTTACAAAAATCACCTTTGTTTAGGAAAGATCCAGCTTTAAAAATATGATTTCTTTTGACACTTGGTCCTTTGAAAATACCACTTGTAGATCCGTAGATCTAATAGTTTAGAACTCCATTTTATAAGAAAAATTGTTTTTACACAAGTTCATGTTTATGTTGTAAAAGGGTTCGTCATCTAGAAACTTTACAACTAAACATAAGGCTAGTTCATGTTTTGTGAACATGATCTAGCGGGTTTGATGACGATCCATTCCCATACTAGCAATCAACAACCAAAAATAATCATAATAAAACAAGTTTTATAAGTTTTACACCAATATTCATCCATTAACCACCTTGTTCATCTTCTTTAGTAGGCTTTTCATTTTGTTCTTACATTATCATGAATTTTAACCGACAAAACTCTTATTAACCACTTTAGAATAGATCAAGAAGGCGATTAGAGTCACTTACTACTAGCTCAAGGCTAGGGAAGAAACTAGTCGAAAAACGAGTGGTTAATAGCGTTGAGGTGAGGTCCTTGACGATCCGTAAGCTCCGGGCTTCCTTATGCGTGATCCTTCACACTTAAATGAATGTAGAATGCCTTGAATGAAATCAAAAGTGATGGTGGTGTGCTTGTGGTTCTCGGCCGAGACTTCAAGAGAAAGAAAGAGAGTGAAGTTTCTTTTTTTTTTTTTTTTGAGGGGTTTTGTGAATGCAATGCTCTTGTCCATCATGTCTTATATAAAGACCTTTATCTTCTAATACTTATAGGGTAATATGTAGCCTAGATATCAACACATGAGATTATCATAATTAAAAGTTGGTGGTGTGTCCCACAAGGGGAAAAACCGAACGGGTATGGGGGGTTGGGTAAATAGTTGGATTGTAACTAGGTAGTTTAGGTGATAGTTAATCTAATTAGGTGATTAAATTAGTTATTAGTGGGTAGTAAATTATAACGGGTGTTAGGGTATTCGGGGACCCTAACTGGCTCAAAAAAAGAAAAATAGTGTCAATGACAATATTTTTATGTCCCGAGTTAAGTCCGGTTATACGGTTGGATATTACTCCGTTAAAGCGCTAAATAAGTATATAAAGTGTCGTTATTATTTCTTTTAGTGACACAATTTATTCCCGACACTTTGGAAAGTGTCTAGTAATATTTTTCCAACTTTTTGCACTTTACTAGTTTAGATAAATGCTGAATTTTTATTTAAAGTGCGGAATTTTGTATTTAGAGTACGTTTTAGGCACACCCGGTCACTATAACTAACACCTAGTGATGCAGTTCTACAACCCTCATCTCCCTACACTCCCTACTAGTGTAGTAATCTATTCCCGGCTCGTACCGGCCTTAGAGACAGTAACTGTCTGATGCTGGCTATATCAGCATGTTTAATGGGTATCCCGTATAGTGTGCTCACTGTGCTTTTTGTGCATCAAGGTTGTCACTGATGTTTGTGTAAAAATAATAGAGTGACAGTATAAAATGTGATGCATGAGTATGTATGTATCAGAAATCAGTAAGCAGTTTAATCACAGTTGTAAGCAAGCACATTAATTAAGCAGTAATTAAATATTAATTAAATCGTACGGATACCTGATTTGGTGAGGGTTGTCACATTCTCCCCCCGTTAGAAAAATTTCGTCCCGAAATTTTAAGTTCTGCTTCTAGGTGCAGGGTTCTTGGGAAATAAGTGGGGGTACTTTTCTTTCATTCGGTCCTCTCGCTCCCAGGTGTATTCTGGACCGTGTCTTGCATTCCATCGGACCTTGACGAGCTTGACACTGCTCCGGCGGGTTTTGTTCACCTTCCAATCTGTAACCTCAACCGGTTCTTCGACAAAGTGGAGCGTGTCGTCTATATGAATCTCGTCTGTGGGAATGACAACAGTATCTTGCGTTCGACTTTTCTTCAAATTTGATACATGAAATGTATCGTGAACACCATTCAGTTCAACAGGTAAATCCAACTTGTACGCTACTAACCCAATTCTTTCCAAAATTCTGAACGGACCAATATACCGCGAATTCAACTTTCCACGCTTCCCGAAGCGTGCCACCCCCTTCCAGGGTGATACTTTCAGCAAAACCATATCACCTACCTCAAATTCCAGAGGTTTCCTTCTTCGGTCCGCATAACATTTCTGACAATCACGAGCCGCCTTGATGCGATCTCGGATCTGTGCAATTTTGTCTGTGGTTTCCTGGACCACATCAGGGCCAACCAATTGTCTGTCACCTGCATCAGACCAACAAAGCGGTGATCTGCACTTGCGGCCATATAGAGCTTCAAATGGCGCGGCACCAATACTGGTGTGGTAGCTTTTGTTGTATGAAAATTTGACCAGCGGCAAATGTTTATCCCATCTACTGCCCAAATCCATAACACATGCTCTCAGCATATCTCCCAAAGTCTGTATCGTTCGCTCGCTTTGTCCGTCGGTCCGTGGGTGAAATGCAGTGCTCAAATTCAGTTGCGAGCCAAAAGCTTCTTGGAAGGATGGCCAAATCCTTGATACGAACCTTCCGTCTCTATCCGAGATGATTAAGAGAGGCACTCCATGGCGTGCAACAATTTCTCTCATGTAAATTTCAGCCAACTTGCTCGTGTTATCTTTCTCTCTGATAGGTAAGAAGTGCGCAGACTTCGTTAATCGGTCCACTATTACCCAAATAGTGTCGTGACCTCTTGGCGTTCGTGGCAACTTTGTTATAAAATCCATTGAGATTTGTTCCCATTTCCACTTGGGAATCTCGGGTTGTTGCAGAAGTCCTGAAGGCTTCTGGTATTCAGCTTTCACTTTAGCGCACGTTAAACACTTGCCGACATAAACAGCAACATCGCCTTTCATCCTAGGCCACCAATAATAATCCTTAAGGTCCTGGTACATCTTATCCGCTCCTAGTTGGATAGAGTACCGCGATTTGTGTGCCTCATCAAAAATAACTTTCCTCAAATCACCGAACAAAGGATCCCAAATCCTTTTCATAAAACATAATTTTCCTTCCTCGTTTGGCACTAATTGCTTCTCCATCCCACGAAGATATTCCTTTTCAATGTTTCTTTCCTTAAGAGCCTCTTTCTGCGCAGCACGAATGCGCAAGGAAAGATCTGTTTGGATAATCATTTCCAAAGCCCTAACCCTTATGGGCTTGATCCTTTCTTTTCAACTTAGGGCGTCGGCGACCACGTTTGCCTTCCCTGGATGATACTTAATTTCGCAGCCGTAGTCGTTCAACAACTCAACCCATCGTCTCTGTCTCATATTCAGCTCTTTCTGGTCGAATATGTGTTGCAGGCTTTTATGATCTGTGAAGATCGTACACTTTGTACCATATAGGTAATGTCTCCAGATCTTTAAAGCAAATACCACTGCGCCGAGTTCCAAATCATGTGTGGTATAATTCTTTTCATGCACTTTCAATTGGCGGGACGCGTAAGCTATAACCTTCTAGCATTGCATCAACACGCAACCCAATCCTTGACGCGAGGCGTCACAGTATACCACAAAATCGTCTGTACCTTCTGGTAGTGCTAAGATTGGTGCATTACAAAGCTTATCTTTCAATAGCTGGAACGCTTCTTCCTGTTTGATTCCCCAATCAAACTTCTTATCTTTTTGCGTGAGGAGCGTCAATGGTTGAGCGATCTTCGAAAAATCATCAATGAACCTTCGATAGTAGCCAGCCAAACCCAAGAATTGCCGAATCTCGGTTGGCATCTTTGGGGTCTCCCAATTCTTGATCGCTTCGATCTTGGTGGGGTCCACATGAATTCCATCTCCATTCACCACATGTCCAAGGAATTGGACTTCACGTAGCCAAAACTCGCACTTAGAGAATTTGGCATACAACTGTTCCTTCTTCAGCAACTCCAAAATAGCTCTTAAGTGCTGTTCGTGCTCAGCCTTCGTCTTTGAATAAATCAAAATGTCGTCGATAAACACAATCACGAACTTGTCCAAGTATGGCTTGCAAACTCTGTTCATTAGGTCCATGAAAATAGCAGGTGCGTTTGTCAACCCAAACGGCATAACTAGGAACTCGTAGTGTCCATAGCGAGTTCGGAAGGCTGTCTTCGAGATACTTTCCTCTTGTATCCTTAGCTGATGGTATCCAGATCGCAAATCGATCTTTGAATAAAAGCTTGAACCTTGGAGCTGATCGAATAAATCATCGATTCTTGGCAGAGGGTATCTATTCTTGACCGTTAACTTGTTCAACTCCCGGTAGTCGATACACATACGAAAACTACCGTCCTTCTTCTTGACAAACAGTACGGAGATCCCCAAGGTGAGAAGCTTGGTCGGATAAAACCTTTGTCAAGTAACTCCTGGAGTTGTGTCGACAACTCCTGCATCTCTGACGGTGCAAGTCTATAGGGTGCCCTAGCTATAGGTGCGGCGCCTAGAACTAAGTCAATACGGAACTCCACTTGCCTCTAGGGTGGCAATCCTGGCAAGTCCTCTGGGAAGACTTCCGGATATTCCCTCACGACAGAGATGTCTTTGATTTTTGGCTCAGCAGCTTTCTTATCTACAATGTGTGCCAGGAAGGCAGCACATCCCTTTTGTAAACACTTTCGCGCTTTCGGGCAGCTGATAACTCTCAAAGGCGTATCACGCTTCTCTCCATGAACCACAATTTTTTCACCATCTTTGGTTGGGATGCGAACGACCTTTTCGTGACAAACAATTTCTGCCTTGTTGCTTGATAATCAATCCATCCCTACTACCACGTCGAAGCTTCTTAGCTGGACTGGTAGTAGATCCAAAGCAAACTCACGCTCTCCCAATTCGATTACACAACCTCTGACAACTTCATTGGCTTCTACCAACTTTCCATTAGCCAATTTGATTGAATAGGGAATATCTAACTTACTAGCGGCTAACCCAAGCATATTCTTAACTCTAACGATACGAAGCTATAATTGGCACCAGTATCAAAATAAAACGGATGCAAAGCGTTGGTTTATGGGGAACGTACAAGTAACAACACGGGGATCCTGGCGCGCTTCCCTTGCTTCGATATTGAAAACCCTTCCACGTGCTTGGTTCAATTCTGGGCAGTTCCTCTTATAGTGCCCAATGCCACCACAGTTAAAGCAACCGGGTCCTTGCCCGTTTCCTCCACCATTTCCAGCTTGATTGTTGTTGTTTCGGTTCGCATTACCAGCTTGATTCACATTGTTGCCTCGATTTCCATTTCCTCCATTGTTTCCTTGTGGGCGATTTCCATTTCCACCCAGGTTATTGTTTCTATTCCCAAATCCTACTTGGCCTCCCCGGCCAGCAATAGCCCAACAAGAATCCTTCGAGTGACCAGTCTTCCCACATGCTTCACATACTTTTAAACCACACCGGCCAGAATGGCGACGCTGGCAGGTGTTACACTTGGGATGGGTACCCATATACCCTTTTCCTTTCTTTCCGCCACCGGTTGTAGCTTGAACCGGTGCGCTTGGTTCTCCTGTCCTGCCATCACTGCTTGTGTCTTGTTTGAAGTTCGAGAATTTTCTTTTATTACCCCCGGACGACTCTACGTGAGTCTCCTTCTTCCTTTGCAGAGGTCACCATACTTATGATTTGAGGAGCTAAACCCCAAATGAAGCACTCACTTCGCTTGAATTCCGGTGTTACCATATAAGGTACCACATGAGGTAGGTCGTGGGATCTCTGAACGTACTCCGCGATTTTGGGACCGTCCATCCTCAAATGCCAAAACTCAGTCTCCAACCTTTGTATCTCAGCACGAGAACAATACTTCTTTCTCATCAACTCCTTTAACTCAGCCCAGGTCAATGCGTAAGCAGCGGCTTCACCAAGAGTTTGCATTTGTAAGTTCACCAGGACAGGGCTCCATCCAAGAATAGCCCAGAACTGTAGGTAACTTGCTGGTCTGGAGCGCACTTGCTCAGTCAGAGAACAGACTCCGTTTTTTCGGCCCATCTTACAAAAGCAATAGCACCTCCGGTGCCGTCGAAGTTCACGGGCTTGCAGTCTAGGAACTGCTTGTACGTGCACCTATGAGTCGGGTTGTTGTTGCCGTTGTTACTTGAATGGCTCCCGCTCGTTCCTCCGTTTGAGGCTGCATACTGCGCTATGGCGGCAGCAATGATTCCTTGAAGTTCTGCCTCGTTGGTAGGCATATGCGTCTCGCGTCTTGGTGGCATCTTCTAAAAGATGGTTCACGTTGGTCAGGTCATAGTAAGTAGAGTGTACGTAAGTATACAACAATATCATCTCATGTTATAAATAAATCACCCATATCGATAGCCTCTGTAATGGTTGAGGGCTTTGAGGTAGTAACCATGCCCCTGATCTGGGGTGCAAGTCCCCAAATGAATCGTTCAAACCTTTTGAACTCCGGTTAGACTAAGTAGGGGACGACCCTAGACAAGTCGTGAGTTTGCTGGACGTATTCAGGAATCTCTGGTCCGTCCATTTTCAATTCCAAAACTCCACCTCAAGCTTCTGGATTCCAGCCCTAGAATTGTATTTCTTCTCCATCATTCCTTTGAGCTCGTCCCAGCTCAGTGCATAAGCAGCATCTGTGCCAAGGGTCTGAACCTGAAGGTTCCATCATGAGAGTGTGTCATCTAGAAATAACCCCGAGGTATAGGGAACACTCTGTTGGGGTGAACCATTATTCATTCTTAGAATGGAGTCAATCTTGTCGGACCAACGAACAAATGCAACAGCACCTCCTGTTCCGTCAAAGTTCAAAGGCTTGTAGTTCAGGAACTGCTTATAGGTGCAGCCAGTTGGAGGGTTATTTCCAGTAATACCATCGTTGTGCTTAGAGCGGAGGGCTTCATGTCGTGCATTTGCCGGTGAGATGCGTTCTTGCAGCTCGGCTTCTGTCCTTGGCAGTGTACTGGTGTCTGAGACACGTCTGGGTGGCATTCTCTTCTGTCGAAGTGGTATGAAGCGGGCTAGACGACATTTCAATTGTCTATGAGATACATAGCACCATAAGCCATCATGTAATCACCCAATTTTACACGTAAATATACTCAATGTATGGGTGGGGAAATAAATTCCTGAGCCTTCATATAGGCTTGCCAATTTGGCTTGTTGCTTGTAATAGAATGAACTCGAGGCTACATCTCCTTGGTCATTCGTGTTTTAGTTATTTCCTGCTACATTGGTTTTCATTAGCCTGACCCGCAGAGTCCACCAGGATTTCTGTGCACTACAAGCCGCTATTACGTGGGCCCCCGTAATAATGAATTGTCTTGCATAGTTACCCCAATTTTCTCTCGTCCAAGAAGATGATCAATCAAGGAGCAACAACAGGTGCATCGGCATGAACAGGGTCATGCTCCAATGCGGGGTCGGGAGCAACGCCTGGCTCAGGGGCCACAACCGGCTCCGGATCAACAAACTCCATCTCAAAATCAGCTGGACCAACAAACATAGGGTCGATAGGGACTACAGGATCCTCCAAGGGCTGGTCTAAGTGTATGAACTCCATGTCATGGTCTGGATCAAAACTAGGTGGAAAAACGGGATCATTCTCAATATTGTGATCAAACTTATAGCTGCGCGCGGGAACTGGTGCAGCTGATGACGCCATATCAGGGTCGGCGTCGTGTGAGTGATGTTGCACTCCCTGTGTATGCAAAGATGCGGACGCCAAAGACTCAAATGGGTCTGGGACAGGTGAACGGGCATGAGCCCCTTCTTGCAGGAGCGTCAGCAAGAAGCAGGCTATCACCAGCAGCAATAGGGCCTCGCCCTCGAATGGGTCCTCCTTTAATAGATCGTTATCGTCGTCAGAGGCCACGTCGGGGGGGGGGGGCATATCAACAACGGGATAAGCGGCAAGGGCACAGGAGCAGGGATCACCGCGAGTGGCAAATTCCCAACAAGATGGCCATCAGTAGGCTCTGCTACGACATCAAGCAGCGCAAAGGGCTGAAAGTCATCATCGTCTGTGCCGGTAGTATCGGAAATGTACACCTCGTGCTCCGATGAAACTATGTCGTCTGATACTATGGCCATGGGATTCATAGTGTCCATCTTTCTAGTACATGATGAAGGCATGACGTTTGTAACACAAACACATATAGGCACAAATAATCAGTCATATATTCAGATAAACATATTAGTCACCAATTAAGCAATCAAATAGTTCTCCTAGTCCCACTAGCCTCCCAGCCTCCCAGACTGATCTTCCTAGTCCCACTAGCCTCCCAGCCTCCCAGACTACTCTTCCTAGTCCCACTAGCCTCCCAGCCTCCCAGACTGCTCTTCCTAGTCCCATTAGCCTCCCAGCCTCCCAGACTGCTCTTCCTAGTCCCACTAGACAACTACCGAGCCTCAGCCTCCCAGACTGAGCCTATAACTAATAAATAAAATGTGCTCAACATGTGTTTGTAAAAACGTTTTGGATCTGGACTTAAGTGGTATGCAATGTAAAAATGTTTTCGTGAGAGCCCTAGTGATCATAGTCTAGACTCGAGAAGGAATCCTAGTTCGCTATGATCAGAGCTCTGATACCAAGTGTCACACCCTGGCTTTGCGGAAGCGTGAGTTAATTTGGTGTGACTTCTTAATACCATAGCTTAATCACAACAAAGCTATATGAAAATAAAACCATGCAGATCATCCATTGATTTAAGTTTGAAAGGTAAAGTACCACAACATTGTTTTAAAATGCAGACACATGCATCGAGTTTACAACACTACAAAATAAAAACATTGTTCTTAAGACGCAACCACCAACATAAAATAAACACCGTTTAAGACTTGCGACTCGTCCAGGTAAAAGTCGCAATCCCTAAACGAGGATGATCCCATAACTCTAACGCAACGTTGCATACCGTGCCAGATCCTTACGTAACACCCCAAAAACGGGTTTGGTAATCAAACCACGCTAATACTAACAGACGGCTAAGGAACCGTTAGTGGTAAAAATTAAGCCAGAAAATATTAGGATTATTATATAATTATATCCAATATTTAATAAAAAGAGAAAAGAATGCGTTTGGGAAATAAAGTTTATAGAAGGCCCGAGTTAACGGGACTTAAACTAAACTTAGTCATAGATTCCCAAAACCCACTAATTCAATTAGGAATGTTTAACCTAGTTAATAAGTGGGGAATAGTGTTAGAAATAATGTAGGTTGTGCCCTACTTAATTAACTAACCAAATTAGAGGGGCCAATAATGTTAAAATCGAAACTTGATTTTTATTAAACAAATAAAAACTAAACCAAACACCCCATTTTGGGGGTCTGGTCGATCAGAGCAAGCAGGGGGCGACCCCCACTCCTTCAAAACCCTAGAACTTCAGAAATCTTGCAAATTGAAGGTTCAATCCAAGTTCAAATCGAATTCTAAACATAGATTCCTGATCCTCATCACAAGGGGATTACAAGGTATGTAAAATTTTGAGAAATCTTTCAACTTGAAATTCTCATGAATTGGGAATAATCTGAGATTCTAGTTGCATGTGTATGTTATGATGATTTAGGAACTACTATAAAGTTTAGGGACAAACCCTAGACAAACACAAGCTGAAATCATGTGAATTTTTAGTGAAAACTATGATCACCATTGTAGGTGATTAGTGAATTATGTGAAATTTGATGAACACTAGGAAATAGATTGTTGATCTAGTGTAAATTGACAATTTTGAAGTGATTTCAGAAATTATAGAAGTTAACCACTTTGTAAGATGGTTGATTTATGTGAAATTTTGGCTAAGAGATAAGCTAGAGACTTGATAAATACACATGTAAAATTCTGCCCTTAAAGTGTTTGTTGAAATGCCTCAAAGAAGGCACGAAACTAGAATTTTTGTAGTTAAAACACCTAATTGTGATGTTTTGGCTATTATGCAAAATATGATTAAAAAGAGTTCTACATGTGATAATTGTGGTTAGAACTTTGGTTAAAACGGTGGTCTAAAGATAACGCCTACCGGGTAATTAAAGAATGCTAGAACTAGTTGATGAACTCGAATATGCAAATTAGTATACTAATGGGCATTTGACTTTTTAAAAGTCAAACTGACCTATACTACGATAAATGCTAATTTTTAATGTGAAATGTATAAGGTGGAATAATCGTATTAAATTATGATTAAACTAACCACCTTGAAAACGATGATGATAGTTTGACGCGTAACAAGCTAGGTGGAAGCTTGATGAGGGAGCGGGTCAAACGAATCAAGAAGGAAAGGAAAAGCGTAGTTCGGATGCGAGGTAAGTATAACTTACGCCCCTTTTACATTATTTGCGAAGTTACGAATTTCAGGTATTAATATGAATGCTACTAAATGGTTGGTACATGATATTTCGACATGATTCAATGAGAGTCGGAATGATGGAAAATGGTATGAAATCATGACTATAGTAAAAGGAATAAAATGGTAAATTAGTCATGTAATGACAAATAAATAAAAACGGTTTGAGTGAAACAAGTTCAAAGGAAAACCTGAAAAGGTTTAAGGGGATGAAATGGTAATTAAATACCATCTCATACGGACAAATAGTCGGTTAGACTAAATGGGTCAAATGGTGTTGTTAACACCATTTGACAATAACATTTGACAATCACTTGTTGAGTTTTGTAATCACAGGAAATAACATAAGCTTGCATCGCTTTAACTAAAAAGATTTAAAGCAAAAGTTATGTAAATGGGTCAATACTTTGACCCGAGCCAGGTATGTACAAGTAAGCTTTCAGTTAAACATACAATTTGGTCAAATATTTAGCGAAAGTCCTTCGTCGTATAGTGAGGGACTAAAGTTGACCAAAATACCTTGAAGGGTATATTGGGTAAACGACCCATAGGGGTTGTTTAGAAACTTACATTAAGATTATGGGATCATTAGACATGAATAAAGGTTATAGGAATGCACATCCGCGGGTCAAATGCTCAAAAGTGGTCAATTGCGTAAAATGATCAACCGTTGGGTAAGATAGGGAAAAAGGGGTTCGTTATGATATATCCACCACAAAATAGTTGTGGTGGAATAATTGTAGTTAATTCGATATGGAATTTTGTAGCGACAAAAGGAAAGGTACAAGTTCTAGACGAAAATGAGTAAATACCCTTAATGGGTCAAAATGGAAGTTTTAGCGAAACGGGTTAAGAATGTGTAATGACCCATGAATTGAACCTTCTATAATAGGAAATAATTATAATAATATGTTTTTATAGAAGAAACAAGGGCCATAACCATGTTTGTTGATGAAACCACGAACGGGTCAAAAGTCGGTAAAAAGAGTAATAAGCCGAAGAGTTAAAGTCTGAAATTTTTGTTAATCCGGATGTTGGATTTTAACTCCATAGGATGGGGAATCAAATTACAATCACGTAGGAAGAAACGGTAAGTCAAACGGACAAACGGATTTAAAGATACGGAAGTTTCCGTGTCGAAAACGGTGAAATGGAAGAAGCTGATGTAGAGTCCACCGTAACTTACGGTGGTACCGTAAGTTACGGTGGGGACTGAGAATGTTACGGCGGATAGATCCTGCCTTACGGTGGAGTGTTTTCAAATCAGGGCTACCGTAAATTACGGTGTCCACCGTAATTTACGGTGGACCCTGATCAAAAATGTATTTTGAATAGTTTTGTTTCCCGGACTCGTTTAGATACGTATTAAATCCCGTATGACTAAAACATTTCATGTTTTTATGAAATGTAGGTACTTTTTGGATGCCGGAAGACGATCAAGCTCAATGAAGAACCGAACACGATAAAGAAACATGCTTCCGCACATTGCCTCGTTGTAAATTTTTAACGACGAACCCGATCACGTTATGTAGAATAACTTATGATTTGTAAAAGTTTTAATAAACCCGTATTTCCGATGTATATGTAATCTTAATTACATGATTGTTTTCGTAAAATATACGTTAAACCATGGATTATAAGAACGGGTGTTACAAGTTGGTATCAGAGCCTTGGTTTAAGAGATTCGAGTATGGTGGGGAGGAACCATGCTTGGACTTAAACCTTATGCTCTTGACAAAGAATAGTGTTCGGTTCGAAGCTTGATCGCAAATCCGGTAAGTACAAGTATGTTAATAGTTTAGCATGCTAAAGTGTTGTAAACAACACATAGGGCTATCGTGTGATACACGTTACCCCAATTAAAATGATTGATATAGTTGACGAAAATACGCGCGTTGACGCGTATAGTAGAAAAAGCCTTGTATTATAATACGGGCGATTATTGAATTTGACGTTGCTAACTTTGTGAATGTTTTAATTGAAGGACACTCGCGTTTGAAGACGACGAGAGTCAAACGAATTGTGGATATAATGATGGAACGGTCTGAAGTATGACGAGAGGAGCATGCTCGCCGAGGACTAAATCGCGTAACGACCGCGAACAAGGTTAATGGCAAGGAACGCCCGTTGGGGCAAACAATACCAGGTGCACATTTTAAATAATCGCACAAATAGTAATATGCAACAAATAAGTAGAAATTGAAAGTTGCATATGTAGATTAAAAACTTGGAAAAACCAGAATAGAAAATGTATTCGGGATATTGTTTCCAAGAGAAACGAATAGAGGCGTTACTTACATAGGGCGTGATGTGAAAACTATAAAAAGGTCATGTGTGTCATGTGTTAATCGCTTACTCTGGCCAAGTAAGTAGTGGAATATGATACCATGAACTTCTTATGGCGGACACGTTTACATCCGATGTAGTAAGGACGGTGTGAATGGGGGCTAACTTAAAAGTACCCAAATGAATCAGGTAAGCAAAATGTTTGATGATAATGTAAACGCACAACCGAGTGACAGAAGCGTATTACATCAGGATAATGAGCCCGAATGAAGGGACAAACGAGCATGTAAGATGATTTAGACAAGTATTGGGAGGGAGTGTACTTACACTCGAACCCAGAAAACACAAGCATGTAAGATGATTTAGACAAGTATTGGGAGGGAGTGTACTTACACTCGAACCCAGAAAACACAAGCATGTAAGATGATTTAGACAAGTATTGGGAGGGAGTGTACTTACACTCGAACCCAGAAAACACAAGCATGTAAGATGATTTAGACAAGTATTGGGAGGGAGTGTACTTACACTCGAACCCAGAAAACACAAGCATGTAAGATGATTTAGACAAGTATTGGGAGGGAGTGTACTTACACTCGAACCCAGAAAACACAAGCATGTAAGATGATTTAGACGAGTATTGGGAGGGAGTGTACTTACACTCGAACCAAAAAACACAAGCATGTAAGATGATTTAGACAAGTATTGGGAGGGAGTGTACTTACACTCGAACCCAGAAAACACAAGCATGTAAGATGATTTAGACATGTATTGGGAGGGAGTGTACTTACACTCGAACCCAGAAAACACAAGCATGTAAGATGATTTAGACAAGTATTGGGAGGGAGTGTACTTACACTTGAACCCAGAAAACACAAGCATGTAAAATGTTTTAGGCAAGTATTGGGAGGGAGTGTACTTACACTCGAACCCAGAAAATGCAAGCAGGAAAAGTGATTTAGACGAGTATTGGGAGGGAGTGTACTTACACTCGAACCCAGAAAACGCAAACATGAAAAATGATTTAGACAAGCATTGGGAGGGAGTGTACTTACACTCGAACCCGGAAAATGCGAATATGTCCCTAAACGAGTCGTTTTTGTAAAACGTCAAACTTAAAGACAAAGTCGGAATATAAAAAAAAAAAACGAAGCGAGGTCTTAATGCATACCGGGAGGGTTGCAATAATAACAACTTCGGTAAAACACCCGGTGGATGGGTAAGAATTAAACACATGCGTAAACCAAGAGACGTGAACGCGGGTTGAAAAATCAAAGTAACTTGGATTACGAGTTATGACTATAAAATCTCGTATATAGAAATTGTGAGTAAATATGTTCAACTATTCGAAGTCGAATGGGTTGAATAAAGAATAAAGTTGATTGTTTATAAGTGATGGATTTCACATTAATAGGTCAAACATGTTGAATACAATATAACGCCGAATGGCACAAATGAGCACTAGCCAGATAAAGGTAGTGTTAAATGCAAGAGAATAATGAGCCCGATAATGGGATATAACCAAATAAGAATAAATTATGGACTGTCAATATCCTGGTATGGATAATTGACAAAAGTTAAAGAGAAGATCCTAAAACTAAAACTTCGGTTTTAGTAAGAAATAATGTTTTTACAAACATAAATTCTGATAGGAATTTAAATAGTAAGCATGAAAGATACAAGTCTTGACACGGATAGGCGCAAGACGATATATTCGAAAAGTGATATTTTCGAAAATGAGATTTTGATATAAATTAAACATGATGTAACGCAATCACGGTCAAGAAATGTAATGTGAAGTAGAATCACATTATAACCAAGCAAGCGGTAAAAAGTAACTGGACTAATAAGTCTAGTAAGCGAGACCGGTTAAGGTCATTTAAGTAATTTGGTTGCTTGTAAGCGGTGGATTCGGTATAACTGAACCGAATAAATGAATTTGAAAACAAAAGAAATTGTTGCTAAAAGTGAAAGATTTCACTAAAGACCTTTAAACGGTTCAAAGTAACGGATTCATAAGGAATTCGATAGTATATGAAAGCGACGGATATCGCTAAGTTAACTAAACTAGTGGAAATAACGAGATTACGTTATTTCGAAGTTACACTATGTCGTATGAGATATGTAGACAATTAGTAACCAAAAAGATGTTACCATACTTTTCGGGTAATACTAACGATTGATTAAAAAGTATAAGTAATTTCTCGGGTAGAATGCATTGAGTTTAAACTCAATGAATTATGTAAGAAAAGGCTTCGAGGACGAAACCTCCTTAAGGGGGGTAGACTTGTAACACCCCAAAAACGGATTTAGTAATCAAACCACGCTAATACTAACAGACGGCTAAGGAACCGTTAGTGGTAAAAATTAAGCCAGAAAATATTAGGATTATTATATAATTATATCCAATATTTAATTGTGTCACACCCCCAAAATCCCACACGCGGAGTACCACCGCTTGGAGGCGTGACATGACCAGGATCAAGCCATCAATCATATCAAACATAGTATTTAATAATCAAAAGTAGTTAATACAATTCATAAAGATATGACTGATGTTTCAAAACCAAACATTTTTTAAGTAGCGGAAGCATAGTAATAAAATTCTCAAATGTAGTTATGAGTTCAATTAACGTTCGCGATCCAATTCCCACAACGACCTGCTCCTTCCTTGTGCAAGCTCCAATATGTACCTAAGGTCCTGCAAGGCATGCAGCAGATAATCAACAAACTAGTTGAGCGAGTTCACAGTTAATAGTTTAGTTTGGGTAATAGTGCGTTCGTTCAATTAAGTTTCATATCGTATCAGTTCCATCGCGGCCTCACAGGCATGTGTGCGAAGATTAGGTTCGTTAGTTCGCGACCGTAGTCTTTACCGACCAGGGTGAGTGCGAAGGCAATTGATCAGTTCGCGACCATAGTCTTTACCGACCAGGGTGTGTGCGAAGGCAGTTGAGTAGTTCGTTCGCGACCATAGTCTTTACCAACCAGGGTGTGTGCGAAGGCAGTTCGACAAGTATCATTTAAGCATGCACAAACAATCATCCAACCCATTCCCACCCTGGGAACCCATGCCTTGGCTGTGTGAACTCACCTTGGTTTGCTCGGTATGCTAGGTTATGCACTCACAAGTAATTAATCACGTCCTATTGTATGCACGTATAACAAATCAGTTCATGTTCGCAATGATACGCATGAAATTTAATGTTCACATAACAGTCAGTTTGCATATCGGCACAACACGTATTGTTTCACATCAAATCATCAGCTAGTGTACACGAATACCAATGTTAACATTCATCACCAAGCATGGCATGCCAAATAAATCAAGCATACATTCAATCATTCAAAGTATGTTCATAACCATATATCTTTCGATCCACTCTTATCTTTCGACACATTCGTGATCTTTCGACAAACAGTTATCATAGTTATCTTTCGGACCGAATGTTATGTTTCGAACCAGTGTCATCTTCCGACCAACTGTCATCTTTCGGTCAACCTAATTATGTTTCGGTCAATGCTATCCTTCGGTCAATGCTATCCTTCGGTCAATGCTACTATGGTTCGAAGGACAAGTATCTTTCGGTCACAACAACCATGTTTCGAATAACTACCATCTTTCGATAAATATCAGTTACGTGTTTCCTAAATTTACTGAATTTGTTACATTGTTTCCAAACATAACAATTATCAATCAACAGGTTTCCAATTTCTCGATTAACATACAGCCGATCAAACAAGCATATTTCATATATTCAATCTCAGGAACCCTAACCGAAAATCATGAACAATAACCATATTCATTCGGATTACTATTAAGACATAACAACCTCATGTAAACTGATTTCATAATAACCCGATTTCACTAATATATCAACAAGTTATCAATCCGGAGCATACATCGTCACAGTAACATAACAAGCATCATTGAATCGATTTAAACTTATTATCATGCAATACAACTACAAGATCATCTTTATACGATTCATATCATTCAACATACAATCAATTCTAATCGTTCTAATCAAAGCATGTAATAATAATAACATCATTCAATCACTAAAACACAATCAAACACTAACCGGTTGGAAATCAAAGAGAGGAATGATGATCCTCTTGTGTCTTGTGCCGTCGGGTTCGAGCAAGAAAGAAAGAGAGAGCTAGGGTTTTTGAAGTAACTGACGACTTACATGCATTCACATATTTAAATCGTATCACAGGAATGGGCCAAGCCCATTAGAAAGACTGGGCCGAAAGATGTCGAAGGATAGAGTCCTTGGTCGAAGGATATGTTTCGAGATCCTTCGAACCGAAAGTTGATCCTTCGAATCGAAGGATATGTTTCGAGATCCTTCGAACTGTAGGTCATGTTTCGTGATCTAGACTAAGTGTTTTAATAATAATTCTAATATTATTTTCTACCACAGCAAGTAATCACATATAGGCAAAACGACAATACGTTTCATTAAAACACAACGCGTACAATTTCAAGTCCACAACTTCAAACAACTAAACAGTCAAAGTCAACGCGCATTTAATGCGAAAGTGAAAGTCAGAAACTCGAGTTGTCACATTATCCCCAACTTAAAAGAAATTTCGTCCCGAAATTTGGTACGCACTCACTGAGGAAGCTAGGTAAGTTACATTGTTCACTGGTTTTCCTGGGGTGTCACATCATCCCCCCGTTGATTTGGAATTTCGTCCCGAAATTCAGTAGTAGTAGCTTCAGCCTCAGAAGTGGATGCATTGGTTTCGAATAGCTGGGGGTACTTTTCTTTCATCTGGTCTTCGCGTTCCCAGGTATACTCTGGGCCACGCTGGGAGTTCCAACGAACTCGAACAAGAGGGATTCTCTTGTGTTTGAGGACCTTAACATCCCGGTCCGTGATTTCAACTGGTTCCTCGACGAACTGCAACCGCTCGTCGATAGTGAGTTCCTTAAAAGGAACTATAAGGGTCTCATCTGCTAGGCATTTCTTCAGATTCGACACGTGAAATACATTGTGAACTGCACCGAGTTCAGCTGGTAGGTTTAATCTGTAGGCTACTTTGCCAATCTTTTCTAAGATTTCGAATGGTCCGACGTACCGCGGATTCAGTTTGCCTCGTTTACCAAATCGAACCACACCCTTCCAGGGTGAAACTTTCAATAAAACCCGGTCCCCGACCTCAAATTCCAATGGCTTTCTACGCTTGTCTGCGTAGGCTTTCTGACGGTCGCGTGCTGCCGCCATGCGTTGTCGTATCTGCGCAATCTTTTCTGTGGCGTCCACTACAATCTCTGGACCCGTAATTTGACTATCCCCCACCTCTGCCCAACAGAGAGGTGACCGGCATTTACGTCCGTACAATGCCTCGAATGGAGCGGCTTGAATGCTGGTATGATAGCTGTTATTGTATGAAAACTCCACTAAAGGGAGGTGCCTTTCCCAGCCGTTGCCGAAATCGATAACGCACGCTCGAAGCATGTCTTCTAGAGTTTGGATAGTTCGCTCAGACTGCCCATCCGTCTGAGGATGATATGCTGTGCTCATGTCTAAACGTGAGCCGAAGGATTTGTGCATCGCTTGCCAAAGCTCTGACGTGAATCGTGCATCGCGATCCGAAATAATAGAGGTGGGCACTCCGTGCCTCGAAACAACTTCTTTAAGATAGACGTCTGCGAGAGTGGAGAACTTGTCCGTTTCCTTGATCGGCAGGAAGTGTGCAGACTTGGTGAGTCGATCAACTATGACCCATATTGTATCGTTCCCACGCTGAGATCTCGGTAGACCTGTAACGAAATCCATGGAAATTTCTTCCCATTTCCATTGCGGTATCTTGGGTTGTTGAAGTAGACCTGCTGGTTTCTGATATTCAACCTTGACTCTCGCACAGGTCAAGCACTTGCCAACATAAGTGGCGATGTGGGCTTTCATACTTGGCCACCAGTATGTTGTTTTGATATCGTGGTACATTTTATCCGCACCTGGATGTACCGAGTAGCGAGACTTGTGCGCTTCGTCCATCACAAGCTCTCGTAGACCGCCATAAAGTGGGACCCAAATACGCCCCGCTACATAGTAGGCGCCGTCTTCCTTTTGTTCCATTTGTTGCCTTGAACCGCGTAAGGCTTCAGCTGTGACGTTTTCGGGTTTCAGTGCTTCTAACTGAGCAGCTCGTATCTGTGCAGGAAGACTGGACTGAATAGTAAGCTGTAGCGCTCGCACGCGCTTAGGTAGAGTGTCTTTCCGACTGAGGGCATCAGCCACAACATTGGCCTTGCCTGGATGATACTTGATGGCGCATTCATAGTCGTTTAGAAGTTCAACCCATCTCCGTTGACGCATATTCAAATCCTTCTGCTTAAGGATATGCTCGAGACTCCTGTGATCGGTGTAAATCGTGCACTTGGTACCGTACAGGTAGTGTCGCCATATCTTAAGCGCGAAAACAACAGCTCCCAGCTCTAAATCGTGCGTCGTGTAGTTTCGTTCATGAACCTTGAGTTGCCGAGAAGCGTAGGCTATCACTTTATCACGTTGCATCAACACACATCCAAGACCCTGGATGGATGCATCACAGTATACCACGAAGTCATCTGTGCCCTCTGGCAATGAGAGAATAGGTGCGCTGCAAAGCCTATCCTTTAAGTACTGAAAAGCGGTCTCTTGCGTATTACCCCATCTGTAAACGACACCTTTCTGTGTTAGCATAGTAAGTGGTTGCGCGATCTTGGAGAAGTCTTTAATAAATCGCCTGTAGTAACCCGCCAAACCCAAGAATTGGCGTATTTCAGTCGGTGTACGCGGTGCTGGCCAGTTTCTGATCGAATCAACCTTGGATGGATCGACATGAATCCCATCCTTGTTCACCACATGGCCTAAGAAGTGGACTTCACGAAGCCAGAAGTCGCATTTTGAAAACTTTGCGTACAGTTGCTCTTTTCGAAGAAGTTCCAAGACAAGACGTAAGTGCTGCTCGTGTTCCTCCTGACTCTTGGAGTAAATCAAAATGTCGTCGATGAAAACGATAACAAACTTATCAAGATAAGGTTTGCACACCCTGTTCATAAGATCCATGAAGACTGCAGGTGCGTTCGTAAGCCCGAATGGCATGACAAGAAACTCGTAATGACCGTAGCGGGTTCTGAAAGCGGTTTTGGAGACGTCCTCATCCCGGACTCTCAGCTGATGATACCCTGACCTTAAATCAATCTTGGAATAGTAACACGACCCTTGCAACTGGTCGAATAGGTCATCTATGCGCGGAAGAGGATAACGGTTCTTCACCGTCACCTTATTGAGTTCGCGGTAGTCGATGCACATCCTGAACGTACCGTCTTTCTTCTTCACAAACAACACTGGAGCTCCCCAAGGCGAAGAGCTTGGACGAATAAAGCCCTTTTCCAAGAGCTCTTGTAGCTGCTTCGACAGTTCTTCCAGTTCGGTTGGAGCTAAACGATACGGTGCGCGGGCTATTGGTGCTGCTCCAGGAGCTAATTCAATCTGAAACTCGACTTGACGATGAGGAGGTAAACCAGGTAAATCTTCAGGAAACACTTGAGGAAAATCACGCACAACTGGTATATCCTCCAGCTTCTTTTCCTTTGCTGATGCGTCAGTGACAAGTGCCAGAATGGCAGTATGTCCCTTTCGTAAACATTTCTGCGCCTTTAAGAAAGAGATGATGCCAACCACAGCACCACTCTTGTCACCTTGTACTTCGAGAGGTTCTTGACTGGAGCGAGGAATACGAATAACTTTTTCTTTGCATAAGATCTCCGCATGATGTTGGGATAGCCAATCCATACCGATGACGACGTCGAAACTACCCAAAACTATGGGTATGAGATCAATCGAGAAAGTCTGACCCGCTAGAACAATACTACAACCCTTGACTACCTGTGTGGCTTCTACACTTTTACCATTGGCTAGTTCTACGACGTGTTTGGTGTTTAGGGGTGTTGGTGTACGTTTTAATAATTTACCCATTTTCGATGACATATAGCTTGTATCAGCACCCGAATCAAATAAGACAGTAACATAAATATCGTCGAGAAGAAACTTACCCATAACCACATTGGGATCATTCACTGCGTCACCCCGACCTAGCACAAAAGCACGACCCCGAGCTTCGTTGCCATTGTTGTTGTTGTTTCCCCCGTTGTTCTGGTTATTGTTGTTATTTCCGTTGCCCTGGTTGTTGTTGTTGTTGTTGCGATTCTGGTTCAACTGAGGGCAATCGCGTTTGTAATGACCTTCAGCCCCACACTGGAAACATCCCCGATTTCCACGCTGTGGCTGCTGCTGCTGATTCTGTGGAGCTGGCGGTGGAACTTGCTGGTTCTGGTTTACTGGTCGCGCGCTTCTACAATCTTTGGCCTCATGGCCCATCTTGTGGCATCTTTGACAGCGATCTTTCCGACACCTTCCACTGTGGTGTTTGTTGCACCTGTTGCACCACGGATGATTTCCCTGATAACCACGTTGTCCCTGACTTCCCGATGATTGCTGACTCGGACTCTGGTAATCGTTGGTGCGACGTTGCTGAGTTTGGGACTGAACAGACACCGATCCCCTGCTGGAATCCCCATCCCATTTTCTCTTGTTGTCGCTGGGTGTAGCAGAAGTAGCAGCTGGAGTGACTGTAGCAGTAGCGCCGACACGCTTTGGCAGTTTATTCTGATCCACTGCCTGATCAGTGATGCGATGAGCGAGACGCTGTATTTCCTGGATATTGTTGAGGTTAGCCGAGGTAACGTGGCTCTGTATTTCTGGCGCCAAACCTTTGAGATACAACTCAATACGCTTGTATGGAGGGTCCACCATAGTTGGACATAACACAGCCAACTCATTCGATCTCTTGGTGTAAGCTTCGATTTCCGAACCAACCATTTTCAAGTTATACAACTCGTCCTCCAACTTGTGAATGTCTTCTCTAGTGCAGTATTCCCTCTTGATCAGTTCTTTGAAATCATTCCAGGGTGTGGCGTTAGCAGCTGCCAACCCTAAGATCTGCACTTGTGCGTTCCACCAAGTGAGCGCAATCCCTTCAAGTGTGCCAGTGGCGAACTTCACCCTGCGAGCCTCAGGGCATTCACACATTTCGAAAACCGACTCGAGCTTTTCAAACCAATGGAGGAGTCCAACTGCTCCCTCCGTGCCACTGAACGAGCTAGGACGACAATCCATGAAATTCTTGAAGGTGCACCCAGGTTGTTGCTGAGCGGGTTGACCTATTGTGTACGAATAGGGCAAAGTTAAGTACGAGAATTAATGTAGGATCTAAAGATCCTAGTGTCTATACTGCAGGGTATACTACCTGCTTGGGCGGCTGCAACTGCCGCAGCAACGAGAGCCTCTAGCTGGGCTTGAGTCATGGTAATTCGTGCGGCCATTGATCTTCACATCAAAGGCAACATAAGTGAGAAAGGTTCGCGAATAGTGCGATGACAGAAGAGTGTAAGCACATAAGTATTCTCATGCAATGACAAGTTGTGAGCAAGGTAATGTAAGCATACTACGAGCAAAGTTCTATGCAAATTCTAGCATGTAGGCAATAAACATAAACCTTATTACCTAGGAAGTTGAGTCTTGCACGTGGAGTGAAGCGTCGTTGTGGATCGTTGAGAGCACTGTTCTGGTTATAGTCTGGTTTTAATAAAAACGTTTTTCCATATTAAAACCAAGTTCTCTATAACCAATGGCTCTGATACCAATCTGTCACACCCCCAAAATCCCACACGCGGAGTACCACCGCTTGGAGGCGTGACATGACCAGGATCAAGCCATCAATCATATCAAACATAGTATTTAATAATCAAAAGTAGTTAATACAATTCATAAAGATATGACTGATGTTTCAAAACCAAACATTTTTTAAGTAGCGGAAGCATAGTAATAAAATTCTCAAATGTAGTTATGAGTTCAATTAACGTTCGCGATCCAATTCCCACAACGACCTGCTCCTTCCTTGTGCAAGCTCCAATATGTACCTAAGGTCCTGCAAGGCATGCAGCAGATAATCAACAAACTAGTTGAGCGAGTTCACAGTTAATAGTTTAGTTTGGGTAATAGTGCGTTCGTTCAATTAAGTTTCATATCGTATCAGTTCCATCGCGGCCTCACAGGCATGTGTGCGAAGATTAGGTTCGTTAGTTCGCGACCGTAGTCTTTACCGACCAGGGTGAGTGCGAAGGCAATTGATCAGTTCGCGACCATAGTCTTTACCGACCAGGGTGTGTGCGAAGGCAGTTGAGTAGTTCGTTCGCGACCATAGTCTTTACCAACCAGGGTGTGTGCGAAGGCAGTTCGACAAGTATCATTTAAGCATGCACAAACAATCATCCAACCCATTCCCACCCTGGGAACCCATGCCTTGGCTGTGTGAACTCACCTTGGTTTGCTCGGTATGCTAGGTTATGCACTCACAAGTAATTAATCACGTCCTATTGTATGCACGTATAACAAATCAGTTCATGTTCGCAATGATACGCATGAAATTTAATGTTCACATAACAGTCAGTTTGCATATCGGCACAACACGTATTGTTTCACATCAAATCATCAGCTAGTGTACACGAATACCAATGTTAACATTCATCACCAAGCATGGCATGCCAAATAAATCAAGCATACATTCAATCATTCAAAGTATGTTCATAACCATATATCTTTCGATCCACTCTTATCTTTCGACACATTCGTGATCTTTCGACAAACAGTTATCATAGTTATCTTTCGGACCGAATGTTATGTTTCGAACCAGTGTCATCTTCCGACCAACTGTCATCTTTCGGTCAACCTAATTATGTTTCGGTCAATGCTATCCTTCGGTCAATGCTATCCTTCGGTCAATGCTACTATGGTTCGAAGGACAAGTGTAGGATCGTGAATTCGTCCTAAACGAGTCGTTCAGAGGCTTTCTCCTTGGTTTCAGGTGCGGAATAACAAGAAACTAAGGTAGAAACAGCAGGCAAATCACTTTAACTACTTGTTTATTGATTTGACACTGAATACACATTAATTCTCGCACCGGCAGCCCTTCGGTACGATTTCTACACCACCGTTTATTTCTGGACCTCTCCAAGGGTATTTATACAATTTCTGGTCCACCCCAACGACACGTCCGAATAAGTGGACCAGACCTTAAGTTCTGGACCTCTCCAACGGCATGTACGAATAAGCGGTCCAGAACATTGCCGTATAAGCGGTCCAGCCCCTAAAACCCCTAAACTCTCTAATTTTCTCGTAAATCACGCCCTAATCTATACAATACAATGTAAGACTCGATCTAAGACGAAATCAACAGATGTCGTGCACCAACAGACTCCCCCTCAGATGTTGATGGAGTCGACTGTCGAGTCACAACAATGCTGTCTCTGGGCTTTCTTTCTGTCTTCAGACTCCCCCTCTCGATTTACTGGCATTCTTTTGTTCTTCAGTAACATCTTCAGGATCTTTGTCTGCTCTTCACAGGTTTTCAGAATTGATTTCCAGGATCGAAACTTGGCATTCTTCCATCAGTATCGAAACCTGGTTACCTGCAAAATCTTAACCCAGAAATAAATTTTCTAATTTTATTACGTCTCACACATCTCTGCACTAAAATATTACTTCCCCTCAAAACAAACTATGATAAACCACTTGAAGAAGGCTAGATTTAACGAAAACAGTTAAATTTACACAAACACTCCCCCTCAAATTCTGTTCATCATGTTTAGCACACGGAATTTTTGAAAATCAGTTTTCCAATATCAGTTGTCGAAAATCTTTTTGACTTTTTTCAAAATTATGCTAAAACACACACAAAATCTTTTTGGATTTTTTTCAAGGTGATAAAATAAAATGCAGAAATAAACTATTTACAAACAATATTTTTGTGAGTTCGTGCAAGAGGATCATATCAGTTTTGAGACAAATCAACAACACCATTAAGCTTGATTTCATTTTAAGCTTTAAACAATTTACCTAGATTGTCAGTATGTTTGTCCTCTTAAATTCTCAACACAAATTTCAATCGATTCGAGATACGATATTAATGTTTTAAAGACTTAAACTTAATTGTGTATCACTCCACTTGAATATACTCCCGTATCCAGATCCCAAATATTCAGTCTTACAGGTGAGTATACCACAGATGATATCTGTAAAGGGTAGATGCGAAACCGTGAGAGCTCAGGTCAGAACTTCCGTTCAGCAGAGAGATGACGGCTCGACTTTTGGTGGGTCCCCTTTAGAGGATCTTTTTGCATTTCAACAGCAGCGACTATCAATTTTATTGTTTCATCAGCATGCTGAGGGCGAAGCTTATGTTTCAAAGCTTTAGCAAAAAGTATTATCCGGGGACTAGGTCAGTACTTCCATACAGCAGAAGTCCCGGGATAATACCCCAGATATCACTGAGTATAAAGACCTAGTATCTCAGAATACGGGACCTTTCAAACAAGATTTCGGGGGTTACCCATATATCCAAGAATAGTTACCCACGAATTAAGCAAGTTTGATTTAGGTTTATATCTCGTTTCAATTTACTAAATGTGCGAAAATCTACTGACACATCCGCAGTAAGATTGTTTAACACTTTTTAACTTTTCATTTCTTTAGCGTGCCGTGATAGTCCACTGATGTACTATCATTTCCTCTTTTTCGCAACAAAACTCATTTTTGAATTTTTTATGTTTTTGGCTTTTTCAAATTTTCAAATGTTTTTGGATTTTCTGAAATTTCCCTACTCCCCCTAAAATGCAAACACATTTTAAAGAAAATTTGAAAACTTCTAGACTTTTGACTTACTAGAAACATAAAATGCAAAAACAAACTGTACAGAAACTTGACAACTGACACTGAATCACATCAAATCTCCATTCACTTAGGCATAAACAATCTGAACTCCCCCTATCACAAATCATTTTCTCATTTAGATTTCAAAACACTTAAGTTTGTTTTAATCAAAATGATTTTTCCGGAAAATGAATTTGTGGTGATAACAACCACTTGTAGATTTATCAATTTTAAAAACGGGGATGTGGTTCATCATCTTGTCTTTCTATTGTCATGAATAATAAATCAAGTACAAATTAATGTCCCTGATTTACCATTTGTCTCTATGAACCTTCTGTACCACTTGTAAATGTAAACACTTCAAAATATCCAAGCATTTCAAAATTTAACCACAATTACCACTTGTGGGATCAAGATTACCACTTGTAGATACAATGGTTACCACTTGTAGGAATGTGACCTCTACATTACCATTTTTCAATCAAAATGCCGATTCCTGCTTCGCAATTAACCACCTGGAAGCTCCGGCATAGTCCTTCAACCTGTAAACAAAAACATTCAAGCATTAAACACAAACATTCAAACTTCTCAAATACTAGAAAGATGCCGATTCATGATCCACGATATAAACTTGGGATCTCCGGCGAGTCAGGTTTTTCATTTAAACAGATTCACCCAAGCCTGACGGTCCTTGGGTGATTTTGAATTCTTGCTCAACAATGGTGGAAAGTTTGCATCATCCATTGCTAAACTAGAATTCTCAACTTTTACCTTAACCAATGGCTCCTCTGGTTTTACCATACCAGAATCATTGCCTGCAGGTGGCTTGTCCGACTTTGATCTGTCAGATTCATCGCCGACCTTTTCTTTCTTCTTCTCTCTCTGTTCTGTCCTCAGATTTGTATCTGATGAATTCGTCTTGCTTGTTTTTGCAACTGAAGGAGTCGATTCATCAGAACTTTTATTCTGTTTATCCTGTGAACCTGAGGACAAAATCTTCTCGAGATACTCTCTCGCTTTCTTTCTTTTCTTCCTCAGTCTGTCTTTCTGCCCCTGTGAAAGCTTGACTTTCTTTTCTTGAATTTTCTGTTCTTGAACTTTAGGTTTTAGAACCTTCTGTTCCTGGGGCTTGACTTTGACTGGAATCTTTGCCAATTTCTGAGAATTAACCCTCAATCTGTCATTCGATTTCCTTGGGCAATCTCTGGCAATGTGACCTTTGATGTTGCAGTTGTAGCACCTTCTGGTCTCATAACTCCAACTCCGGCAGTTAACAGCAATGTGTCCATGATAGCCGCATCGGTAACACACTCTGTTATCGTACCGTATACCACCTTCACACCAAACGCTCAAATCATAGCATTGTCTGGCTTGGTGATATTCCTTCCTCAAGTTTGCTGGATTTGGCTTTTGAGCACTGTGGTCCGACCTGCACCACTTATTACCAACAATTTTTGAATTTTCATTTTTTACTTTTTGTAATTTTTCCTTTTGATTGGATGATCGATCTGATGAACTTTTATTATCTTTTTGTTTCTGTTCCACTTTCTTCTTCAAAGGTTTCTGTTTAGAACATTCACCTTTTTCAGTTGATTGTAGAACAGTTTTCTGAAATTTTTCTTTTAAATTTAAAAACAATTTTTGTTTTTCAATTTTAACATGTTCATCATCAGATTTTACATCACAATCTTCAACTTTGACAGAGTCAAAGTTTGTGACACAGTCACTTATTGGAACAGAATTGATCGGTTTTGGACAAGGAATATTCAACTTGTCAGACTTAGTCGCAAAACTGATCAATTTCTTTTCAAGTTCATCAATCTTGATCCTTGAACTCTTAGCTTCGTCTTCAAGCTTAGAGATTCTTTCAAGATGAGACTTGATTGAATTTTCATTATCATTTTTCAAATTTTCAAGAACCGATTTTTCATTTTCCAAAACATTTATCTGTTCTTGAAGTTTCACTTCATTAGCTTTAAGATTTTTGTTCTCCAATTTTATCCAGAAATCTTCATTTTCTGATGATTTCTGTTTGCTTTCAAAGACCTTTTCATTTTCTTTCAAACCTTTGTTCTCTAATGTCAAACTGTTCACACTACCCAACAGTTTGCCATTTTCGACTTTCAACTTCTCACAAATACCCTGTAAGTCTAGAATCTGTTTTTCATCAGCTTTCTTCTTATTGTTCAACTTCTTGATCTCCAATGCTAAACTTTCTGCATCCTTCACAAGTTTGGCATTGACTGTCTTGAAGTTGTGACAATTTGAGCATACTGATGCAGACCTTGACGATTCATTCTTCACAGATTCTTTGACTTTTACAGCTTTTTCTTTCCTTTTCTCATCCTTGATCACCATCTGTTCTTCAATCCTTTTAATGAGTGGAGAAATTGTCAGTTGAGAAAATTCTCTAGAACTTCTCAAGCTCAAGACATAATCTTCCCATTCTTCTTTCGGCAAAGCACTGATAAATTTTTCAACCCACTCTTCTGGTTCTTTTGTAATATCTAAATCAGACATTGAACTAACAAGATGTTTGTATCTCTTAATGACACTCTTTGTACTTTCTCCTGGAAACATTGAAAACGAATCAAATTCTGTCTCTAATTCCCTTATTTTATCCATTGTTTCCTGAGTCATATTAAACACATTGAAACCCATGATTTCTTAACTCGGTTTTTCAAAACACGGCAACAAATAATCGAACTAGTATGAACCAAATATGCGATCCAATAATCTGCCAAATAAGCGAATCTGCACAATGTCCGAATAAGCTAACCTACTCAACGTCCGAATAAGCTGACCTACTCAACGTCCGAATAAGCTGACCTACTCAACGTCCGAATAAGCTGACCTGCTAATGTTCAAATAAGTGGACCAGAATTTGTCCGTAAAAGCGGACCAGAATTTGTCACAAAAGCGGACCAGACTTGTCACAAAAGCGGACCAGACTTGTCACAAAAGCGGACCAGACTTGTCACAAAAGCGGACCAGACTTGTCACAAAAGCGGACCAGACTTGTCACAAAAGCGGACCAGCCTTGTCACAAAAGCGGACCAGACTTTGTCACAAAAGCGGACCAGCCTTCAATTCCAATTTTGACCCACTAAAACTTCGAATTTTGATCTGAAACTTTCCAGGGTTTGTCACGATACTATTGCGCACAATCTGTGAGAATTTGAGCAAATTCCGACCGTGAAATCTTCCCGAATCAGAAAAAGAAGGTGTAGAAGTAAGAAAAAGTGACTAAATCCGGCTAATTTCTGCAGAGAACCTCCTCCTGAGCTCTGATACCAATTGTAGGATCGTGAATTCGTCCTAAACGAGTCGTTCAGAGGCTTTCTCCTTGGTTTCAGGTGCGGAATAACAAGAAACTAAGGTAGAAACAGCAGGCAAATCACTTTAACTACTTGTTTATTGATTTGACACTGATTACACTTCAAATCTCGCACCGGCAGCACTTCGGCACGATTTCTACACCACCGTTTATTTCTGGACCTCTCCAAGGGTATTTATACAATTTCTGGTCCACCCCAACGACACGTCCGAATAAGTGGACCAGACCTTAAGTTCTGGACCTCTCCAACGGCATGTACGAATAAGCGGTCCAGAACATTGCCGTATAAGCGGTCCAGCCCCTAAAACCCCTAAACTCTCTAATTTTCTCGTAAATCACGCCCTAATCTATACAATACAATGTAAGACTCGATCTAAGACGAAATCAACAGATGTCGTGCACCAACAACAAGTATCTTTCGGTCACAACAACCATGTTTCGAATAACTACCATCTTTCGATAAATATCAGTTACGTGTTTCCTAAATTTACTGAATTTGTTACATTGTTTCCAAACATAACAATTATCAATCAACAGGTTTCCAATTTCTCGATTAACATACAGCCGATCAAACAAGCATATTTCATATATTCAATCTCAGGAACCCTAACCGAAAATCATGAACAATAACCATATTCATTCGGATTACTATTAAGACATAACAACCTCATGTAAACTGATTTCATAATAACCCGATTTCACTAATATATCAACAAGTTATCAATCCGGAGCATACATCGTCACAGTAACATAACAAGCATCATTGAATCGATTTAAACTTATTATCATGCAATACAACTACAAGATCATCTTTATACGATTCATATCATTCAACATACAATCAATTCTAATCGTTCTAATCAAAGCATGTAATAATAATAACATCATTCAATCACTAAAACACAATCAAACACTAACCGGTTGGAAATCAAAGAGAGGAATGATGATCCTCTTGTGTCTTGTGCCGTCGGGTTCGAGCAAGAAAGAAAGAGAGAGCTAGGGTTTTTGAAGTAACTGACGACTTACATGCATTCACATATTTAAATCGTATCACAGGAATGGGCCAAGCCCATTAGAAAGACTGGGCCGAAAGATGTCGAAGGATAGAGTCCTTGGTCGAAGGATATGTTTCGAGATCCTTCGAACCGAAAGTTGATCCTTCGAATCGAAGGATATGTTTCGAGATCCTTCGAACTGTAGGTCATGTTTCGTGATCTAGACTAAGTGTTTTAATAATAATTCTAATATTATTTTCTACCACAGCAAGTAATCACATATAGGCAAAACGACAATACGTTTCATTAAAACACAACGCGTACAATTTCAAGTCCACAACTTCAAACAACTAAACAGTCAAAGTCAACGCGCATTTAATGCGAAAGTGAAAGTCAGAAACTCGAGTTGTCACAAATTGTCACACCCCCAAAATCCACACGCGGAGTACCACCGCTTGGGAGCGTGACTGACCAGGATCAAGCCACCAATCATATTGAACATGTAATTAATATCAAGTAAAAATAAATGTAAACCATACATCCAATACGATAGGTGTTCAAAACATAACCATAGTTTCAAAGTGTAGCGGAAGCATAGTAAATAATCCAACACTAGTTAATAGTTTTAAATGTCATAATAGTGCAACGTAGAAACCACGATCCTTGCTCACAACGACCCGCTTCTCCAGTGCAAGCTCCATAAGTACCTAAGGTCCTGCAAGGCATGCAGCAGAGAGTCAACAACTAGTTGAGCGAGTTCACAGTTAACAGTTCAGTAATAATATGGAATGAGTAATAGTAAGTTCGTTCGTTTATATCATGCTTCATATTTGTATCGCGGCCTCCCAGGCAGGTGTGCGAAGGTTAGTAAGTTTAGTTCGCGGCCTTCCAAAGGCAGGTGTGCGAAGATTAGTAAGTTTAGTTCGCGGCCTTCCAAAGGCAGGTGTGCGAAGATGTCATAGTATCGCGGCCAACCCGTGGCAGGTGTGCGAAGATCAGTTCAATGAGTGCTACTAGTCTAGTAGGTTCGTATTCGTTAAGTTCTACCATCTGAGTGTGCATAACAATCTATCAAATCCCATTCCCCACCCGGGAACCCATGCCTTGGCTGTGTGAACTCACCTTGGGTTTGCTCGGTATGCTAAGTATGTGCCCAAATAAATCAGTCACGTCCTAGAGTTCGCACGTATACACAATCAGTTTGAATTCATACAGTTCTCGTATAAACATAATCAATGATCATCAAGTAGTACACATCACCAGTCAACATCACATAAGTCATGCATAATGTTTAACATCAGTTAATTAACTCAGTTACACTTAACAGAATTCAACTAGTTTACTGTGCAGGTTATCCAAGTTGGCGAAACACATCAATTGGCGAAACACAGGTTTGGCGAAACATATTCTGTTTCGTCAAACCTCCTTTGGCGAAACACAATCCCTATTTCGTCAATTTCCCTTTGGCGAAACATACTCTCTGTTTCGCCGAGTTCCTATTTCGTTAAAAGCTCAGATTCGTCAAACATTCACATTCGTCAAGCATTCACATTCGTCAAGCATTCACATTCGTCAAAACAGTCAGTTACGCCAACATACGGTTACACGGAGATCATGCAAACAATCATGGAAACCCTAATCCTTCTAGCAGCCGCCTAGAACACCATCAAGAACAATCATCATAACACAATCATCCAGAAATCATTGTCTAGCATGAACCCTAGTTTAAACGTATCTCAAAACCGACTATCACTCAATAACACATTATCGAACCCTATCAAAATGCTAACCAAATCCAGATTAACACCATCCAGAAATCAAGTATTCAACCGTATCGAGTTTCACATAAAACCATATATATCCGACAACAACATTCCTATCGAAAATCTATATCATCACCATCATAATAAGAACCCTAATATTTAACATGTATCAATTTCAGATATACATCATCAAGGCATAATCACATGACACATACACACGTACACAGATGAACGGTCGATCAAATCACATAAATTTACTAACCGAGATGATGGTTTGGTCACGCAAAGGTTTCCGGTGGGTTCTAGTTCGCCGTCACAGTGAGAGAGCTCTAGGGTTTCGGTAGTTTTGCCAAAGTTGTGAAACAGGAGATCGTTTCACATTTTAAACACGTACAGACGGTTTGGGCCCGTAATGGGCTTTGGCGAATCAGATGGGCCGGCGAAACAGAATTGGCGAAACAGATTTCCTGTTTTGTCGAGCTATATCTTGGCGAGTTACTTTTTGATTCGTCGAGTGGTTCTTGGCGAAACACACTTGTGTTTCGTTGAGTTGTTCAAGTGTTATTAGTTTAAGTTTATCAAACAGACTTCAAGTTATATAATCGAACACATAACCATGCAATCACAGAACACTTTCATTTATCACAACATGTTCATTATAAGTCAAACAAGTCAACGTCAAAGTCAAAGTCAATGGTCAAAGTCAACGTGCATTTAAAGTCGAAAGGTCGAGTTGTCACATTATCCCCAACTTGAAAGAAATTTCGTCCCGAAATTTGGTACGTACTTACTGAGGAAGCTAGATAGGTTGCATCGTTCACTGGTTTTCCTGGGGTGTCACATCATCCCCCCGTTGATTTGGAATTTCGTCCCGAAATTCAGTAGTAGTAGCTTCAGCCTCAGCAGTGGTTGCATTGGTTCCGAATAACTGGGGATACTTTTCTTTCATTTGGTCTTCGCGTTCCCAGGTGTACTCTGGGCCACGTCGGGAGTTCCAACGAACTCGAACAAGAGGGATTCTTTTGTGTTTGAGGACCTTCACATCCCGGTCCGTAATTTCAACAGGTTCCTCGACGAACTGCAGCCGCTCGTCGATAGTGAGTTCTTTAAAAGGAATTATGAGGGTTTCATCTGATAAGCACTTCTTTAAGTTCGATACATGAAAGACATTGTGAACTGCCCCGAGTTCAGCTGGTAAGTTCAATCTGTAGGCTACTTTGCCGATTTTCTCAATGATCTCGAATGGTCCAACATATCGCGGATTCAGTTTGCCCCGTTTGCCAAAACGTACCACACCCTTCCAGGGTGAAACTTTCAATAAAACCCGGTCCCCGACCTGAAATTCCAATGGCTTTCTACGCTTGTCCGCGTAGGCTTTCTGACGGTCGCGTGCTGCCGCCATGCGTTGTCGTATCTGTGCGATCTTTTCCGTGGCGTCCACTACAATCTCTGGACCCGTGATCTGACTATCCCCCACCTCTGCCCAGCAGAGGGGTGACCGGCATTTACGCCCGTACAATGCCTCGAATGGAGCGGCTTGAATGCTGGTGTGATAACTGTTATTGTATGAGAACTCCACTAAAGGGAGGTGCTTTTCCCAGCCGTTGCCGAAGTCGATGACACATGCTCGAAGCATGTCTTCAAGAGTTTGAATCGTTCGCTCAGACTGCCCGTCCGTCTGAGGGTGATATGCCGTGCTCATGTCTAACTTTGAGCCGAAAGATTTGTGCATCGCTTGCCATAGTTCTGACGTGAATCGTGCATCGCGATCTGAAATGATAGAGATGGGCACCCCGTGCCTTGAAACAACTTCTTTGAGATAAACGTCTGCGAGAGTGGAGAACTTATCTGTTTCCTTTATAGCCAGAAAGTGTGCAGACTTGGTGAGTCGATCCACGATCACCCATATGGTATCATTCCCGCGCTGGGATCTAGGTAAGCCTGTAACGAAATCCATGGAAATTTCTTCCCATTTCCATTGCGGTATCTTGGGTTGCTGAAGTAGACCCGCTGGTTTCTGATATTCCACTTTGACCCTTGCACATGTCAAACACTTGCCGACGTAGGTGGCGATGTGGGCCTTCATGCTTGGCCACCAATAAGTAGTTCTGATGTCGTGGTACATTTTGTCCGACCCTGGATGTACCGAATAACGGGACTTGTGAGCTTCATCCATGACAAGCTCTCGCAAACCGCCATAGAGTGGGACCCAAATACGCCCCGTTACATAGTAGGCGCCGTCTTCCTTTTGTTCCATTTGTTGCCTCGAACCACGTAAAGCTTCAGCCTTTACGTTTTCTGGTTTCAATGCTTCCACTTGAGCATCTCGTATCTGTGCAGGAAGACTAGACTGAATAGTGAGCTGTAAAGCTCGTACGCGTCTAGGTAGAGTGTCTTTCCGACTAAGGGCGTCAGCCACAACATTGGCCTTGCCTGGATGGTACTTGATAGCGCATTCGTAGTCGTTCAGTAGTTCAACCCATCTTCGTTGACGCATGTTCAAATCCTTTTGCTTAAGGATATGCTCGAGACTCCTGTAATCGGTGTAAATCGTGCACCTGGTACCGTAGAGGTAGTGTCGCCATATCTTAAGCGCGAAAACAACTGCTCCCAGCTCTAAATCGTGCGTCGTGTAGTTCCGTTCGTGAACCTTGAGTTGACGAGAGGCGTAGGCAATAACTTTATCCCGCTGCATCAACACGCAACCAAGACCCTGTATTGATGCGTCACAATAAACCACGAAATCTTCCGTGCCCTCTGGCAATGAGAGAATAGGCGCACTGCAAAGCCTATCCTTTAAGTACTGAAAGGCGGTTTCCTGGGACTCTCCCCAGCGATAGGTGACACCCTTCTGTGTCAGCAGTGTAAGTGGTTGAGCGATCTTTGAAAAGTCTTTGATGAATCGCCGATAGTAACCCGCCAAACCCAAGAATTGGCGTATTTCCGTTGGTGTACGCGGTGCAGGCCAGTTCCTGATTGAATCTACTTTGGATGGATCGACATGAATCCCATCCCTGTTCACCACGTGGCCTAAAAAGTGGACTTCACGAAGCCAGAAGTCACATTTAGAAAACTTGGCGTACAGCTGTTCCTTCCGAAGGAGTTCCAAAATAAGGCGGAGATGCTGCTCGTGCTCCTCCTGACTCTTGGAGTAAATCAAAATGTCGTCGATGAAAACAATGACGAACTTGTCAAGATAGGGTTTACACACCCTGTTCATAAGATCCATGAATACGGCAGGCGCGTTCGTTAACCCGAATGGCATGACGAGAAACTCGTAGTGACCGTAGCGAGTTCTGAATGCGGTTTTGGAGACGTCCTCATCCCGGACTCTCAGCTGATGATACCCTGACCTCAAGTCTATCTTGGAGTAGTAACTCGACCCTTGCAACTGGTCGAATAAGTCGTCTATACGCGGAAGCGGATAACGGTTCTTCACCGTCACCTTGTTTAGTTCACGGTAGTCGATGCACATTCTGAACGTACCGTCTTTCTTCTTCACAAAAAGTACTGGAGCTCCCCAAGGCGAAGAGCTTGGACGAATGAAGCCCTTATCCAAGAGCTCTTGTAGTTGCTTTGAAAGTTCTTCCAGTTCAGTTGGAGCTAAACGATACGGTGCGCGGGCTATTGGTGCTGCTCCAGGAGCTAACTCAATCTGAAACTCGACTTGACGATGAGGAGGTAAACCAGGTAAATCTTCAGGAAACACCTGAGGAAAGTCACATACAACTGGGATATCCTCCAGCTTCTTTTCCTTTGCTGATGCGTCAGTGACAAGTGCCAGAATGGCAGTGTATCCCTTTCGTAAACATTTCTGCGCTTTTAAGAAAGAGATGATGCCAGCCACAACACCACTCTTGTCACCTTGAACTTCGAGAGGTTCCTGACTAGAGCGAGGAATACGAATAACCTTTTCCTTGCATAAAATCTCTGCGCGATGTTGGGATAACCAATCCATACCGATGACGACGTCGAAACTACCCAAGACTATGGGTATAAGATCAATCGAGAAAGTCTGACCAGCTAGAACGATGTTACAGCCCTTGATCACATGTGCCGCTTCTACACTTTTACCATTTTCCAGTTCTACGACGTGTTTAGTGTTTAGGGGTGTTGGTGTACGTTTTAACAATTTACTCATTTTCAATGACATATAACTTGCATCAGCACCCGAATCAAATAAGACAGTAACATAAATATCGTCGAGAAGAAACTTACCCATAACCACGTTGGGATCATTCACCGCGTCACCCCGACCTAGCACAAAAGCACGACCCCGAGCTTCGTTGCCATTGTTGTTGTTTCCCCCGTTGTTGTTGTTATTGTTGTTATTCCCGTTGCCCTGGTTGTTGTTGTTGTTGCGATTCTGGTTCAACTGTGGGCAATCGCGTTTGTAGTGGCCTTCAGCCCCACACTGGAAACATCCCCGGTTTCCACGCTGTGGCTGCTGTTGCTGGTTCTGTGGAGCTGGCGGTGGGAGTTGCTGGTTTTGGTTTGCTGGTCGCGAGCTTCTACAATCTTTAGCCTCATGGCCCGGCTTGTGGCATCTTTGACAACGTTCCCTGCGACACCTTCCACTGTGGTGTTTGTTGCACCTGTTACACCACGGGTGAGTTCCCCTATAACCACTCTGCCCCTGGTTGCCCGATGATTGCTGATTCGGACTCTGGTGGTCGTTGGTGCGACGCTGCTGTGTCTGGGACTGAACCGAAACTGATCCCTTGCTGGAATCCCCATCCCACTTTCTTTTGTTCTCGCTGGGTGTGGCAGAAGTAGTAGCTGGAGTAGTAGTAGCAGTAGTGGTAGCACTGATGCGTTTTGGCAGTCTGTTCTGATCCACTGCCTGATCTGTGATGCGGTGAGCGAGGCGCTGAATAGCCTGAATGTCGTCAAGATTAGCCGATGTTACGTGGCTCTGGATCTCTGGCGCCAAACCCTTGAGATACAACTCAATACGCTTGTATGGAGGGTCCACCATAGTTGGACACAGCACGGCCAGCTCATTTGACCGTTTAGTATACGCTTCAATCTCTGATCCAACCATTTTCAGGTTATACAGCTCGTCTTCCAGTTTGTGAATATCTTCACGCGTGCAATACTCTCTCTTGATAAGTTCCTTAAAATCGTTCCAGGGTGTGGCGTTAGCAGCTGCCAACCCCAGAATTTGCACCTGCGCGTTCCACCAGGTTAGCGCTATTCCCTCCAAGGTGCCAGTTGCATACTTGACCTTGCGAGCCTCAGGGCACTCGCACATTTCGAATACTGACTCTAGCTTTTCAAACCAATGGAGGAGTCCCACTGCCCCCTCGGTGCCACTGAAAGAATTTGGACGACAGTCCATGAAGTTCTTGAATGTGCAGACAGGCTGCTGCGCGTGTTGACCTATTGTACGAATAGGACAAGTTAAATACGAGAGTTAATGTAGGATCTAAAGACCCTAGTATGAGTCTATACTGCAGGGTATACTACCTGCTTGAGCGGCTGCAACTGCCGCAGCAACGAGAGCCTCTAGCTGGGCTTGAGTCATGTTAATTCGTGCGGCCATTGATCTTCACATCAAAGGCAACATAAGTGAGAAAGGTTCGCGAATAGTGCGATGACAGAAGAGTGTAAGCACATAAGTGTTCTCAAGCAGTAACAGATAGCGAGCAATAGTAGGGTAAGCATACTACGAGCAAAGTTCTAAGCAGTTCTAGCAAGCAGGTAATAAACATAAACCTTATTACCTAGGATGTCGAGTCTTGCACGTGGAGCGAAGCGTCGTTGTGGATCGTTGAGAGCACTGTTCTGGTTATAGTCTGGTTTTAATAAAAACGTTTTCCCATATTAAAACCAAGTTCTCTATAACCAATGGCTCTGATACCAATCTGTCACACCCCCAAAATCCACACGCGGAGTACCACCGCTTGGGAGCGTGACTGACCAGGATCAAGCCACCAATCATATTGAACATGTAATTAATATCAAGTAAAAATAAATGTAAACCATACATCCAATACGATAGGTGTTCAAAACATAACCATAGTTTCAAAGTGTAGCGGAAGCATAGTAAATAATCCAACACTAGTTAATAGTTTTAAATGTCATAATAGTGCAACGTAGAAACCACGATCCTTGCTCACAACGACCCGCTTCTCCAGTGCAAGCTCCATAAGTACCTAAGGTCCTGCAAGGCATGCAGCAGAGAGTCAACAACTAGTTGAGCGAGTTCACAGTTAACAGTTCAGTAATAATATGGTATGAGTAATAGTAAGTTCGTTCGTTTATATCATGCTTCATATTTGTATCGCGGCCTCCCAGGCAGGTGTGCGAAGGTTAGTAAGTTTAGTTCGCGGCCTTCCAAAGGCAGGTGTGCGAAGATTAGTAAGTTTAGTTCGCGGCCTTCCGAAGGCAGGTGTGCGAAGATGTCATAGTATCGCGGCCAACCCGTGGCAGGTGTGCGAAGATCAGTTCAATGAGTGCTACTAGTCTAGTAGGTTCGTATTCGTTAAGTTCTACCATCTGAGTGTGCATAACAATCTATCAAATCCCATTCCCCACCCGGGAACCCATGCCTTGGCTGTGTGAACTCACCTTGGGTTTGCTCGGTATGCTAAGTATGTGCCCAAATAAATCAGTCACGTCCTAGAGTTCGCACGTATACACAATCAGTTTGAATTCATACAGTTCTCGTATAAACATAATCAATGATCATCAAGTAGTACACATCACCAGTCAACATCACATAAGTCATGCATAATGTTTAACATCAGTTAATTAACTCAGTTACACTTAACAGAATTCAACTAGTTTACTGTGCAGGTTATCCAAGTTGGCGAAACACATCAATTGGCGAAACACAGGTTTGGCGAAACATATTCTGTTTCGTCAAACCTCCTTTGGCGAAACACAATCCCTATTTCGTCAATTTCCCTTTGGCGAAACATACTCTCTGTTTTGCCGAGTTCCTATTTCGTTAAAAGCTCAGATTCGTCAAACATTCACATTCGTCAAGCATTCACATTCGTCAAGCATTCACATTCGTCAAAACAGTCAGTTACGCCAACATACGGTTACACGGAGATCATGCAAACAATCATGGAAACCCTAATCCTTCTAGCAGCCGCCTAGAACACCATCAAGAACAATCATCATAACACAATCATCCAGAAATCATTGTCTAGCATGAACCCTAGTTTAAACGTATCTCAAAACCGACTATCACTCAATAACACATTATCGAACCCTATCAAAATGCTAACCAAATCCAGATTAACACCATCCAGAAATCAAGTATTCAACCGTATCGAGTTTCACATAAAACCATATATATCCGACAACAACATTCCTATCGAAAATCTATATCATCACCATCATAATAAGAACCCTAATATTTAACATGTATCAATTTCAGATATACATCATCAAGGCATAATCACATGACACATACACACGTACACAGATGAACGGTCGATCAAATCACATAAATTTACTAACCGAGATGATGGTTTGGTCACGCAAAGGTTTCCGGTGGGTTCTAGTTCGCCGTCACAGTGAGAGAGCTCTAGGGTTTCGGTAGTTTTGCCAAAGTTGTGAAACAGGAGATCGTTTCACATTTTAAACACGTACAGACGGTTTGGGCCCGTAATGGGCTTTGGCGAATCAGATGGGCCGGCGAAACAGAATTGGCGAAACAGATTTCCTGTTTCGTCGAGCTATATCTTGGCGAGTTACTTTTTGATTCGTCGAGTGGTTCTTGGCGAAACACACTTGTGTTTCGTTGAGTTGTTCAAGTGTTATTAGTTTAAGTTTATCAAACAGACTTCAAGTTATATAATCGAACACATAACCATGCAATCACAGAACACTTTCATTTATCACAACGTGTTCATTATAAGTCAAACAAGTCAACGTCAAAGTCAAAGTCAATGGTCAAAGTCAACGTGCATTTAAAGTCGAAAGGTCGAGTTGTCACATTAATAAAAAGAGAAAAGAATGCGTTTGGGAAATAAAGTTTATAGAAGGCCCGAGTTAACGGGACTTAAACTAAACTTAGTTATAGATTCCCAAAACCCACTAATTCAATTAGGAATGTTTAACCTAGTTAATAAGTGGGGAATAGTGTTAGAAATAATGTAGGTTGTGCCTTACTTAATTAACTAACCAAATTAGAGGGGCCAATAATGTTAAAATCGAAACTTGATTTTTATTAAACAAATAAAAACTAAACCAAACACCCCATTTTGGGGGTCTGGTCGATCAGAGCAAGCAGGGGGCGACCCCCACTCCTTCAAAACCCTAGAACTTCAGAAATCTTGCAAATTGAAGGTTCAATCCAAGTTCAAATCGAATTCTAAACATAGATTCCTGATCCTCATCACAAGGGGATTACAAGGTATGTAAAATTTTGAGAAATCTTTCAACTTGAAATTCTCATGAATTGGGAATAATATGAGATTCTAGTTGCATGTGTATGTTATGATGATTTAGGAACTACTATAGAGTTTAGGGGCAAACCCTAGACAAACACAAGCTAAAATCATGTGAATTTTTAGTGAAAACTATGATCACCATTGTAGGTGATTAGTGAGTTATGTGAAATTTGATGAACACTAGGAAATAGATTGTTGATCTAGTGTAAATTGACAATTTTGAAGTGATTTCAGAAATTATAGAAGTTAACCACTTTGTAAGATGGTTGATTTATGTGAAATTTTGGCTAAGAGATAAGCTAGAGACTTGATAAATACACATGTAAAATTCTGCCCTTAAAGTGTTTGTTGAAATGCCTCAAAGAAGGCACGAAACTAGAATTTTTGTAGTTAAAACACCTAATTGTAATGTTTTGGCTATTATGCAAAATATGATTAAAAAGAGTTCTACATGTGATAATTGTGGTTAGAACTTTGGTTAAAACGGTGGTCTAAAGATAACGCCTACCGGGTAATTAAAGAATGCTAGAACTAGTTGATGAACTCGAATATGCAAATTAGTATACTAATGGGCATTTGACTTTTAAAAAGTCAAACTGACCTATACTACGATAAATGCTAATTTTTAATGTGAAATGTGTAACGTGGAATAATCGTATTAAATCATGATTAAACTAACCACCTTGAAAACGATGATGATAGTTTGACGCGTAACAAGCTAGGTGGAAGCTTGATGAGGGAGCGGGTCAAACGAATCAAGAAGGAAAGGAAAAGCGTAGTTCGGATGCGAGGTAAGTATAACTTACGCCCCTTTTACATTATTTGCAAAGTTACTAATTTCAGGTATTAATATGAATGCTACTAAATGGTTGGTACATGATATTTCGACATGATTCAATGAGAGTCGGAATGATGGAAAATGGTATGAAATCATGACTATAGTAAAAGGAATAAAATGGTAAATTAGTCATGTAATGACAAATAAATAAAAACGGTTTGAGTGAAACAAGTTCAAAGGAAAACCTGAAAAGGTTTAAGGGGATGAAATGGTAATTAAATACCATCTCATACGGACAAATAGTCGGTTAGACTAAATGGGTCAAATGGTGTTGTTAACACCATTTAACAATAACATTTGACAATCACTTGTTGAGTTTTGTAATCACAGGAAATAACATAAGCTTGCATCGCTTTAACTAAAAAGATTTAAAGCAAAAGTTATGTAAATGGGTCAATACTTTGACCCGAGCCAGGTATGTACAATTAAGCTTTCAGTTAAACATACAATTTGGTCAAATATTTAGCGAAAGTCCTTCGTCGTATAGTGAGGGACTAAAGTTGACCAAAATACCTTAAAGGGTATATTGGGCAAACGACCCATAGGGGTTGTTTAGAAACTTACATTAAGATTATGGGATCATTAGACATGAATAAAGGTTATAGGAATGCACATCCGCGGGTCAAATGCTCAAAAGTGGTCAATTGCGTAAAATGATCAACCGTTGGGTAATATAGGGAAAAAGGGGTTCGTTATGATATATCCACCACAAAATAGTTGTGGTGGAATAATTGTAGTTAATTCGATATGGAATTGTGTAGCGACAAAAGAAAAGGTATAAGTTCTAGACAAAAATGAGTAAATACCCTTAATGGGTCAAAATGGAAGTTTTAGCGAAACGGGTTAAGAATGTGTAATGACCCGTGAATTGAACCTTGTATAATAGGAAATAATTATAATAATATGTTTTATAGAAGAAACAAGGGCCATAACCATGTTTGATGATGAAACCACGAACGGGTCAAAAGTCGGTAAAAAGAGTAATAAGCCGAAGAGTTAAAGTCTGAAATTTTTGTTAATCCGGATGTTGGATTTTAACTCCATAGGATGGGGAATCAAATTACAATCACGTAGGAAGAAACGGTAAGTCAAACGGACAAACGGATTTAAAGATACGGAAGTTTCCGTGTCGAAACGGTGAAATGGAAGAAGCTGATGTAGAGTCCACCGTAACTTACGGTGGTACCGTAAGTTACGGTGGGGACTGAGAATGTTACGGCGGATAGCTCCTGCCTTACGGTGGAGTGTTTTCAAATCAGGGCTACCGTAAATTACGGTGTCCACCGTAATTTACGGTGGACCCTGATCAAAATTGTATTTTGAATAGTTTTGTTTCCCGGACTCGTTTAGATACGTATTAAATCCCGTATCACTAAAACATTTCATGTTTTTATGAAATGTAGGTACTTTTTGGATGCCGGAAGACGATCAAGCTCAATGAAGAACCGAACACGATAAAGACACATGCTTCCGCACATTGCCTCGTTGTAAATTTTTAACGACGAACCCAATCACGTTATGTAGAATAACTTATGATTTGTAAAAGTTTTAATGAACCCGTATTTCCGATGTATATGTAATCTTAATTACATGATTGTTTTCGTAAAATATACGTTAAACCATGGATTATAAGAACGGGTGTTACACCTTAGTTCCCTGAAATACATGTAAGTTGGAAAAAATCAACAAAAATTGTTGAGCGAGTTCATGTGTAAGTGAGTACTAAAACCTTTGTATGTATAAAATCCTGGTATGTAGCAAATAAGGAAAAAGAGATCACCAATGGTTTGCAAGGCCATTGATATGTGTGAAGTGCAAGTAGGAAGACTCAAACCTAGCGGATTTTGCGTTGGGTATAAAGTCACCCCGAGGTCCGTTATGCTGGGCCTGGGGCTGGGCTCGCTACACCCAGATAGATCTACCGCTACTGTCCCTCGGTCCTACAATGAGGATTAATGGCCTCAAGTTGCGCCTACCCACTCACATGATCTAAGTAGTAACCCTCCTTACGCTAACCATACCATGTATAAAGTACTCGTAAATATAGTAACATGTATTTCACCCCCGCAGTTTAGAAAACTGAAAACAGTTAATAGAAAAGGGGGACATGAACTCACCGAAGTGCGTCTCAAAAAAAGTATCTCCCAGAAAATCTGCTGTGCGACGACCTACACGTACTAACTTCTATTAGACGGACGGTCGTGCCTTAGTTTAAGGTTTAATGTCTTTGGGAAATAGTTAGGCAACTATTTCGTGATTACATTTCGTAATTATTTGATAATTATATTCCTTCCCAAGGATGGGGGTTTTGATACATGTGCGTTTTCTTGTAAAGCCAAAATATATTATTAAGTCTCACTTAAAATATATTTAAATTCTATCTCCAAAATATAAATATTTTTCCCAAAAATATTATATTTTATTCCCTATAATTTTACCCAAATTAATACTTCTAACGAATACACACTTAAGAGTATTTTCTGAAAATACGGAAGTTACGTTGTAAAGGCCGGGTGGTATTAATAATACCGGTGTAACTTAAATATTTATTGTGAAGGCGTTCGCGTTATTTTGGAGCCGTTAATATTTAGTAATATTATTTTTATCCTAAAAATAATATTTACGTAGTTCACAAAATAATCATAAAAATTTACGCAAGTGTTGTTATGAAAATATATATTCTAAATATATATTTTAACATGTTTTATTTGTGAAAATCCCACCTCCGACACTTAGAAGTTTTGAAATAAGATCATGGCGAAATTTATTTGGGAAAAATAACTAAAAAAAAATTACATTCATAACACTTGTGATAAAAATATTTCCAAGTGTTAGATTTTTGGAAAAATTTCGCCAGAGTTTCCCCTGTAACTAACTGGAGGTGGCCACGCTTTCAAGCGTATCATTTTCTTTTAAAATTTCAATTCAACAATGTTCCCAACATCAATCAACAAAGTTTCATCATCAAAATAGTCAAAATAGATATAAATCGCAAAACACATGAACTTGTGGTTTGTGCAAAATATATAGTAACTTTCCCCATATTTTTAGTAGATCTTTCTATAAATAAAATCGGTTTCTCACGAATCTTGTTCTCTCAGAAAATGCATTTGTACATCTTCTTGTCAAATATTACAAAAACAATACTTTGTTAAAACTTTTTTTGTCACACAAGTGTCAACACACTTGTGTGTTTACAAAAATCACCTTTGTTTAGGAAAGATCCAGCTTTAAAAATATGATTTCTTTTGACGCTTGGTCCTTTGAAAATACCACTTGTAGATCCGTAGATCTACTAGTTTAGAACTCCATTTTATAAGAAAAATTGTTTTTACACAAGTTCATGTTTATGTTGGAAAGGGTTCGTCATCTAGAAACTTTACAACTAAACATAAGGCTAGTTCATGTTTTGTGAACATGATCTAGCGGGTTTGATGATGATCCATTCCCATACTAGCAATCAACCACCAAAAATAATCATAATAAAACAAGTTTTATAAGTTTTACACCAATATTCATCCATTAACCACCTTGTTCATCTTATTTAGTAGGCTTTTCATTTTGTTCTTACATTATCATGAATTTTAACCGACAAAACTCTTATTAACCACTTTAGAATAGATCAAGAAGGCGATTAGAGTCACTTACTACTAGCTCGAGGCTAGGGAAGAAATTAGTCGAAAAACGAGTGGTTAATAGCGTTGAAGTGAGGTCCTTGACGATCCGTAAGCTCCGGGCTTCCTTGTGCGTGTTCCTTCACACTTGAATGAATGTAGAATGCCTTGAATGAAATCAAAAGTGATGGTGGTGTGCTTGTGGTTCTCGACCGAGACTTCAAGAGAAAGAAAGAGAATGAAGTTTCTTTTTTTTTGAGGGGTTTTGTGAATACAATGCTCTTGTCCATCAAGTCTTATATAAAGACCTTTATCTTCTAATACTTATAGGGTAATATGTAGCCTAGATATCAACACATGAGATTATCATAATTAAAAGTTGGTGGTGTGTCCCACAAGGGGAAAAACCGAACGGGTATGGGGGGTTGGGTAAATAGTTGGATTGTAACTAGGTAGTTTAGGTGATAGTTAATCTAATTAGGTGATTAAATTAGTTATTAGTGGTTAGTAAATTATAACGGGTGTTAGGGTATTCGGGGACCCTAACTGGCTCAGAAAAAGAAAAATAGTGTCAATGACAATATTTTTATGTCCCGGGTTAAGTCCGGTTGTACGGTTGGATATTACTCCGTTAAAGCGCTAAATAAGTATATAAAGTGTCGTTATTATTTCTTTTAGTGACACAATTTATTCCCGACACTTTGGAAAGTGTCTAGTAATATTTTTCCAACTTTTTGCACTTTACTAGTTTAGATAAATGCTGAATTTTTATTTAAAGTGCGGAATTTTGTATTTAGAGTACGTTTTAGGCACATCCGGTCACTATAACTAACACCTAGTGACGCAGTTCTACAACCCTCATCTCCCTACACTCCCTACTAGTGTAGTAATCTATTCCCGGCTCATACCGGCCTTAGAGACAGTAACTGTCTGATGCTGGCTATATCAGCATGTTTAATGGGTATCCCGTATAGTGTGCTCACTGTGCTTTTTGTGCATCAAGGTTGTCACTGATGTTTGTGTAAAAATAATAGAGTGACAGTATAAAATGTGATGCATGAGTATGTATGTATCAGAAATCAGTAAGCAGTTTAATCACAGTTGTAAGCAAGCACAGTAATTAAGCAGTAATTAAATATTAATTAAATCATACGGATACCTGATTTGGTGAGGGTTGTCACACCCTCAGATGTTGACGAGTCGACTATCGAGTCACGACAATACTGTGTCTTCACTTCTTCAGTCTTGATCAGTCTCTGGGCTTTTCTCTATCTCAATCTTCATCAACAGACTCCTTTTTAACCATATCTGCTTGAATATCTTCAGACTCCCCCTCTCGATTTGCTGGCATTTCTTTGTTCTTCAGCAACATCTGCTTCAGGATCATTGTCTGGCTTTCATAGGTTCTAATTGATGCCTGGCTTTAGCTTTGTCCACAGAATCTGGAACCTGGCACTAGCTCTGTTCACAGCGATTAATTTCCAGGATCGAAACTTGGCTTACTTCTATCAGAGTCCTCAGATATTGTAATCTGGCTCTTTATCTTTAGGTCCAAGATCGAAACCTGGCTATTCCTGCACATTCTTAACCCAGAAGTAAATTTTCTAAATTTAACATTTTGAATGCACCAACATTCTGAAATAAACAGATGACTCCCTCTCTAAACATATACCAACAATCACTCTCCCTCAGATCACACATACATGATGAACCACTTGTTGATTTAGAAAACTTTATTTTCACATTCAAAAACACACTCCCCCTTTCAACAATGTCATCATGTTTAGCACTTGGAATTTTAAAAATCTGCTTTCCAACATCAGTTGTCGAAAATCTTTTTGACTTTTCAAAAGTTTATGCTAAAACACACACAAAATCTTTTTGGATTTTTCTGAAAGAAAGTAAATGACACCACTTGTAAATATAAAGACTGACACCAATTGTAGAAACAACAAGATACAGAAATGGAAATATTTACAAATAATATTTTGTGAGTTTGTGCAAGAGGATCATATCAGTTTATGAGACATGTCACTAACACCGTTAAGCTGATTACATTTTTAGTTTTAAACAATTCACCTAGATTGTCAGTATGTTTGTCCACTTAAATTTTCACACAATTTTCAGTTGATCCGAGATACGATGTTAATATTTTAATTACTTGAACTTATCCGTCTGTCCTACTTCTTGAATATACTCTCGTATCCAGATCCCAATATTCAGTCTTACAGGTGAATATACCACAGATGATATCTGTCAGGGGATTAATGCGAGGGCCGTGAGAGCTCAGGTCGATACTTCCGTATACGCAAAGAGATGACGGCTTCGACTTTTGGTGTGTCCCCTTTAGAGGATCTTTTGATTACAACAGCAGCGACTATCAATTTTATTGTTTCATCAGCTTGCTGAGGGCGAAGCTATGTATCAAGCTTTTTGCGGAAAGCATTATCCGAGGACTAGGTCAGAACTTCCATTCAGCAGAAGTCCCGAGATAATACCCCAGATATCACTGAGCATAAAGACCTAGTATCTTAGAATAAGGGACCTTTCAAACAAGATTTCAGGGGTTACCTATATATCCAAGAAGTTGTTAACCCACAGAACAAGCAAGTTTGAAATTTTAGTTTATATCTCGACACAATTTACTAAATGTGTAAAAATCTACTGACACATCTGCAGTGAGATTGTTTATCACATTCTATCTTTACATTTCTTTAGCATGATGTGACAGCCCACTGATGTACTATCATTTCCTCTTTTCACAACAAAACTCATTTTTTGTTTTATCATGTTTTTGGCTTTTTCAAATTTTCTAATGTTTTTGGATTTTCTGAAATTTTCTACTCCCCCTAAAAAGCAAACACATTTCAAAGGAAATTTGAAAACAACTAGACTCTTGACCCAATTGAAAAACACAGAAAATAAAACAAACTATACAGAAGTTTGACAACTGACATCAAATCACATCAAATCGCCATTCACTAGGCATAAATAATCAGAACTCCCCCTGTCACAAACCATTTTCTCATTTAGATCTCAAAACACTTAAGTTTGTTTTAATCAAAATGATTTTTCCGAAAAATGAATTTGTTTTTACCACTTGTAAGTTTACCACTTGTTAAGTATGGAGATATGGTTCATCATCTTGTTTATCAATCTCATATGTAGTAAATCAAGTACAACTTAATGTCCCTGATTTACCATTTACAGTTCAGCAACCTCTGTACCACTTATAAAAATATAAACAAATACCAGTTGTAGGAATGAGTCATCTACATGAATCTTTTTACCACTTGTAGGATTGATCACAAAGATGCCGATTCCTGCTTCTCACTTACCAACCTGGAAGCTCCGGCGTAGTCATTTACCTGTAAAATTTTAACAACTTTCAAACCTTTTCAAAACAATCTTTTGAAACACTAGAATGATGCCGATTCCTGATCCACGATATAAACTTGGGATCTCCGGGAAAGTCCTAGGACTTCAAGGGAAACAAACTTCCATCCAAGTCTTCTCAGACTTGATGGCTTTCAGTTCTTGCGCAGTGGGGTTGTATGTTGCCTTTTTAGTTGCATAAAAATCTTTAACCCCCTTAGCTTTCCCATTCAACATCTTCCCAAAAATTTTCTTAACACTTCCATTAAATGTTTTCTCGACATCAAACATAGTTTTCTCGTTGTAAAATTGATTCGAGATATCAACCTTACCAACCTTCTTTTTAACCTCTTCAAATTTCAGTGATGGAAACTCATCATCATTTACTGAAATTTTCACCTCACCTTGTGGCTCTTCTGGCTTTGTGGAACCAGATTCATCGGCGACTTTCTCATTAGCTTGTTTAACAACCCACACTTGATTGTCTTTTTCTTTCTTTTTATAAAACTTCTTTTTCGAACACTCACCAACCTCATAAATTGAGTTTTCAAAAACTTTAAGTTTTTCAGTTGGTGGTTCAACATCAACAACCTTTTCTTTTAATTTCTGAGAAACTCCCTGTTTTGTTTTGGCGTTTTTCTGACAGTTCCATGCAATGTGACCAACTTCATTGCATCTGTAATAGATTCGAGTTTCTCTTGGATATGACACATCAATTCCATTCTTCTTCTTTTCAGCAAGAAACTCCTGGTTTGACTGTCTCCAGAACGGTTTCTTCTGTTCCTCCTCAGCACTTCCACCTGAAACAAATTCTGTTTTTGTTTTAGAATTTTTCACATTTTTATGATTTTCTGGTGGAATAAAACCAAGTCCTTTCTTTTTGTAGCTACGATTTTGGTTTGGTTTCTTTTGAGAACCCGAACCAGAATTGTAACCCTTTTTCTTGTTTAGACGTTGTTGAACTCTTGAAGTGTACTTTTTAGGTTTTCCAGTAAGATTTAAATCTGTGACATCTGTGTCACTTCAGCCATCAAACAAATACCAAACCAATGAAATATTGTATTTCATACTTGGGATTTGTATAAACATGTGTATCATTTGCACATATCAACTCTTGTTCGATTTCGGGCTTTAGATCGCTTTCTAGAGGGTTATACGCGCACTGATATAACCAGTTTAATGCAACAAACACTCCGGAATAGTGACATAGGCTTAACATACCTTAAATAACCTTTACATAACTTAGAAATAAGTTTTGGAAGGTTTGGTATGCCGAAATCAAGTTTATTCGCTTATAGGGACTAAATTTGACAAACTGTGAAAGTATGCCAATTTGAACTGTAACGATCATTCCGGAACTTGGCTATAAGTTAAACATACCCAAAATATCCATTACATAGCTTAGAGATAGGCATTGAGGTGTTCGGTGTGTTAAAATAAAATTTTTGGTCATTCAGGGACTAAAAGCGTCAAAAAGTGCATAAGTTTGCATTTTCGCGCATAACTTACGTTCTGAATACATCCGAACATCCAAAAATTTATGTAATCATTAAAATATTATGTTTTAGTGATTGGCTTGTCAAAAATCCATTCGTCGCGCAATTTGGATCGTTTTTGCGTCCGTTACGACTTCTGTCGTAATTAACCAAACAACGCAACCGTACGGCCAAACGAACCGACATCCGACATATTTTTGAGCATGTTTCAAGTTCCCTATACTTTAACTTCATTTTAGAGCCTTAAAATGGTGTTAACGGGGCTTAAACGTGTCAAAACGCATCAAAAACCAAGTTTGGAGGTGCAGGGGCATGTTCTGCCAATTGCTGAAAGTTACTGCCAGCAAATAAGGTCCTTACGGACCGTATGGAGTTGCTTACGGTCCGTAAGCCTCTCCCAGGTCAGAATACTTCATTTAATTAAAACCCAGCTGCTCCCATGGTTTTGCACTTAGTTTCTTTGATTCTATGGACTGGTTTTGGATGCCCCTAGTATCACAAAACCTTGTGCCCACTTGTACGCTCAAGATTAAAGCACGAGAATCAAGAAACGATCCTAACGGTGCTAGAAATCCTATAAATACCCCCACCCTTCTCACCCCCAACTCACTTGAATTCTGAGATTTTCTCTAAGTTGGAGTGGTTATCACTTCATACCTGAGAAATACTTGGAATTCAATCTTGCGGGGACCTTTTGTAAGTATTCTTTCGCGTTTTTCGTTCGTTTTAGCGTTAAAGTCAAACTGCGTTTGACTTTCTGCTTTGACCAGTTTTTGGTCAACGCGAAGTTCGTTTGAACGTCATAACGTGAGCGTAATCACGATGGTTATAGTCCCTAGTGACTACACCTACTGATTACCACGTTATCTAGGCTCAGTGACGAGTCGTAGTTTCGGCCAAAATGCGTTTTCTTGCGTATTTTGTAACCAAACTACTCTAGGGTATCAAAACCATTTGTTTTGATACCAAACATGTTTTCTAACTTTACTAAACATGTTCTAGCATGTTTAGCTCGTCGCTTTTAGATTTGTGCTTGTTTAGGGTCGTAAAGGTAAGCGATCTAATCAATCGCTTATACTTTCGAACCCGACCCATTTGGTCGATCTTTAGGATCCGACCATACACATTAGGTGACCATAGTTGTATAGGGAATAACCTTCCGAGGTTATACCTTATGGTCACGTCGTTTAAGTAGTTGTATGATAAGTAATTCTTATGCCTTAGGAAAATTACCAAAATGCCCTTTTTACGCATAAATTCATTTTAAGCATATGTAACCTAAGTTTTGAAATCTAAACCGATTAGACAATAATATTAGACATGTTAAGGCATACATTACTTGTCATAGGACTAGTTAGGCGTCCGAACACGTTTTACGCAAGCGACGCGTTAAAGTAGCATAAGCTACCTAAAACGGGTCGTAATGGGTCGTAAGCACTTAGGTTAGGTTTCATTTTAGTATGTGGGCTTTGTTTAACCATATCATATGAGTTCCAATACTCATTTGGTTTACGAAACCTCATACTATCCGATCCCCCGATTTAGGTCCGGTTATTTATGTAGTTATCTATATAGGGTGCCGTTTGATTCCGTGATCCCTCTAGCTTTGCTTGGTTGTTGTTCAAGACTTCTAAGCACCCTCAAGTGAGTACATAGACCCCTCTTTTACTGTTTTTCAAACATTTTGGGGTGAAACACATGTGCCTACTTATTACTTTGATGATTTCATGCTTTTATATCATATACTTGCTATGTTCATTAGTACACTATTAGTACATGATTTCATTATGTTTTTGCTATGTATGTCCATTGTGTGCATACTTAGTACATCGTTTTACATGACATTTTTTTTACGCTATCTATGTTCATCATACTTAGTACATTTGTTTTTCATCACATGTTTATATTTTTGGGTATGACATTTGGTTTGTTTAAGTGGGACAATATACATTCATTAACTTTGATCACGCCGCTCGTTAGTAGGTAGTGGTACCATAGGATTTGACAACTCCCGTTCCTGACATCCTGGGTATGTTTGGATGAAAGGAATGACCGAATTCGATTTAAACATAAAAACCGATAGACCTTTAATTTGTTTAAAGGTTTATCACCACAGTCACAAGGCTTGAATGTATGCATTTTAACAATACCGCATAAATGTTTGTATTCAGTATAGCATGCATTTCCACAAAACATAACATTGATTTAAACTGAGTTTTACTTCAATACTTTGTTTTGTGCATTTTTCACCTATGGTTTAGTTGATACATATATCACTTGCCATACATGACATTTTGTTTACACATTTCATGATTGACATTTGACACGGACATTTTGGTATTGATATATACATTTTGACATAAACATTTTGACATGGTTTTCACAATGACATTTGACAATTGGTTTAGACATGGGCAATTTACATTGGTGGTTTGTTTGGGTAAGTGACTTAAGTAACGAGACGTGTGTAATGTGATACAAGCATGGTGGATACGCCGCTGGTACTTCCTATATATAAGTGCTTGTACTATATTACATGTCGTAGCGTTATTTAAATAATTGAATTTGGATTTACACATTTTTTTTACACAAATAACATATTTTCCACAAGATATTGTTTTACAAACAACTTATTTTATACAAACTTATTTTTACTTGGTTATTCATTTAACCTTATACTACTCTTTTACATATCATCTATCTTATTATCGCTTTTCAAACGTTTTATAAAAGCAAACACTAAAACTGGATGCATGACAAGTTTTCATTAAACATTTTCTTAAACCTAAGTCATGAATCCTATTTTCACAAAACCTATGTACTCGCCGGCATTTTTATGCTGATATATTTTCACATGTGTTTCAGGTACATAGTTGATGAAATTTGATGATGATATTGATGCATGCTCACATAGGATTGGACGAGGCCTTAGTGACATTAAAAGATGCAAGACTAGTTAAATTTTGTATTACTTCTTTGTTTGTTAAGACATTGTAACTCTTAAATCAATAAAACAGCATTTCAATTTCCCATGTGTTATGAAACAATAATTCTGTTACAACACTCCCCGACGATTCCGCCACGTTTTGTTGTTTTACGTGGTCGGGGTGTGACAGAAAAGTTGGTATCAGAGCTCATGGTTATAGGGAATTAGGTTATTAGTAATGCTTTGACCTAGTCTATAACCTTCCTAGGACCCTAACGCGAGTTTACTTGCGTTTAGTCATAAAAACAATACCGTCACTTATCCTTAAGTGACAACCACAATAAGAACATAAATTTTGATCTGCCTTGAAAACTAATCATCTGTTCTAGGATGATTTATTATAAGGTTTTGAACCCTTCCAGTTTGACTCATATTTGGCTTAGTGCCTTTTGAGTTTTCAAACTCGTCAAAGTTTGGGTCTAAATAATGTGAACACGTGCAAACTGGAAGAGTGAATGCATGTACTCTGAGTTTTCTGTCTAAGGCTAGAGTGTTCGTACAAATCCGCAGTATCGGACCAGTCACTCTTACCTGGGAACTCTTGGGGTGAGTGTTCACTTATAGGCGAGCATGTCTTCAGCGATGCATTATTATGACCCGTTTGCTTTGATTTGTCACCGTCTCATTTGTTTGCCTTAGGTAACAAACAAATGATCGCAATTCGTATGCATTGCCTTTTTGTTTTGTTTATCCGATAACATTTCATTTGTTTCTTCCTATGTCTTTCATTTTCTCCTAGAATGTCTCTTCATCTCAACAACGGTCAAATGTCCGAGCAAACAGCCAAATTTGCCCAGCAAATAGGCGAAGTGATTTTGAAATCTGTGGGTCTAGGCATTGCCATGTCTCATCTCAAAAATGCAGCCACTCAAGAGTCACCAAAGGAAGCAGAAGTCAAGCCTGCACCAAAATCAAGGAAGCGTAAGGCTTCAAGGAAACCCGCAGCAGTTACACCTAATCAAGCGGGACCTAGCCAAGTGGCAGCGCCACCAGCTAGGAAGCCGTACATAGGAACTGCCCCATGGTGCAAACGATGCAACCGTCACCATTCAAACCTCGTACCCTGCTCCAAATGTACCTACTGTGGACGGTTACGACATTTGATTAACATATGCCGCTTTGCTATCCAAAACAAATCTGTTGCAAATCTTGCTGCTACCCAACTCCAAGTCAACCCTACTCAAGCTCGTCTTCCGTCTGGTACTTGCTACAACTGTGGCGAAACGAGCCATTTCAGGAACAAATGCCCAAAGATTGTCAATGCAAATCGAACCCTTGGATAAACATTTGGCCGAGCAGAAGATGTTGTTGTCTTATGCCTTTGTTTCTTTTCTTGTATTGTGAAACAATCTGTTTTGTTCATAAATAAAAGTCGTTGTTCGCAATTCTGATATACAAATGTAGTTACATGTGTGTATGACATTTCCCTATAATACCTACATCAAGGAACTATGTTCATTACAAACTACTCTTGTGATTCTCCCTTTCAAGTGATCGCTCATGATTTCCTTAAAAATTTTAAGTACTCGTTTCATTCTAGGAGACGAAGTACAAGAAATAAAGCGAAATTATGAGTAATCGTGCTTTTTGCACATCTGTGTCCTTAAATCCTTGGTTAAGCGTATTTTCAAATCTCATATCCATTACGTTCTGATTCTTCAACATGCATAACATAAGTTTTCAAAAACAACCCCCATGATTTCAAAAACATTGTCTATATTTTCAAAAACAACCTTCATGATTTCAAAAATGTTTCATATAGTTTGAAAACAATATTAATACAATATAATTACTTATATCAAGTGCATGATTTCAAAAGCATCATTCATGTTTTCAAAAACCTTATATTTTCAAAATTCATCTTTCATGATTTTAAAACATTTTTCTTTAAAATATACCTACCTAATACACCTACTTTATGATTTCAAAAGTATTATATATAAGGTTTCCAAAAACATTGAACACATATTAGAACCCCATGCGTAGTTTTCAAAGTATTTTCCTCATACATTGACTTAATCTTCAAATTCCACTTCATATGTCGCCTTGGCATATCTAGCATCTCAACTTCGTAAGCATTTTTACTTCATGTTTTGACTTAAGCACATCCAGTGCAGGGTTTCAAAACATTTTCAACTTCTAAAATCCATATGAGATCTTTTTATCTTCACAATTAGACCCTTGTGGATGATTATCATTCAAATCAGAGTCCTTAATTGGATTCCTTGTGTACCTAAATTCGAACATTTTGATTCTTTACAATCGAAATCGAATTTCCTCTTTAGGATCTTTCTATCTTCATAGTTAGATTCTTGTTAATGTTTAAAGCACCAATCAAAATCCACTGATTGGATACCTGGTGTGCTTTAATTACATGTGCTCAGTTAGCAGAACAAATTAACAAAATGATGACAAATTTAAAACCAATTTAAACAATTATGTGATTATGTGTTTATACACCTTGTGTTTTCTTTTATGCATTTTGTGTTTTTGTATACTCTGGATATTCGTTATCCAAATCCTCGTAGAACCTTTCATATCTTCATATGAGGGATTCGTAGTAGGATATTCAAAAAGGTACTACCTTAAATCCTTATTGGGCTTCTACGTGATAGTCAAGACCCTTGGATTATATAGTACCATTCCATGATTCAAAAGAGACCCTTTGAATGGTCTAGTCAAAGCGATTGATTCAGTATCTGGTTGAGAATGACATGTGATGATATAAGCTGAAAAGACTCCTTGGCGGTCTGGAGATCATTTATTGACTAAATTAAAAAAGGACCCCAGTATGGTCAAATCACAATCATCACAGGCTCGTTCATTGTTTTCCTCCCCTACACATTCTAAGATGCACTACGTGACTATGCAAGGAATTATGTAATTATGGATGCATACATAATTACGAAGTTCAGTGCACGGAAACCACAGTAAGACTTATTATGTGTAAGAACCAATAGTGGCAACAATAACGAAGTGTGAACAATGTAATGGAGGTACGGTGGACGCACCAGTAACACTTTATATACTTGTATATAAGTATCCCTCCCACGTTGTAAGCATGATGTTATAAAAGTTACTAGAAGTTCAGGACTCTAACCAGTGTTGTTCGATCTTTTCAACTTCATGTTTCAAGCCCTCACAAGTTTCCTCTAAATAAATTTCGGGACGAAATTTCCTGAAGTAGGGGAGACTGTGACATCTGTGTCACTTCAGCCATCAAACAAATACCAAACCAATGAAATATTGTATTTCATACTTGGGATTTGTATAAACATGTGTATCATTTGCACATATCAACTCTTGTTCGATTTCGGGCTTTAGATCGCTTTCTAGAGGGTTATACGCGCACTGATATAACCAGTTTAATGCAACAAACACTCCGGAATAGTGACATAGGCTTAACATACCTTAAATAACCTTTACATAACTTAGAAATAAGTTTTGGAAGGTTTGGTATGCCGAAATCAAGTTTATTCGCTTACAGGGACTAAATTTGACAAACTGCGAAAGTATGCCAATTTGAACTGTAACGAACATTCCGGAACTTGGCTATAAGTTAAACATACCCAAAATATCCATTACATAGCTTAGAGATAGGCTTTGAGGTGTTCGGTGTGTTAAAATAAACTTTTTGGTCATTCAGGGACTAAAAGCGTCAAAAAGTGCATAAGTTTGCATTTTCGCGCATAACTTACGTTCTGAATACATCCGGACATCCAAAAACTTATGTAATCATTAAAATATTATGTTTTAGTGATTGGCTTGTCAAAAATCCATTCGTCGCGCAATTTGGATCGTTTTTGCGTCCGTTACGACTTCCGTTGTAATTAACCGAACAACGCAACCGTACGGCCAAACGAACCGACATCCGACATATTTTTGAGCATGTTTCAAGTTCCCTATACTTTAACTTCATTTTAAAGCCTTAAAATGGGGTTAACGGGGCTTAAACGTGTCAAAACGCATCAAAAACCAAGTTTGGAGGTGTAGGGGCATGTTCTGCCAATTGCTGAAAGTTACTACCAGCAAATAAGGTCCTTACGGACCGTATGGAGTTGCTTACGGTCCGTAAGCCTCTCCCAGGTCAGAATACTTCATTGAATTAAAACCCAGCTGCTCCCATGGTTTTGCACTTAGTTTCTTTGATTCTATGGACTGGTTTTGGATGCCCCTAGTATCACAAAACCTTGTGCCCACTTGTACGCTCAAGATTAAAGCACGAGAATCAAGAAACGATCCTAACGGTGCTAGAAATCCTATAAATACCCCCACCCTTCTCACCCCCAACTCACTTGAATTCTGAGATTTTCTCTAAGTTGGAGTGGTTATCACTTCATACCTGAGAAATACTTGGAATTCAATCTTGCGGGGACCTTTTGTAAGTATTCTTTCGCGTTTTTCGTTCGTTTTAGCGTTAAAGTCAAACTGCGTTTGACTTTCTGCTTTGACCAGTTTTTGGTCAACGCGAAGTTCGTTTGAACGTCATAACGTGAGCGTAATCACGATGGTTATAGTCCCTAGTGACTACACCTACTGATTACCACGTTATCTAGGCTCAGTGACGAGTCGTAGTTTCGGCCAAAATGCGTTTTCTTGCGTATTTTGTAACCAAACTACTCTAGGGTATCAAAACCGTTTGTTTTGATACCAAACATGTTTTCTAACTTTACTAAACATGTTCTAGCATGTTTAGCCCGTCGCTTTTAGATTTGTGCTTGTTTAGGTCGTAAAGGTAAGCGATCTAATCAATCGCTTATACTTTCGAACCCGATCCATTTGGTCGATCTTTAGGATCCGACCATACACATTAGGTGACCATAGTTGTATAGGGAATAACCTTCCGAGGTTATACCTTATGGTCACGTCGTTTAAGTAGTTGTATGATAAGTAATTCTTATGCCTTAGGAAAATTACCAAAATGCCCTTTTTACGCATAAATTCATTTTAAGCATATGTAACCTAAGTTTTGAAATCCAAACGGATTAGACAATAATATTAGACATGTTAAGGCATACATTACTTGTCATAGGACTAGTTAGGCGTCCGAACACGTTTTACGCAAACGACGCGTTAAAGTAGCATAAGCTACCTAAAACGGGTCGTAATGGGTCGTAAGCACTTAGGTTAGGTTTCATTTTAGTATGTGGGCTTTGTTTAACCATATCATATGAGTTCCAATACTCATTTGGTTTACGAAACCTCATACTATCCGATCCCCCGATTTAGGTCCGGTTATTTATGTAGTTATCTATACAGGGTGCCGTTTGATTCCGTGATCCCTCTAGCTTTGCTTGGTTGTTGTTCAAGACTTCTAAGCACCCTCAAGTGAGTACATAGACCCCTCTTTTACTGTTTTTCAAACATTTTGGGGTGAAACACATGTGCCTACTTGTTACTTTCATGATTTCATGCTTTTATATCATATACTTGCTATGTTCATTAGTACACTATTAGTACATGATTTCATTATGTTTTTGCTATGTATGTCCATTGTGTGCATACTTAGTACATCGTTTTACATGACATTTTTTTTACGCTATGTATGTTCATCATACTTAGTACATTTGTTTTTCATCACATGTTTATATTTTGGGTATGACATTTGGTTTGTTTAAGTGGGACAATATACATTCATTAACTTTGATCACGCCGCTCGTTAGTAGGTAGTGGTACCATAGGATTTGACAACTCCCGTTCCTGACATCCTGGGTATGTTTGGATGAAAGGAATGACCGAATTCGATTTAAACATAAAAACCGATAGACCTTTAATTTGTTTAAAGGTTTATCACCACAGTCACAAGGCTTGAATGTATGCATTTTAACAATAACGCATAAATGTTTGTATTCAGTATAGCATGCATTTCCACAAAACATAACATTGATTTAAACTGAGTTTTACTTCAATACTTTGTTTTATGCATTTTTCACCTATGGTTTAGTTGATACATATATCACTTGCCATACATGACATTTTGTTTACACATTTCATGATTGACATTTGACACGGACATTTTGGTATTAATATATACATTTTGACATAAACATTTTGACATGGTTTTCACAATGACATTTGACAATTGGTTTAGACATGGGCAATTTACATTGGTGGTTTATTTGGGTAAGTGACTTAAGTAACGAGACGTGTGTAATGTGATACAAGCATGGTGGATACGCCGCTGTTACTTCCTATATATAAGTGCTTGTACTATATTACATGTGACAACTCGAATTTCCAAGATTTCTATTTCGTATTTATTGCACAATCATGTATTAACTAGTAGTTTAATTGCACATTTGGTTACCATGAAATTATATACTTGTTGATTGTGCATAGTTGTTTGTTATTGTGAAACTTGTCAAATGTGTAAACTTGGTGGTGGAACTATGAAATAGATATGAGATGGTGTGCATTTGTAAATTATTATACTTAGGGATGTAGATGGTAATTAGTGAAATCCTAAATACTTAACCCTAATCTCATTTCCCTAATCATTCACTAATCACTTTCACCAAAACCAAAGCACGTACTCTCATTTCCTTGGCTCTCTAGCAATCATCACCAAATCATTTGGCACAAGAAAATCATCACTCTTGATTCCTCTTTCTCTAGAATCATTCAAGGTAATTGTTAATGATTTGTGCTTGATTGTTTATTGATTTCTTAATTCTTGTAATGCGTGTAAACCCTAGTCTTCACATGATGCTTCTATGTTTTTGATTGATGATTGATTGTTGTGTTATGAAGATTATAAGTCAGATAATCAATTGATTGATGATTGTGATGTGTGAGATGTAGACATGGAGGTCATTACTTTGATTTGTATATTGAAAACGTATGAATTAGGGTTTTCACGTTCGTAGAATACCAATACGTAACCGTTCTGATCCTGTTGATTTGTGTGCAAATTGATGATATTGATTGTCTGAGTTTATCAATGTGCTTGATGTTATCCGAATTTAATGTAGTTAACTTGGTCCGAGTATAATTGAGTTGTAAAGGTCCGAACATAATGAACATAGATTGGTCCGAATTTAATGTGACTTCATATGGCCCGAACTTAATTACTTATATGTGGTCCGAATATAATCATCTACCTTGGTCCGAGTTTAACTAGTTGAAGTTGTCCGAACATAATGGGTTGATCATGTCCGAGTATAAATGGACCACTTTGGTCCGAGTTTAATGAAAAGGCAAGTGGACCGAGTTTCATTATCCTAGGTCTTGTCCGAATATGTTTGTATATGAATGGGTCCGAGTTTAATTTCACTATCTATGGTCCGAGTATAATGTTGCTCTTGGTCCGAGTTTAATACATATATCAATGGTCCGAGTATGATGTTGCTTTGTGGTCCGAGTTTAATACATATAACAATGGTCCGAGTATAATTTGTATATTTGGACCGAGTTTATGGATGCATTAGATGGTCCGAGTTTAAATAATTAGAAGTGGGCCGAGTTTAATTGGACACATGATTGGGCCGAGTTATTGTAATTCGAATTGGTCCGAGTTTATTGAGATGGGGCCGAGTTTATACAATGAAAAATCAAATTGTCTGAGTTATTGTATAATTTCATGTGCTATCAGGGTTTTGAACAGGGGAGACCCCCCCCCATACTTGTCTGAGTTTTGTGAGATGCATGGTCCGGTATATGTTCGTATGAATTACGTGAATTGCATGAATAGGTTAACTGTTACCGTGATACATGAATTATACATGATATTGGCTATCAAACATTATGTGACATTAGATTGCATGCGCATCATTTGAACATGAACTGATTCGTTATATGTGCATACAATAGGACTTGATTAATTACTTGTGAGTGCATAACCTAGCATACCGAGCAAACCAAGGTGAGTTCACACTCTTACCAAGGCATGGGATTCCCGGGGTGTTGGGAATGGGATTGAAAGGATAAGGTTGATTAGATACATTATTGACACTATGCCTAGACTACCACTTTACTATCCTCGGTTGTGAAGGATACCTATAGTTACGAGTAGTCTAGTGGTTATACAACGTGGAACACCACCACACAGTAACGTGGAACACCACCACACAGTAACGTGGAACACCACCACACAGTAACGTGGAACACCACCACACAGTAACGTGGAACACCACCACACAGTAACGTGGAACACCACCACACAGTAACGTGGAACACCACCACACAGTAACGTGGAACACCACCACCAATAGAACATACAATCGGCCCGGTAGAGCCACCTGTTACAAACGAACTTACTATTACGCATTTACCTTCTGTGAACTCGCTCAACTAGTTTGTTGATCATTCTGTTACATGCCTTGCAGATCGTTAGGTACCTGGAGCTTGCACTGGAGAAGCGGGTCGTTGTGGACAAGGATCGTGACTTTTCTGTTAAACTATTATGACACTTGAAACTGTTAGCTACTACTGGTTTATTTACTATGCTTCCGCTACATTTTGAAACGATGATTTGTTTGATCACCTTTTGTATTGAATGGATGGTTTTCATTTATTTTACTTAATATTAAATGCATGTTCAATATGATTGGTGGCTTGATCCTGGTCAGTCACGCTCCCAAGCGGTGATACTCCGCAGGTGGATTTTGGGGGTTGTGACAGATTGGTATCAGAGCCATTGGTTATAGAGAACTTGGTTTTAATATGGGAAAACGTTTTTATTAAAACCAGACTATAACCAGAACAGTGCTCTCAACGATCCACAACGACGCTTCGCTCCACGTGCAAGACTCAACATCCTAGGTAATACGGTTTATGATTATTGCCTACATGCTAGAATTGCATAGAACTTTGCTCGTAGTATGCTTACATTACTTTGCTCACTACTTGTTACTACTTGAGAACACCTATATGCCTACACTTTTCTGTCATCGCACTACTCGCGAACCATTCATACTTACGCTACCTTTACTGTTCGATCATGTCTGGACGTGTTGACATGACTCAAGCCCAGTTGACGGCTCTCATTAACGAACAAGTTGCTGCGGCACTTGCAGCCGCACAAGCAGGAGGTATAACCTGCTATTCCAGACCTATTCTAGGATGTTAGATCCTACTCTCGTGACCCCACCCTCGCGCTTAACCTTGACCTATCTTTCTCGCGCAACGGGTCAGAACGCACAGCGATTTGTCTGCACATTCCAGAACTTCATGGACTGTCGTCCAAGCACATTCAGCGGCACATTCAAGAACTTCATGTGTGAACGCCCTGAGGCTCGCAGGGTCAAGTACGCCGCTGGTGCCTTGGAAGGAATCGCGCTAACCTAGTGGAACGCGCAAGTACAGATACTAGGGTTGGCAGCTGCTAACGCCACCCCCTGAAACGAATTCAAAGAACGCATTGAAAGGGAATACTGCACGCATGATGACATCCACAAGTTGGAAGTGGAGCTTTACCATTTGAAAATGACGGGGTCAGAAGTTGATGCATATACGAAACGGTCGGACGAACTGGCCATCTTGTGTCCAACCATGGTGGACCCTCCAAGCAAGCATATCGAATTGTATCACGAGGGTCTAGCCTCAGAAATTCAGAGCTATGCTACATCGGCTAACCTCGACAACATTCAAGACATTCAGTGTCTTGCTTATCGCCTCACGGATCAGGCAGTGGAACAGAACAGGCTGCCTAGTTGTATCAGCGCTATTACTACCGCTACCACTCCTGCTACTCCCGCTACTCCTAGTGACAACAAGCGGAAATGGGATGGGTATTCCAGCAAGGGTTCGGCTACCGTTCAGTCTCAAGCACAGCAACAGCGCAAGAATAGTGATCACCAGAGCCGAGTCAGCCAACTTCTGGTGGTCAGGGGCAGGGTGGATATCGGGGAATTCACCCAATGTGTAACTAATGCAACAGACACCACGGTGGTTAGTGCAACGAGGGACGTTTCCAGAGGTGTCTCGAGATGGGTCATGAAGCTTAGGATTCAGGAGTCCACGGCCTGCAAATCGGAATCGCCAGCACCGTATCGCTTAGCTCCACCAGAATCGGAAGAACTATCGACTCAGCTACAAGAAATCTTGGATAAGGGATTTATCCGACCCAAGCTCTTCGCCTTGGGGAGCTCCAGTGTTATTTGTAAAGAAGAAAGACGGTACGTTCAGAATGTGCATCGACTACCGCGAACTCAACAAGGTGACGGTGAAGAACCGTTATCCTCTTCCGCGTATAGATGACTTATTCGACCAGCTGCAAGGGTCGTGTTACTATTCCAAGATTGATTTAAGGTCAGGTTATCATCAGCTGAGAGTCCGGGATGAGGACGTCTCCAAAACCGCTTTCAGAACTCGTTACGGTCACTACGAGTTTCTTGTCATGCCATTCGGGCTTACGAACGCGCCTGCAGTCTTCATGGATCTTATGAACAGGGTGTGTAAACCCTATCTAGACAAGTTCGTCATTGCCTTCATCGACGCCATTCTGATCTACTCCAAGAGTCAGGAGGAACACGAGCAGCACTTACGTCTTATCTTGGAACTTCTTCGAAAGGAACAATTGTACGCCAAGTTTTCAAAATGCGACTTCTGGCTTCATGAAGTCCACTTCTTAGGCCATGTGGTGAACAGGGATGGGATCCATGTTGATCCATCCAAGGTAGATTCGATCAGGAACTGGCCTGCACCGCGCACACCGACAGAAATACGCCAAATATTGGGTTTGGCGGGGTACTACAGACGATTTATTAAAGACTTCTCAAAGATCGCGCAGCCGCTCACTATGTTAACACAGAAAGGTGTCGTCTACAGATGGGGTAATACGCAAGAGACCGCTTTTCAGTACTTAAAGGATAGGCTTTGCAGCGCACCTATTCTCTCACTGCCCGAGGGCACGGATGACTTCGTGGTTTATTGTGACGCATCGATACAGGGGCTTGGTTGCGTATTGATGCAGCGGGATAAAGTGATAGCCTACGCTTCTCGGCAACTCAAGGTTCACGAACGAAACTACACGACGCACGATCTAGAGCTGGGAGCTGTTGTTTTCGCGCTTAAGATATGGCGACACTACCTGTACGGTACCAGGTGCACGATTTACACCGATCACAGGAGTCTCGAGCATATCCTTAAGCAGAAGGATTTGAACATGCGTCAACGAAGATGGGTTGAACTACTGAATGATTACGAATGCGCCATCAAGTATCATCCGGGAAAAGCCAATGTTGTGGCTGATGCCCTCAGTCGAAAGGACACTTTACCTCGGCGCGTGCGAGCGCTACAGCTTGCGATTCAGTCTAGCCTTCCTGCACAGATACGAGCTGCTCAGACAGAAGCACTGAAGCCCGAAAACGTCAAGGCAGAAGCCTTACGCGGATCACGGCAACGATTAGAACAAAGGGAAGACGACGCCTACTATGTGACAGGACGTATTTGGGTCCCACTATATGGCGGCTTACGGGAACTTGTGATGGATGAAGCTCATAAGTCTCGCTACTCGGTACATCCAGGTTCGGATAAAATGTACCACGATATCAGAACTACATATTGGTGGCCTAGCATGAAGGCCCACATTACAACCTACGTCGACAAATGTTTGACTTGTGCGAGAGTCAAGACAGAGTACCAGAAACCAGCTGGTCTACTTCAGCAGCCTAAGATACCACAGTGGAAATGGGAAGAGATTTCCATAGATTTTCTTACAGGCCTACCCAGACCCCAGCGTGGGAATGATACTATATGGGTGATCGTTGATCGACTCACAAAGTCTGCTCACTTCTTGGCTATCAAAGAAACGGATAAGTTTTCTACCCTAGCAGACATCTACTTGAAAGAAGTTGTTTCGAGGCACGGAGTGCCCACCTCTATTATTTCGGATCGCGATGCACGATTCACGTCAGAATTATGGCAAGCGATGCACAAATCCTTTGGCTCACGATTAGACATGAGCACGGCATATCACCCTCAGACGGATGGGCAGTCTGAGCGAACGATTCAAACACTTGAAGACATGCTTCGGGCATGCGTTATCGATTTCGGCAACGGCTGGGAAAAACACCTCCCATTGGTGGAGTTTTCGTACAATAACAGTTACCATACCAGCATCCAAGCCGCTCCATTCGAGGCATTGTACGGACGTAAATGCCGGTCACCTCTCTGTTGGGCAGAGGTGGGGGATAGTCAAATTACGGGTCCAGAGATTGTAGTGGACGCCACAGAAAAGATTGCGCAGATACGACAACGCATGGCGGCAGCACGCGACCGTCAGAAAGCCTACGCGGATAAGCGTAAGAGACCATTGGAATTTCAGGTCGGGGACCGGGTTTTACTAAAAGTCTCACCCTGGAAGGGTGTGGTTCGTTTTGGCACACGAGGCAAACTGAATCCGCGGTACGTCGGACCATTCGAAATCTTAGAAAAGATTGGCAAAGTGGCCTACAAACTGAACCTACCTCCTGAACTCGGTGCAGTTCACAATGTATTTCACGTGTCGAATCTGAAGAAATGCCTATCAGATGAGACCCTTATAGTTCCTTTTAAGGAACTCACTATCGACGAGCGGTTGCAGTTCGTCGAGGAACCAGTTGAAATCACGGACCGGGATGTTAAGGTCCTCAAGCACAAGAGAATCCCTCTTGTTCGAGTTCGTTGGAACTCCCGACGTGGCCCAGAGTACACCTGGGAACGCGAAGACCAAATGAAGGAAAAGTATCCCCAGTTATTCGAAACCAATGCATCCACTACTGAGGCTGAAGCTACTACTACTGAATTTCGGGACGAAATTCCAAATCAACGGGGGGATGATGTGACACCCCAGGAAAACCAGTAAACGATGTAACTTACCTAGCTTCCTCAGTGAGTGCGTACCAAATTTCGGGACGAAATTTCTTTTAAGTTGGGGATAATGTGACAACTCGAATTTCCAAGATTTCTATTTCGTATTTATTGCACAATCATGTATTAACTAGTAGTTTAATTGCACATTTGGTTACCATGAAATTATATACTTGTTGATTGTGCATAGTTGTTTGTTATTGTGAAACTTGTCAAATGTGTAAACTTGGTGGTGGAACTATGAAATAGATATGAGATGGTGTGCATTTGTAAATTATTATACTTAGGGATGTAGATGGTAATTAGTGAAATCCTAAATACTTAACCCTAATCTCATTTCCCTAATCATTCACTAATCACTTTCACCAAAACCAAAGCACGTACTCTCATTTCCTTGGCTCTCTAGCAATCATCACCAAATCATTTGGCACAAGAAAATCATCACTCTTGATTCCTCTTTCTCTAGAATCATTCAAGGTAATTGTTAATGATTTGTGCTTGATTGTTTATTGATTTCTTAATTCTTGTAATGCGTGTAAACCCTAGTCTTCACATGATGCTTCTATGTTTTTGATTGATGATTGATTGTTGTGTTATGAAGATTATAAGTCAGATAATCAATTGATTGATGATTGTGATGTGTGAGATGTAGACATGGAGGTCATTACTTTGATTTGTATATTGAAAACGTATGAATTAGGGTTTTCACGTTCGTAGAATACCAATACGTAACCGTTCTGATCCTGTTGATTTGTGTGCAAATTGATGATATTGATTGTCTGAGTTTATCAATGTGCTTGATGTTATCCGAATTTAATGTAGTTAACTTGGTCCGAGTATAATTGAGTTGTAAAGGTCCGAACATAATGAACATAGATTGGTCCGAATTTAATGTGACTTCATATGGCCCGAACTTAATTACTTATATGTGGTCCGAATATAATCATCTACCTTGGTCCGAGTTTAACTAGTTGAAGTTGTCCGAACATAATGGGTTGATCATGTCCGAGTATAAATGGACCACTTTGGTCCGAGTTTAATGAAAAGGCAAGTGGACCGAGTTTCATTATCCTAGGTCTTGTCCGAATATGTTTGTATATGAATGGGTCCGAGTTTAATTTCACTATCTATGGTCCGAGTATAATGTTGCTCTTGGTCCGAGTTTAATACATATATCAATGGTCCGAGTATGATGTTGCTTTGTGGTCCGAGTTTAATACATATAACAATGGTCCGAGTATAATTTGTATATTTGGACCGAGTTTATGGATGCATTAGATGGTCCGAGTTTAAATAATTAGAAGTGGGCCGAGTTTAATTGGACACATGATTGGGCCGAGTTATTGTAATTCGAATTGGTCCGAGTTTATTGAGATGGGGCCGAGTTTATACAATGAAAAATCAAATTGTCTGAGTTATTGTATAATTTCATGTGCTATCAGGGTTTTGAACAGGGGAGACCCCCCCATACTTGTCTGAGTTTTGTGAGATGCATGGTCCGGTATATGTTCGTATGAATTACGTGAATTGCATGAATAGGTTAACTGTTACCGTGATACATGAATTATACATGATATTGGCTATCAAACATTATGTGACATTAGATTGCATGCGCATCATTTGAACATGAACTGATTCGTTATATGTGCATACAATAGGACTTGATTAATTACTTGTGAGTGCATAACCTAGCATACCGAGCAAACCAAGGTGAGTTCACACTCTTACCAAGGCATGGGATTCCCGGGGTGTTGGGAATGGGATTGAAAGGATAAGGTTGATTAGATACATTATTGACACTATGCCTAGACTACCACTTTACTATCCTCGGTTGTGAAGGATACCTATAGTTACGAGTAGTCTAGTGGTTATACAACGTGGAACACCACCACACAGTAACGTGGAACACCACCACACAGTAACGTGGAACACCACCACACAGTAACGTGGAACACCACACCACCACACAGTAACGTGGAACACCACCACACAGTAACGTGGAACACCACCACACAGTAACGTGGAACACCACCACACAGTAACGTGGAACACCACCACCAATAGAACATACAATCGGCCCGGTAGAGCCACCTGTTACAAACGAACTTACTATTACGCATTTACCTTCTGTGAACTCGCTCAACTAGTTTGTTGATCATTCTGTTACATGCCTTGCAGATCGTTAGGTACCTGGAGCTTGCACTGGAGAAGCGGGTCGTTGTGGACAAGGATCGTGACTTTTCTGTTAAACTATTATGACACTTGAAACTGTTAGCTACTACTGGTTTATTTACTATGCTTCCGCTACATTTTGAAACGATGATTTGTTTGATCACCTTTTGTATTGAATGGATGGTTTTCATTTATTTTACTTAATATTAAATGCATGTTCAATATGATTGGTGGCTTGATCCTGGTCAGTCACGCTCCCAAGCGGTGATACTCCGCAGGTGGATTTTGGGGGTTGTGACATTACATGTCGTAGCGTTATTTAAATAATTGAATTTGGATTTACACATTTTTTTTACACAAATAACATATTTTCCACAAGATATTTTTTTACAAACAACTTATTTTATACAAACTTATTTTTACTTGGTTATTCATTTAACCTTATACTACTCTTTTACATATCATCTATCTTATTATCGCTTTTCAAACGTTATATAAAAGCAAACACTAAAACTGGATTCATGACAAGTTTTCATTAAACATTTTCTTAAACCTAAGTCATGAATCCTATTTTCACAAAACCTATGTACTCGCCGGCATTTTTATGCTGATATATTTTCACATGTGTTTCAGGTACATAGTTGATGAAATTTGATGATGATATTGATGCATGCTCACATAGGATTGGACGAGGCCTTAGTGACATTAAAAGATGCAAGACTAGTTAAATTTTGTATTACTTCTTTGTTTGTTAAGACATTGTAACTCTTAAATCAATAAAACAGCATTTCAATTTCCCATGTGTTATGAAACAATAATTCTGTTACAACACTCCCCGACGATTCCGCCACGTTTTGTTGTTTTACGTGGTCGGGGTGTGACAAAATCTTTTATTTCAGAAATATTAATTTCTGTCATTTTGAAAACCTTTTTGATCATATCAAAACGAACACTTCTTATTGGAAACTCTTTGTCAGAGTATAATTTGTCCGAATCATTTAAAGTGTATGCGACTTTAAATGTTTCATCATCCAAATTTGCTTTTGATAACAAAAATTCTTTGCTATAAGACCGTTTAACCGACGACTTTTGACTATTGACTGACGAATTTGACCCTCCAGACTCAGACTTTGACTCGGACTCCTCATCAGTATCCAACACCTGATCGACCACCTTTTTTATTAACTCAGACTCATGATCAGTGTCAGACGAGGTAAACGTGACGTCAATGTTTTCTGGTAATTCATCAGTTGTGTCCGTTTTTAGCTTTATATTGACAGCTTTTTCAAGTTGCTCATCGTTTGGTTTTCTAGGAGAATACCCTTCCCAAATCGGAGGCGGACACTTGTTATAGCTAACAGTCGGTTTCTTACCAGTATCCTTTTTCTTCGGCTTGTCATCTTGAAAAGCTTCCATACCTGCAACAGTTGGGTAAATACGATCAATGAGATAATCAGAACTAGATAACTTTGTAACAAGCGTCTAATTCTCTCATTCTCAATCTTCTCTGTCTCCAACTCTTGCTTCCATTTAGCACTCTCTTCGATGTAGAAGTTGATAGCTTTCTGCTTAGTCATCATCACAGCATTCATCATCGTTAGTGCTTGTTCTCTTTCTGAATTTGTCTTTTGGAGACCAGTTACTGTTTTGTTCAAGACATCATAAGATTCCTTCACATAGTTGAGGTTGAACAGTAACTGCTCCTTCTTTTTCTCATATTCAGCAATTATCTCTTCTTTTGCTGCGCATCCCTTGCATACTTCCAAACACTTCATGCAAGGCTTTACAACTTCAACAATCTTTTCAATCTCAATTGTCTTCACCACTTCTACCACTTTTTCTGCTTCTTTCACCTTTTCTTCTGCCTTTACATGCTCATTCTCAACACTCTTCTCAGGAACACTTTCAACATTCACATTCTGAACAACATCTTCAGATTTCATTTGTTGTTGTTCTTTAGCAGCTCGTTTCTCCTTAAGTTTCTCCATGCGATCTGCAAAATAGAAATGAAAACTTTCAGGAGAAAGATGAGTTTTAGCAATATTGATATGTTTTTCTTCTTCATCATCACTACTACTATCAACTGGTGATTGGTCAAAATGTACAGATTTTTCAAAATCAGCATCTAATAAACCAGAATCTGACGGTGTTTGATCAAATACAACTTCCTTTTCTGAAGTAGCATCATTCTGTACACTCTCATTCGAACTCTGTGAACTTTCATCAGCACTTTCTGAGCTTTCATCAGATGCAATAGACTGTTCCTCCACACTTTTCACAGTCTCACCAATAGACTTCATCCAGGTGGCAAACATGTCTGGTTCTCTCACAATCTTAGCGATGAATGCTTTGTACTCTCCCTTTTCATCAACAAACATATCCCACTGAAGCCTTCAGGTAGTCTTTCATCATCTTGATCGACTAAACATGCTTTGCTTTCAGGTGATATGTAGTTGCTCCAGTTAAAGTCTACTAAACATGCTCTTTTTGAATCCTCAATCTTCCTACCATGAGCCGTCTGTGAATCGTGCTGTTGACCAACCTGTTGATAAATGGCTTTCCGGTAGTAGTCATCTTTACCGAATGGATTCTGAGCACCACTAGCATCCCTGTTCTTGCACTCTCGTTTGAAATGGCCTTTCTCCCTGCATCGAAAACAAGTAACTTTAGATTTATCAAAACCTAAAGTAGATACATGAGCATCGAGAAAGTCATTTCTCCTGGTAATTGTCTTGAACTTTTCAGCACGCCTAAGAACACTCGCTAGACACCATTTGATATCCATCATTTCCATCTCTTCAGCGTCTCTTTGATCGTAATCCTCCTTTGTTAGCATAGGATTTCTGATTCGACCAGCAACAAGACCCTCATAAGATAACAATACAGAACCAAGTAGAGCCATGTGGTCTTTTGCAGTTTCCTCATAAAAACTTTGACCTTCTGGAAGATTTTGTCACACCCTGGCTTTGCGGAAGCGTGGTTAATTTGGTGTGACTTCTTAATACCATAGCTTAATCATAACAAGCTATATGAATTGAAAATATGCAAGATCATCCATTAGAATAAAATCAAAACATTGTCTTAACGGGTTAACACCCAACAACCATAAACTTGTCTAAACATTACAATCCCAAACACAACATAAACATGATTCAAGGACTGTGACTTGTCCAGGAAAGAGTCACATTCCCCGAACCCTGGATGACCCTGGTGACTTATGCAGCGGAAAACATGCCATACCGTGCCAGATCTTTAATTCCCTGAAATACATGTAAGTTGAAAAATCAACAATAATGTTTAGCGAGTTCATGTGAAAGTGAGTAAAAAAACCTTTGTATTTATCAAAAATCCTGGTATGTAGCAAATAAGGAAAAAGAGATCACCAATGGTTTGCAAGTCCATTGATATGTGTGAAGTGCAAGTAGGAAGACTCAAACCTAGCGGATTTCGCGTCGGGCACAAAGTCACCCCAAGGTCCGTTATGCTGGACCTGGGATTGGGCTCGCTACACCCAGATAGATCTACCGCTTACGTCCCTCGGTCCTACAATGAGGATTAATGGCCTCCAGTTTCCGCCTACCCACTCACATGATCTAAGTAATAACCCTCCTTACGCTAACCATACCATGTATCAAGTATTTCATAATCATAGTAACATGTATTTCACCCCCGCAGTTTATAAAACTGAAAAGAGTTAAGAGAAAAGGGGGACATGAACTCACAGTCAGTGCATCGCTATACCAAGTACTCCAAATATCCGATAGCTGTGCAACGACCTACATGTGCTAATTCTATTAGACGGATGGCCGTGCCTTAGCTTTATAGTTTAAGTTTTGGGAAACAGTTAGACAACCGTTCCTTGTATATACTTGGTAATTAATTTCCTTCCCAAGGATGGGGGATTTAATACATGTGTATTCGTATCATCTCATTAAGTCCCACTTAATATATTTTTACTTCTCATTCCAAAATATAAATATATTTCTCAAAAATATTATATTCTCTCTTCACTTAATACTTTCCAAAATAATACATTAACAAAATAAGCGTTCATGAGTATTTCCGTATAAAGCGTAAGTTACGTTTTAACGATTAAGCGGTAATAGTAATTACCGGTGTAACTTATACGATCGTCGTGTAAGCGTTTGTATTATTTTGGGTTCGTCAACATTTGCAAAAATATTATTTTTACTCTAAAAATAATATTTATATATTTTCACAAAATAATCATAAACAGTGTGGTGAAAAATATATTTATCGAATAAGTATTTATCACGTTTAGTTTTGTGAAAATCCCACCTCTGATTATTTAATAATTAAAGTCATGGCGAAATATATTTTGAAAACATCTCAAAAATAGTTTAACACTTGTAAATAATTCTAAGTGTTAGATTTTAGAAAAATTTCGCCAGAGTTTCCCCTGTAACTGGAGGTGGCCACGCTTTCAAGCGTATCATTTTCTTTTACAAAATCACTTCAACAATTTCTTTAAATCAACCAATCAATTTCCAACACATCAACTAGTTTTCAACACATCAAACTAGTTGGCTAGTATGTAAAATCGCATTATTACATGAACTTGTAGTTTTTCTGAAAACTATTGTGTAGATCTCGTTATATTTAGTGGATCTATGTATAAAATAGTTTAGTCTTGTAAAAACCCCGTTTTTAGAACAAATCATCCTTTACAACTTCCCGTCATCTTTCTCAAAGATTGATATTTTGTCGAATACTTCTTATTTCACAAGTGTTTATACACTTGTGGTTTGTAAAATCACATTTGTTAGTTTGTCATCCAACTTATATAAAACATGATTTTCTCGACACTTGGTTCTACGAATATACCACTTGTACATACGTAGATCCGCTAGTTTTAAACACCATTTTACTAGTAATAATACTTTTACACAAGTTCATGTTTCTCGTGTGGTGGAGTTTCACCTTTTAACCCTCGTACCGACAGAAACAAGCTTATGTCAAGATCTATGATCTTAACAAAGTCGGGTTAAACGATGATAAGAGCCACCACATCGTAGATCGGGCCTCTACAATCAAATATTCAATTACTACAACTTTTACACATGTTATGAGCTTTTAACCAACAAAATTCAAGTTTTAGTAGACTTTAGAGATTCAAAATGCATGATTCCGACTTTTAACCGTTATAACTCATATTAACCACTTTAGATACGTTCGAGAGTGAGTTTTAAACATTATACCTCTAGCTCGGGGCTAGGGAAGAATCTAGTCGGAAATGTGGTGGATAAAAGCTAAGAAACGAGGTCCTTCCACTTCCGCTTGCTTCAAGCTTCCTAATGCGTGACCCGTAAGCCTTGTAGATACTTGGAACTTGCAAGATGGAAATCAAAATGGATGGATGGATGTGGGGTGCTCTCGGCCGAGAGTTAGACAAGAGGGAGAGAAAGTGTGGGTGGTGAAATGTGAGGTGTGATAACTCTCTAATGTGAGGTGATGTATTTATAGACCCAACTCATGTTCATCGTCCAACGGTTTTTATGTCTTCAAGATATTAGACATAGGGGAATTAAATAATGAAAGTTGTACTCCCTTGGTCTCACCTAGTTGGCCGATTCCATTGAGGGGGGGGGGGTATCCGGTTCGTTTCCAATCGTTCAGTTAGTGTTTAGTTTAGTTAAGTAGGTTAACTTTAGGGATTTACCCCGTTAGTTGCATGATGCGTTATAAGACGGGTGTTAGGGTAATCAGGGACCCTAACTGGCTCAAAAAAAGACTAATAATATTTCTGGCAATATTTTTATGTTCCGGGTATAATCCGGTTGTTCGGTTGGATAGTAATCCGTTAAAGTGCTTAAGTAATCTTTTAAGCGTCGTAAGTAATATTTTTAGCGACACAATTTATTCTGCAAAGTGTCAGGAATATTTCCTCATGTTTTGGCACTTTATTAGTTAGCTAGAAGCTAGTATGTTGATAAAAGTGTTGTGTTTCGTGCTTAGAGTACGTTTTAGGCACATCCAATCATTACATCTTATTCCTAGAGACGCAGTTATACAACCCTTGTATCCCTACACACACTATGGGTGTAGTAAAATGTTTCTGGCTCATATAGGCCTTTAGAGGCAGTGTCTGCCTGATGCTGGCTATATCAGCATGTTCAATAGGTTATCCGTTCAAATGCTACTGTGCTTTTTGTGCATCATGTTTGTCACTAGAGTTCAGTAAGTAAATAATGTAGTGACGGAAATCAAAGTATGATGCAGATATGTACATGTATCAACAGTCAAGTAGCAGTTTATCAGTAATCTCAGTCAAGCACAGTAGTTAAGCAACAATTAATAGTTAATTAAGTCGTACGGATACCTGGTTTAGTGAGGGTTGTCACATTCTCCCCCCGTTAGAAAAATTTCGTCCCGAAATTTTAAGTTCTGCTTGTAGAAGCAGGGTTCTCAGGAAATAAGTGGGGGTATTTCTCTTTCATTCGGTCCTCACGCTCCCAGGTGAATTCAGGACCATGTCTAGCATTCCAACGAACTTTGACGAGCTTGACACTGCTCCGGCGGGTCTTGTTCACTTTCCAATCCGTGACCTCAACAGGTTCTTCAACGAAGTGGAGCGTGTCATCAACATGAATTTCGTCGGTAGGAATGGCAACGTTATCTTGAGTTGGACTTCTTTTCAGATTGGATACATGAAATGTATCGTGAACACCATTCAGTTCGGCAGGTAGGTCCAACTTGTATGCTACTAACCCGATTCTCTCCAAGATCTTGAACGGTCCAATATATCTCGGGTTCAACTTTCCACGTTTCCCAAATCGTGCCACACCCTTCCAGGGTGATACCTTCAACAAAACCATCTCACCAACCTCAAACTCTAGAGGTTTCCTGCTTCGATCCGCGTAGGCTTTCTGCCTATCACGAGCCGCGCTGATACGGTCTCGGATTTGCGCGATCTTATCTGTGGTTTCCTGTACCATTTCAGGACCAACCAATTGTCTATCACCTGCGTCAGCCCAACAAAGCGGCGATCTGCACTTGCGCCCATATAAAGCTTCAAACGGCGCGGCACCAATACTGGTGTGGTAGCTGTTGTTGTATGAAAACTCAACCAGGGGTAAATGCTTATCCCAGCTACCGCCCAAATCCATCACACATGCTCTCAGCATGTCTTCTAACGTCTGAATCGTCCGCTCGCTTTGACCGTCGGTCTGCGGGTGAAAAGCTGTGCTCAGATTCAACTTGGAGCCAAAAGCTTCCTGGAAGGATTGCCATATCCTTGACACGAACCTTCCGTCTCTATCAGAGATAATCGAGAGAGGTACTCCATGGCGCGTAACAATCTCTCTCATGTAAATTTCGGCCAGTTTGCTCGTATTATCCTTCTCTCGGATAGGCAGGAAGTGCGCTGACTTCGTTAAACGGTCCACTATTACCCAAATAGTGTCATGGCCTCTTGGCGTTCTTGGCAACTTCGTAATAAAATCCATAGAGATTTGTTCCCACTTCCACTTGGGTATCTCTGGTTGTTGCAGAAGTCCTGAAGGCTTCTGGTATTCTACCTTAACCTTAGCGCATGTTAAACACTTGTTCACATAAACAGCAACATCGCCTTTCATCCTAGGCCACCAATAATAATCTTTAAGATCCTGGTACATCTTATCCGCTCCAGGGTGGATAGAGTACCGCGATTTGTGAGCTTCATCGCAAATAACCTTCCTTAACCCACTAAACAAAGGAACCCAAATCCTGTTCTCAAAACACAACGTTCCTTCCCTGTTTGGTACCAATAACTTCTCCATCCCACGGAGATACTCTTCTGCAAGGTTTCTTTCTTTGAGAGCTTCTTGTTGCGCTGCACGAACGCGCGAGGAAAGGTCGGTTTGAATAATCATCTCCAAAGCCCTAACCTTTATGGGCTTGATCCTCTCCTTACGACTTAGGGCATCGGCGACCACATTCGCCTTCCCTGGGTGATACTTAATTTCACAGTCGTAGTCATTCAGCAACTCGACCCATCGTCTTTGCCTCATGTTCAACTCCTTCTGGTTGAATATATGCTGGAGGCTCTTGTGATCTGTGAAGATCGTACACTTCGTACCATAAAGGTAGTGTCTCCAGATCATCAAAGCAAAAACCACTGCGCCTAGCTCCAAATCATGCGTGGTATAATTCTTTTCGTGCACCTTCAGTTGGCGTGACGCGTAGGCAATAACCTTTTGGCGTTGCATCAACACACAACCCAATCCTTGACGCGAAGCGTCACAGTATACCACGAAATCGTTTGTACCTTCTGGTAGAGCTAAGATTGGCGCGTTACAAAGCTTATCCTTCAATATCTGAAACGCTTCATCCTGTTTGATTCCCCAATCAAACTTCTTATCCTTCTGCGTGAGGAGTGTCAATGGTTGAGCGATCTTTGAAAAGTTCTCGATGAACCTTCGATAATAGCCAGCCAAACCCAAGAATTGCCGAATCTCGGTTGGCGTCTTTGGCGTTTCCCAATCCTTGATCGCCTCGATCTTGGTTGGATCCACGTGGATTCCATCTCCATTCACCACGTGCCCAAGGAATTGCACTTCTCGTAGCCAAAACTCACACTTAGAGAACTTGGCGTACAACTGTTCTTTCTTCAGCAGCTCCAGAATGGCCCTAAGATGTTGCTCGTGCTCAGCCTTCGTCTTTGAATAAATCAGAATATCATCGATGAATACGATCACGAACTTATCCAAGTACGGCTTGCAAACTCGATTCATCAAATCCATGAACACTGCAGGTGCGTTTGTCAAACCAAACGGCATAACGAGAAACTCGTAGTGTCCATATCGAGTTCTGAAGGCTGTCTTTGGGATACTTTCCTCCTGTATCCGTAGCTGATGGTATCCAGATCGAAGATCGATCTTTGAATAGAAGCTTGAACCTTGTAGTTGGTCAAACAGATCATCGATTCTTGGTAGGGGATACCTATTCTTGATCGTCAGCTTGTTCAACTCTCTGTAGTCAATGCACATACGGAAACTACCGTCCTTCTTCTTGACAAACAAAACTGGAGCTCCCCAAGGCGAGAAGCTTGGTGGGATAAATCCCTTGTCTAACAACTCTTGAAGTTGTGTCGACAGTTCTTGCATCTCAGACGGAGCAAGTCTGTAGGGTGCCTTAGCCACAGGCGCGGCGCCTGGAACTAAGTCTATGCGAAACTCCACTTGCCTTCGAGGCGGCAATCCAGGCAAGTCTTCTGGAAAGACTTCTGGGTATTCCCTCACGACAGGGATGTCTTCGATCTTCGGCTCAGCAGCCTTCTTATCCACAATGTGTGCCAGAAAGGCAACACATCCTTTCTGCAAACACTTCCTTGCTTTCAGGCAGCTAATCATCCTCAACGGTGTCTCACGCTTCTCCCCATGAACAACGATGGTCTCACCATCATTGGTCGGAATACGAATTATCTTCTCGTGACAAACTATCTCTGCTTTGTTACTCGATAACCAATCCATCCCTACTACCACGTCGAAGCTTCCCAACTGGACTGGTAGTAGATCGAGAGCAAACTCACGCTCTCCCAGCTCGATTACGCAACCTCGAATCACCTCGTTAGCCTCTACTAACTTCCCATTCGCTAATTCGATGGAGTACAGAATATCTAACTTACTAGCGGCTAAACCAAGCATATTCTTAAATTCTAGCGATATGAAGCTATAATCGGCACCAGTATCAAATAAAACGGATGCATAGCGTTGGTTTACAGGGAACGTACCAGTGACAACATTGGGATCCTGGCGCGCTTCCCGTGCTTCTATGTTGAAAACTCTTCCGCGTGCTTGGTTTAATTCTGGGCAATTCCTTTTGTAATGCCCAACATCACCACAGTTAAAACATCCGGGCCTCTGCCCGTTCCCACCATTGTTTCCCGCTTGGTTGTTTCCCTGATTACGGTTCACGGTGCCCGCTTGGTTAGCATGATTGGCACGGTTTCCATCACCTCCCGGGTTTCCTTGTGGGCGGTTTCCAGCACCACCACGGCTGTTCCTATTCCCATATCCTCCTTGGCCTCCCCGGCCAGCATTAGCCCAACAAGAATCCTTTGAATGACCAGTCTTCCCACATGATTCACAAACTTTTGGCCCGCATCGGCCAGAGTGATGGCGTTGGCATGAGATGCACTTGGGTTGTGCACCCATATATCCCTTACCTTTCTTCCTACCACCAGCTGAATCTTGAGCTGGCGCATTCGATTCCCCTTTCTTAACCACCATCCCGGTGCCCTGCTTGAAATTCGAAAACTTTCGCTTGTTCCCACCTGACGACTCCACATGAGTCTCTTTCTTCTTGAGCTCAATTTCATCAAACTTGTTCAACCGAATTGCCTCTTCGGTGAGAGCCACACTCAAATCAATGGCTTCTGTGATAGTTGCAGGTTTGGAGGAAGTCACCATGCTGATTATTTGAGGAGCCAATCCCCAAATGAAGCGTTCAATCCTCTTGAACTCAGGCGTAACCATGTAGGGTACCACATGCGACAAGTCGTGGAACCTCTGAACATACTCTGCTATCTTAGGACCTTCCATTTTTAGATGCCAGAACTCGGTCTCCAATCTCTGAATTTCAGCGCGAGAACAGTACTTCTTGCGCATGAGTTCTTTCAGCTCAGTCCACGTCAGTGCGTAAGCAGCAGCTTCGCCCAGTGTTTGGACTTGTAGATTCCACCATGATAGGGCTCCATCCAAAAATAGCCCTGAGATGTAAGTGACTTGTTGATCCAGCGCGCATTTGCTCATGCGAAGTACGGATTCGGTTTTCTCAGCCCAGCGGACGAAAGCAACAGCACCACCTGTGCCATCGAAGTTTACGGGCTTGCAGTCCAAGAACTGTTTGTAAGTGCACCCATGCGGTGGATTGTTGTTGTTGCCCGTGTTGCCGGAGTTGCTTCCACTCATTCCTCCTTGAGAGGCAGCATATTGAGCAATAGCAGCAGCAATGACTTGCTGTAGTTCGTCCTGAGTCGTAGGCATTGGTTGAGGTTGACGTCTTGGCGGCATCTTCTAAAGATGTATACGTCAGTCAGGCCATAATAAAGCGTACGTATATAGTAATAGTAATAGCACATAACATCTCATGTTATCAATATATCACACACAACATCCCATGTTACGATTATTATACACACAACATCCCATGTCCCAACATCCCATGTCACAAGTATTATATACACAACATCCCATGTCCCAACATCCCATGTCACAAGTATTATATACACAACATCCCATGTCCCAACATCCCATGTCACAAAAATATAAATAAGCAATCAAGTGAATCAGATATGGTGAGAATACTGCGATTGCCATATATATCGAGACCACAATGTAGTAAGTGTATCAGTACATCACTGTGTCATACAATCATCAATCAATTAGGGGCTACATCACCCCTATCCAAAAACTATATCATGTCAGTGTCAAATACATCAAGTACATCAAACAAGTGTCAACAAAAGTCAGTATCATCAGCTGGTCTCCAAAATGCTGTGCAGTCACAATCGCGGTCGTCTCACCAACGTCTACCTACATAGCACTGATGAGCTCTAAGCGGATGGCGGGGGAGGAGGGGGAAAGTGAGGGTAAAGCAAGCGGCGTAGCTGAAGCCAGTCCTCCTCCATAGCCTGCTGAGTGCGAATAACGGAAGCAACCTGCTGCTCCAGTGTAAAGAGACGAGCAGCAAAATCTGGGGGTAAAGATCGACCTGGCTGAAGGGGTGAGTGTATCTGACCATGGCATGAACATGGTGGCAGCTGAGCTCTCTCGAGCTCCTGGAGACGCTGCGTGTGCGACTCATGCTGATGAACGAAGGACATCAAAACGTCCTCTATAGTGGGTCCAACATGAAACGAATGATATGGATCAGTAGGTGGCATGGCTGATGGTGTCGGCCAAAGCAAAGGCTCACTGGTGGGGTCTAATGGTGCCACATGAAATGATGAAGTAGAGGGTGGAACAGATGACATCTGGGGCATGAAGGGAATAGACATCGGTACGTGCCCAAAAGGATGGGCTGAGGAACCCTCTCCAGGCCTCGCTGGAGGTACAAACTGTGGAACCTGAAAAGTGAAATCAACAGATCGTGTAACAGGGATCTGAGGGGGCAAAGGTGGGACGTCTTCGTCAGCAGGTATCCAACCGTGCTGACCGTCCTCATCGGGTGGATCCATATGCTCTGCAAATAGTGCGTGCTCTGGCTCGAGTGGAATGGGATCAAATGGAGGAACAACGACAGGGTCAACTGGTGCGATAGGATGGTCGACCGGTATATCAGCAACAAAAGGTTGATCAACAACAGGATCGATAGCAACAACATGATCACCAACTAACAAAGGAACATCATCAACAGGAAGATCGCCAACAGGCGGGTCAGCTATAATGGGCTCAACAGGAACGCCAGCATGTACCAGGTCATGCTCATGCATAGGATCTAGAGCAACTGCCTACTCAGGAGCCAAGGCAGGCTCATGGTCATCAAAAGCCATATCGAAGTCGAACTCAGGATCAATAGGGTCAACTGGATCAGCGGGGTCCTCCACGAGCTGGTCCATCGGGATAAACTCAATGTCGTGATCCGGGTCGAATCCCGGAGGGAAAATGGGATCCGAATCCTCTATGTCGTCATGCTCAAATGCGAAGCTCGGAATAGGTGCTGCTGAGGATGCCTGGTCAGGATCCGAGTCGTGTGTGAAATGTTGTGCGCTCACCTCGTGAGAAGGTGCGGATGCCACAGACTCAAAGGAGTCTAGGACCGGTGAATGTGCGGGCGAGTCCTCAGCAGGGGCGTCAGCGATCATCAGAAGATCGCCAGCGGGAAGAAGAGCTGCATCCGGAATCTCATCCTCAAAAGGCTCGTCCTCAAACAAATCGATATCGCCGTCAGCCTCGGCGTCGAGTAGCAAGTCATACGCGGGATAGACAGCTAAAGGAATAGGAGCTGGTATCACAACTAAGGGTAAGTACTCAGCAGGAGGGTCATCAATAGGCTCATCAGCGCCATCGGGCAGAGCGAAGGGCTGGAAGTCATCGTCATCAGTGCTTGTGTAATCGGAGGTATGCACCTCGTGCTCGGAGGATATAATGTCGTCAGATACTATGGGTAAAGGTCCGGTGGTATCCGAATCACCCGTGCCTGGTGAATCCATGTGTCTGTAACAAACACAAATATGCACAAATAATCAGTAAATCAGGTAATCACATAAGCTACCAAATAATAATCACATAATCCTCCTAGTCCCACTAGCCTCCCAGCCTCCCAGACTATCCTTCCTAGTCCCACTAGTCAATTTTCCCAGCCTCCCAGACTGACTCCCTAGTCCCACTAGCAAACTTTTCCCAGCCTCCCAGACTGACTCCCTAGTCCCACTAGTCAATTCTCCCAGCCTCCCAGACTGACTCCCTAGTCCCACTAGACAACTACCTCGATCCATTAGATCGAGCCTCGGCCTCCCAGACCGAGCCTCAGTCTCCCAGACCGAGCCTCAGCCTCCCAGACTGAGCCTAAAAATAATAAATAAAATATGCTCAACATTTGTTTATAAAAACGTTTTGGATCTGGACTTAAGTGGTATGCAGTAAAAATGTTTTCGTGAGAGCCCTAGTGATCATAGTCTAGACTCAAGAAGGAATCCTAGTTCGCTATGATCAGAGCTCTGATACAAAGCTGTCACACCCTGGCTTTGCGGAAGCGTGGTTAATTTGGTGTGACTTCTTAATACCATAGCTTAATCATAACAAGCTATATGAATTGAAAATATGCAAGATCATCCATTAGAATAAAATCAAAACATTGTCTTAACGGGTTAACACCCAACAACCATAAACTTGTCTAAACATTACAATCCCAAACACAACATAAACATGATTCAAGGACTGTGACTTGTCCAGGAAAGAGTCACATTCCCCGAACCCTGGATGACCCTGGTGACTTATGCAGCGGAAAACATGCCATACCATGCCAGATCTTTAATTCCCTGAAATACATGTAAGTTGAAAAATCAACAATAATGTTTAGCGAGTTCATGTGAAAGTGAGTAAAAAAACCTTTGTATTTATCAAAAATCCTGGTATGTAGCAAATAAGGAAAAAGAGATCACCAATGGTTTGCAAGTCCATTGATATGTGTGAAGTGCAAGTAGGAAGACTCAAACCTAGCGGATTTCGCGTCGGGCACAAAGTCACCCCAAGGTCCGTTATGCTGGACCTGGGATTGGGCTCGCTACACCCAGATAGATCTACCGCTTACGTCCCTCGGTCCTACAATGAGGATTAATGGCCTCCAGTTTCCGCCTACCCACTCACATGATCTAAGTAATAACCCTCCTTACGCTAACCATACCATGTATCAAGTATTTCATAATCATAGTAACATGTATTTCACCCCCGCAGTTTATAAAACTGAAAAGAGTTAAGAGAAAAGGGGGACATGAACTCACAGTCAGTGCGTTGCTATACCAAGTACTCCAAATATCCGATAGCTGTGCAACGACCTACATGTGCTAATTCTATTAGACGGATGGCCGTACCTTAGCTTTATAGTTTAAGTTTTGGGAAACAGTTAGACAACCGTTCCTTGTATATACTTGGTAATTAATTTCCTTCCCAAGGATGGGGGATTTAATACATGTGTATTCGTATCATCTCATTAAGTCCCACTTAATATATTTTTACTTCTCATTCCAAAATATAAATATCTTTCTCAAAAATATTATATTCTCTCTTCACTTAATACTTTCCAAAATAATACATTAACAAAATAAGCGTTCATGAGTATTTCCGTATAAAGCGTAAGTTACGTTTTAACGATTAAGCGGTAATAGTAATTACCGGTGTAACTTATACGTTCGTCGTGTAAGCGTTTGTATTATTTTGGGTTCGTCAACGTTTGTAAATATTATTTTTACTCTAAAAATAATATTTATATATTTTCACAAAATAATCATAAACAATGTGGTGAAAAATATATTTATCGAATAAGTATTTATCACGTTTAGTTTTGTGAAAATCCCACCTCCGATTATTTAATAATTAAAGTCATGGCGAAATATATTTTGAAAACATCTCAAAAATAGTTTAACACTTGTAAATAATTCTAAGTGTTAGATTTTAGAAAAATTTCGCCAGAGTTTCCCCTGTAACTAGAGGTGGCCACGCTTTCAAGCGTATCATTTTCTTTTACAAAATCACTTCAACAATTTCTTTAAATCAACCAATCAATTTCCAACACATCAATTAGTTTTCAACACATCAAACTAGTTGGCTAGTATGTAAAATCGCATTATTACATGAACTTGTAGTTTTTCTGAAAACTATTGTGTAGATCTCGTTATATTTAGTGGATCTATGTATAAAATAGTTTAGTCTTGTAAAAACCCCGTTTTTAGAACAAATCATCCTTTACAACTTCCCGTCATCTTTCTCAAAGATTGATATTTTGTCGAATACTTCTTATTTCACAAGTGTTTATACACTTGTGGTTTGTAAAATCACATTTGTTAGTTTGTCATCCAACTTATATAAAACATGATTTTCTCGACACTTGGTTCTACGAATATACCACTTGTACATACGTAGATCCGCTAGTTTTAAACACCATTTTACTAGTAATAATACTTTTACACAAGTTCATGTTTCTCGTGTGGTGGAGTTTCACCTTTTAACCCTCGTACCGACAGAAACAAGCTTATGTCAAGATCTATGATCTTAACAAAGTCGGGTTAAACGATGATAAGAGCCACCACATCGTAGATCGGGCCTCAACAATCAACATATTCAATTACTACAACTTTTACACATGTTATGAGCTTTTAACCAACAAAATTCAAGTTTTAGTAGACTTTAGAGATTCAAAACGCATGATTCCGACTTTTAACCGTTATAACTCATATTAACCACTTTAGATACGTTCGAGAGTGAGTTTTAAACATTATACCTCTAGCTCGGGGCTAGGGAAGAATCTAGTCGGAAATGTGGTGGATAAAAGCTAAGAAACGAGGTCCTTCCACTTCCGCTTGCTTCAAGCTTCCTAATGCGTGACCCGTAAGCCTTGTAGATACTTGGAACTTGCAAGATGGAAATCGAAATGGATGGATGTGGGGTGCTCTCGGCCGAGAGTTAGACAAGAGGGAGAGAAAGTGTGGGTGGTGAAATGTGAGGTGTGATAACTCTCTAATGTGAGGTGATGTATTTATAGACCCAACTCATGTTCATCGTCCAACGGTTTTTATGTCTTCAAGATATTAGACATAGGGGAATTAAATAATGAAAGTTGTACTCCCTTGGTCTCACCTAGTTGGCCGATTCCATTGAGGGGGGGGGGGTATCCGGTTCGTTTCCAATCGTTCAGTTAGTGTTTAGTTTAGTTAAGTATGTTAACTTTAGGGATTTACCCCGTTAGTTGCATGATGCGTTATAAGACGGGTGTTAGGGTAATCAGGGACCCTAACTGGCTCAAAAAAAGACTAATAATATTTCTGGCAATATTTTTATGTTCCGGGTATAATCCGGTTGTTCGGTTGGATAGTAATCCGTTAAAGTGCTTAAGTAATCTTTTAAGCGTCGTAAGTAATATTTTTAGCGACACACTTTATTCTGCAAAGTGTCAGGAATATTTCCTCATGTTTTGGCACTTTATTAGTTAGCTAGAAGCTAGTATGTTGATAAAAGTGCTGTGTTTCGTGCTTAGAGTACGTTTTAGGCACATCCAATCATTACATCTTATTCCTAGAGACGCAGTTATACAACCCTTGTATCCCTACACACACTATGGGTGTAGTAAAATGTTTCTGGCTCATATAGGCCTTTAGAGGCAGTGTCTGCCTGATGCTGGCTATATCAGCATGTTCAATAGGTTATCCGTTCAAATGCTACTGTGCTTTTTGTGCATCATGTTTGTCACTAGAGTTCAGTAAGTAAATAATGTAGTGACGGAAATCAAAGTATGATGCAGATATGTACATGTATCAACAGTCAAGTAGCAGTTTATCAGTAATCTCAGTCAAGCACAGTAATTAAGCAACAATTAATAGTTAATTAAGTCGTACGGATACCTGGTTTAGTGAGGGTTGTCACAGATTTAGAGCGATGTTGCACTGAATCACATAACCATTTCCTGTCTTTGTGCCTTGAGACTGAAAGCTTGTATTTGACTCTTTAGGATTGACACTTGGAAATGATGAAAATCCACTGCTGCTTTTGTTTGAACCCTGATCAACCTTTTCCGTTGAATTCCCAGCACTGAATGCAGTTTGGATTTTCGGACTTCTCTCAGCTTCTAGAACTGGAATACTACCTTTGTAGTACATTTTTACGTCCTATTGACCACTTGGCCTGTTCATCCTCGCGATCTTCTGCTGTTCCAAATCCTGACTCTCGATCTTTTCGATAAACTGAGAAATAGTTAGCCCATCATAAACACCCGTGTTTTTCAGAATCATCAAATACGTTCCCCATTCTTTCTGCGGTAACGCATCGGCTAACTTATCTACCCACTCTTCATGATCTTTTGTAAGACTTAACATCGACATTGATCGTACAAGGTGGCAATATCTCTCAATCAGCTTTTTCGTGTCTTCACCCGGTAGACTGCTAAACAAATCAAACTCTTTCTTAAGCAGCGCCTTTTTGCTCTTTATCATGTTCTCACTACCCTTAAATTTGACCTTAAGTGCATCACAGATTGATTTTGCACTTTTGTCGTGCTGAAGCAATATGAATATGTCTTCTTTGATTGCTTGCTGAAGCAGACTGATCATCATCTTTTCTGCTTTGTACATAACTCATTCTTCATCCGTGAACTCTGATAACTCTTTTAGAACCTGTAAATCTGTTCGAGGCAACACGTATTTCTTCAAGATACATTCCCAAGACCTAAGATGGTTTGCCTGAACCCAGTTCTCGAATCTATCTTTCCACCCGTAGTATTCTTCGATACTCATCAATTTCGGGGGCTTTTGGGTGGTTCCCGTCTCGTTTTCTAAACTCATAGCTTCAGCAATAGCAGCTGGACCAGACGGTGTTGCAAATGCATTGTAGAACTCGGTATCCATAATGACTTAGCACGTTTTTTCAAAATCAGTGACAAATAAGTGAAATCAGGTGATTGTGCACAATGAGCGAAATCCCAGAAACCCTAAAAGCGAAATCACATGAACTTGTTGGCCTTATAAGCGAAATCTGATGAACCTTATGAGCGAAACCTCAAACAATGTGCCTCAGGAGCGAAACCTAATGTTCCAAAGAGCGAAACCCCTCAATTTTGTGACACAAGAGCGAAATCAGGTGTTCAAATGAGCGAAATTACACGATGTCTGTATGAGCGAAACCTAGTCTGAAGGTAATTTGGTCCATTTTTAGTCCGAATTTCATTGTCAAACTTTCCAGGGTTTGTCTATGTTCAATTGTCTATGATCTGTGAAATTTTGATCCAATTTTGACCGGTAAAACTTCCCGAAATGATGAAAGAAGATGTAGAAGTAAGATATCTTGATGAATTACAGCTAATCTCTGTAGAACTCCTCGTTCTGTGCTCTGATACCACTTGTAGGATCGTGATCTGACCCAAACGAGTCGTTCAGAGAAGCTCAACTCTGTTTCAGGTGCGGAATAACAAGAAACGGAGGTAGAAACAGCTGATTCTTCACTAATATTACTGATTGTATTGATTTAGAAGCAATTACATTCAGTCTTCACACCGGCAGCACCTCGGTATGGAATTGTACAATCTTACAAATGATTTCGCTCAAGGGCTATATATAGTGTTGATGATTTCACTCATATGTACATGTACATATAAGCGAAACCCCTACATGACCATATAAGCGAAACCCCTACATGTCCATATAAGCAAAAGCCCTACATGTCCATATAAACGAAACCCCCTGCTAAAGACCCTATGAGCGAAATCAGCACCTAAGACACATACATTCTCCTATTTTCTCGTAAAACACGCCCTAATCTATACAAAGCAATGTAAGACTCGATCCAAGACGAAGTCGACAGATGTAGTGCACCAACATGGACTGTCGTCTGAGTCCTAAAGATGTCATTTAGATGGTTTCTGCGGATCCTGCATTTTCGTCGGAATACTAGTTTACTAGGTGCTTTTCTAGTAGTTTTGATGCATTGTTTAAACTGTGTCAAATGTACTTGATAAAAATGAGTCATATGCATCCTAAGTAAGTATTCCATGAGTATTCTAAGTGTATGTCACGAAATACGCAGTTCGAGTGTTTAAAATGCATAAAAATGTAGCTAAAATGAGTACTTTAAGTGTACGAAAGTTACCGAAAAGTGGCAGTTGTCACATTCTCCCCCTGTTATTGAGAATTTCGTCCCGAAATTCAAGCTGAGTCATCCTTTGAAGGAGTATTCTCGAACAGGCGGGGGTATTTTGGTTTTGATTTGATCTGCACGTTCCCAAGTATATTCGGGTCCGTGTCGAGAGTTCCAACGAATTTTTACTAATATGTTACGACTCCTTCGTATTTTCTGGACCTTCCGGTCCATGACCTTAACAGGTGCTTTGTGAATTGAAGTTTGTCATCAATGTGAATCTCATCCTCCGAGATAATAACCGTTTCTTGTGTTGGACTCTTCTTAAGATTCGACACATGAAATGTGTCGTGTACACTATTTAGTTCTTCTAGTAACTTCAGTTTGTAAGAAACGGTGCCAATCTTCTCTAAGATTTCAAATGGTCCTACATATCGTGGGTTAAGCTTTCCACGCTTACCGAACCTTGCTACGCCCTTCCAAGTCGAGAATTTCTATAAGACTTTGTCTCCGACCTCGAAAGATTATGGCTTCTGTCTCTAATCTGCGTAGCTCTTTTTTCGATCGCGAGCCGTCTTGATACGGTCTCTAATCTGAAAAATTTTATCCGTAGTCTCTTGGACTAATTCCGAACCACTTAGTTGTTTATTGCCTGCTTCCGCCCAACATAGCAGAGAGCGGTACTTTCGACCATAGAGAGCTTCAAACGGTACAGTTGGTATACTTGTATGGTAGTTGTTGTTGTAGGAAAACTCAACCAAAGGTAAATGAGTATCTCAGTTGCCGCCCAAATCCAAAACACACGCACGAAGCATATCTTTGGGTGTTTGGATTGTCCGTTCGCTCTGGCCGTTAGTTTGTGGATGAAAGGTCGTGCTTAGATTTAAATGAGATCCAAAGGTCTGTTGGAATGACTTCCAAATTCTTGAAATAAAGGGACTGTCTCGGTCTGAAATGATTGAAACAGGCACTCCAAGACGAGCCACTATTTCTTTGAGATAGAGTTCTGCTAGTTTCTCTGTGCTATCCTTCTCCCGAATCGGCAAGAAGTGTGTGGATTTTGTCAATCTATCGACGATTACCCATATCATGTCGTGGCCTCTTGAGGTCCTGGGTAATTTCGTAATGAAGTCCATCGATATTCGTTCCCATTTCCAACCGGAAATCTCGGGTTGTTGTAGCAAGCCCGAGGGTTTCTGATATTCGGCCTTGCCCTTTGCGCAAGTCAAGCATCTCAAAGGCCGCCAAAGAGTGGAACCCAAATTCTACCCATATATTATAAAGTTCCATCTTCTTTCGGCACTAATTGTTTTTATGTGCCTCAAAGTGTTTCTGCTCGAATATGTTCTTCCTTGAGCGCTTCTTGTTGTGCATCATGAATTCGTGTGGTAAGATCCGTGTGAATCATTATCTCTAATGCTCGAACTCTCAAAGTTCTAACTCATTCCTTGTGGCTCCAGACGTCTGCTACAACATTCGCCTTGCCCCGATGGTACTTTATTTCACAATCATAGCCGATCAGCAATTAAATCCAACGTCGCTGACGCATATTTAGTTCTTTTTGATTGAATATGTGCTGAAGACTTTTATGATCCGTGAAAATCGTACACTGAGTACCATATCAGTAATGTCGCCATATTTTTAAAGCGAATACCACCGTACTTAACTTGAGGTTGTGAGTGGTATAGTTCTTTTCATGAACTTTCAGTTGACGTGATGCGTACGCGATAACTTTCTCCCGTTGCATAAGTACGCAACCCAATCCTTGATGCGAAGCATCACAGTAAACTACGAAGTCATCGGTACCATCGAGTAGTGATAAGATTGGTGCATCGCACAACTTATCCTTGAGAAGTTGAAATGATTCTTCTTGTTTCCCGATTGGGTGAGGGAGGTTAGCGGCTGATAAAATTTTAGAAAAATTCTCTATAAATCTCCGATAGTACCCTGCTAATCCCAAGAATTGTTGGACTTCAGTTGGAGTCTTAGGCACTTCCCAGTTCTTAATTGCTTCGATCTTCGAGGTGTCTACTTGAATGCCTTTCTCGTTCACTATCTGCCCGTGAAATTGTACTTCACGAATCCAAAACTCGCATTAGTGTCTCCTTCTTGAGTAGTTCTAAAATGGTTCTCAAATGTTGTTCGTGCTCGTCTGCCGATCGTGAGTATATCAAAATGTCGTCAATGAACACTATGACGAATTTGTTGAAGTATGGATTGCACACGCGGTTCATTAAGTCCATGAAGACCGCATGCGTGTTCGTTAAACTAAAAGGTATAACGAGAAACTCGTAATGACCATAACGAGTCTGAAAAGCCGTTTTAGGTACACCTTCCTCTGAAATTCGTAATTGGTGATACCCCAATCGTAAGTCTATCTTGGAGTAGAAGCTTAAACCTTGCAATTGATCGAATAAATCACCAATCCTCGATAGTGGATACCGATTCTTGATGGTTAGTTTATTCAACTCTATGTAGTCGATGCACATTCTGAGTGTTTCATCCTTCTTCTTTACAAACAAAGCTGGAGCTCCCCAAGGCGAGAAGCTTGGTCTAATGAATCCTTTATCCAACAACTCTTGAAGTTGTGGGAATAACTCTTGCATTTCAAAAGGTGCTAATTGATATGGAGATTCGGTTATGGGTGCGGTTCACGATACCAAGTCGATATGAAACTCTACTTGTCAATATGGTTATAGTCCCGACAAGTATTCAGGAAATATTTCAGGAAACTCTTTTACCACTGGAATATCTGTCAGTTGTGGCCCAACGGCCTTCTTGTCGACAACATGTGCTAGAAAGGCAATATAACCTTTCTGTAAGCACTTCTGTGCCTTCTTGTAATTAACGATCCGCAATGGTGTGTCGTGCTTCTCTCCGTGAATAACAAGTGTCTCTTTGTTCAGTGGTGGTAGGCGAATGACCTTCTCATGACAAAAGACTTCAGCTTGGTTATCGGATAACTAATCTATGCCAACCACTACGTCGAAACTACCCAACTCAACAGGTAAGAGATCGATACTGAATCTTCGCTCGCCAAGTTCCAAGGAACATCCTCTAACAACTTTCCCTGACTCGACTAGTTTACCGTATGTCGATTCTATAGAATGAGGGGACGCCTAGCTTACTTGGCTCTAGGCCAAGTACATTTTAAATTTTGTGTGGCGAGGACTTCACTATATAGTTTTAGGAACCCTATGTTTAAATGTAGGATAACCCAATCCATATGTTTAGATGTAGGATAACCCGATCCATATGTTTAGATGTTGGATAACCCAACCATGTGTTTAGATGTAGGATAACCCAATCCCTAATTGTAGCTAGGACAATCCCGTCCCTAGCCATGAAACTCATGTATGTGAAATGTTGAGATGAAGCTAAAATTGGCACCAGTATCAAATAACATGGATGTGAAATGTTGGTTGATTGGAAACATGTCGAGTAACTACTGTTTGAGTGATCGAGGTAGGGTGGGATGATGCAATCATGCCTCGGATCTCCGGGGCTAAATCCCATATGTAACGCGCAATGCGTTTGAATTCGGGTGTTACGTAGTATGGAAACAACCTTTGAGATATCGTGAAAGCCTCGAGTGTAACGAACAACATTGGCTCTAATCATGATCGAGTTCTAGAATTTTGTTTCCAACCTTTGAATTTAAATCAGCGAGCAATACTCTTCTCATATAAGATCCTTGAGTTCTTCCCCCGATAACCTCTTCCCTGTATCCCTTCCTAGCGTTTGTACCTAGAGATTCCACCAAGTTAAGGTTGCGTTCAGCAGGAGACTCTCTATGTATCTAATTGTCTACTCAGGAATGCATTTCCTCGTATGACTAACCGACTTCATTGTCTTTACGTGGCAGACAGAACCTACTGCACCTCTCGTATTAACGACTTCTTGCCGCTTACAGTCTGAAAAGTCTTAAAATTAAGGCCTTGTGTGGTCGCATCTTCTGGTGTGGCATTGCTACTCATTCCCGATCCATCGGGATTTGAATCACTTGAACTACCAGTACCACCAGTACCGTCACTAGTGTCTTCTCGATTAACCTCATGTTGTGCAATTTCTGCACCCTCGTGTTGTTCCATAAGAACTTTAATTTGACTGTGAGATGTTGATTAGTTAACCCCTTTTTGGGTGTAGACCATACCCCTGGCGCCATGATCTTTTTAATATACAACATTAAAAGAATCTAGACATATATTTTGGATAAATATAGTCTATCATGTGCCCAAGAATGAAGAAGGAAATTAGCCATAAAATCCTCAAGATCGTATTGTTCATACATGTTTGAATAAATGATAATATGGATAACCGCAACCAAAATACGTACCACCTTTTGCGTGTACTGGTCATATGTCTAGGTGGAAAACGAAATAATTTGTTGCGGAGGGGAAACCAACCAGTGGCCTCCGTCCCTATAGTATGCATTCCATACTACATAGGCTTTGATCATCCGAAGTAGAGAAATTCCTTTGCCGTACTTGTCCATGTGACGAATATGGTAATTAGTGCTTGAGCTTCACGAGCTCCAATAAAGATCATTAAAATCTCCATAGATGTCGAATAGAATGTAATGAGGGAGTTGTAGCATGGCTCAAGCCATACTATCCCTTGGGGGTAAGACAAATGTCGAATGACGGAGACAAGGTAAGGCGCCATGGGCACCAAAGAACCAGCCCATGTTCAAGAATTCCGAGAATGTTTGAGGAAAATCCTCCATGAGTGGTTAACAAGTTTTGCTTGTTTAGATTACTAGTCTCGAACAACTTGTGTCATAGATCAAATGTTTAGACGCGAATGAATACGTATCGTCTTACTGTATTGTATTGTAGGGTGTTATAGTAACCATCTCGGTTAGTGTTCTACTGGATAGAAACTTGAACACTTAAGAATTTTGAATGGATAGTGATCATTAGCTTGATACGCAGAGTCCACCAGAATTTCTATGCACTACAAGTTGTTATTACTTGGGCCCCCGTAATAATAAATTGTCTTGCATGGTCACCCTAGCATTCTCTCGTTCAGAGCAGGCGATCAGTCAGAGAGAGGACACTATTGTCTATATACCTTCAACATAGAAGGAAACTTCGTGATAGTTCACGTGTCAACGCCCGTTATCATTACTCGCAGAACAGCACGACATTAAATGAAATAAAAATAGAGAGAATTTGTAAAGATAACAACTGGAGGGGCACCTTCAAGATGAGTATTTCATCTTCCTTAACTGGACAAGAGTGTCATCAATCATGATTTGTATGAGCCACAGGACCTCATCCCACTAATAGAGTTGTTGTCTAAGGCTGCCACCTCTGCTTCATCGTCACTACTGAAGTCAGGCGTCTCAGCATCTGCGAGAAAGTAACCATTCTTCCACGGGATCAATGCTTTATGGTCTCACTCAGGAACCACGTTCGTTATAAGCTCCGCGATAGACGTGAGGTCGATATTCTCATGGAAGATGTATTGTATAAAATATGTTATGTTTTGAAATAGAGTATTATGTCTTGTGTAAAAGATGTCGTGTCTTAACAATGTTATGTGTGTCAAGGATGACAATGGAATTCGAAGTCGAAGGCATTTTGTTCTTGCCACAATATTCCTTAGAACACATATATAAATCATTTATATATAATCACATAAAATCCTATCTAACAAGGATTTCTATCTTGCATATGCTGAACTTGTAAACCGTTTATAATGCGTAAACTGATAATGTAATGTATTGTAGGCACATAGTCTGTTAATGTAATGTGTCTATTTCTCATAGACTTCACCCATGGAAATGTCCTCGCTTGATTTATGTGAAGTGAATTTTTGTTGTAGTGGACCTTGAAAAATGTTTATTCAACGAAAACCTTTTGACCTGTCAACATGAACAAGAGGTTTTCGTGAGAGGTCCCTAGTGATTGTAGACTTAGACTCGAGAAAGAATCCTGGTTCACTATAATCGATGCTCTGATACCAATCTGTCACACCCGCTCATAGCGGAAGCGCGAGGTGTGATCTGACCGGTTCTCATTGCATAACAATATAAGTGAACATACTAAATGAATAAAAACAAGCTCAAATGCCATTGTCATAATCGCTTCAAAAGAACGCAACATAATTTAAATGTATTGGCTACAAACCATCAAATGAAAATAAGTTGTCATTGTTTTATACATCAAAATGTAAGTCTTAAAATGTCAAGGCTTTGACTACTATATCACCGCAATGAGGCGGTATATAACGGGCAAGCCCTTCAAATGGTGGCATGGAGTTTTGATACTTGCTTTCCTTGACTGAAATGTCCGCATGGTCCACTAATTTCCTGAAATACATGTTAAGTTTGAAAACATCAACAAAAGTTGGCGAGTTCATGCAGTTTAGTTGTATGAGATGTATCTGTAAAATGTGAGTTGTATAAAATGTATCTGTAAAATGTGAGTTGTATATGTATCCATAAAATGTGAGTTGTATAAAGTGTATCCATAAAATGTGAGTTGTATAAGATGTATATGTATGTAATGATGTAGTATGTAACGCGTCAATGAAATCATTGATCATTAATGTTTCGCGAGGACATTAATTTGTGTGACGAATTAGGAAGCAATCCAAACCTAGACAATTTCGTGTCGACTACTATCGACTAGGACACAAACGCACTCTTCTGTATGGGTCCACGACCAAGAGTGGGGCTCGCCAATACCCATTAGATCTAACCCTCTGTACCTAGTCCAAACTGTATTAATGGTGCTTAGATGTATGACCCTAATCGCACATGAACTAAGGTGTTTCATTCCATGACTTATCATACTATAAACATGTATTTTCCCCGATAGTTGTAAAGTTGTAAAACATTTAAAATGAATAGGGGACATGAACTCACAGAATCACGTGCGTGAATAGAAGTAACTATGATCTCACGTGCGGTCGTCCTGAATAGTGTTGCGACCTACAAATGTTCTTATATTTGTTAGACACTTCGGTCTTTATAAATGACTTGAGTACAAGTCTTGTGTCTTGAACGTGTGTAAGACTTGTATGTCTTTGTTTTTCGTTGAACCGTGTATTAGATGTATGATTTGTTAAACTTTTATATATATATATATATATATATATATATATATATATATATATATATATATATATATATATATTTCGCCAAATATATATATGTAATCTTGTATCTTGTGAGTTGTATCATCGGGTCTTGTCCTCTTGATTTCATGTCTTTTATGAATAAATTGTATAATTGTATTTCCATCAATTATATGTCATTGGGCCGAGCCCACGGCTTAATGTTATTGGTCCTAGCCCATGAATTTATGTTATTGGGCCATAATATTATTGGGCCTAAATATTATTGGGCCCAAATGTTATTGGGCCTTAGCCCATATGTTTTGTCATTGGGCTTAGCCCATGTATTCATGTTATTGGGCTTAATGTTATTGGGCCTTAGCCCATATGTTTTGACATTGGGCTTAGCCCATGTATTCATGTTATTGGGCTTAGCCCAAGTATTTTGATAAGCCCATTTATGAAGATAAGCCCAATTGTAAATATAAGCCTATTTATAAAAATAAGCCCATTTGTAAGTATAAGCCCATTTGTAATTCTAAGCCCATTTATAAAACATCTTTCATTTTATAAAAATCACCATACATGGAGTTTTTAGTTAAATAGAAGACATATAAGTTTTTATAAGTTTCTAAAATTTCGACTTTTGTTAACGGTAATATATATACATATATATATGTATCCGCGTCGAAAGATCGCCTAAGCGTCGTAGTAACTCCTCGGAATGGCGATATGTTTATAGATTCGCTCGTCGTCCGTTTTGACCATAAGTTGTGTCTGAAGGCTCGGAATGTCCGTAAGTTGTTTTTAAGGCGTATTTACATGTAGTCTTGTAAGACTTTAGTCGAAATGTACATTGTGTTTATTTGTACCATTGTATTCAAGTTTCTATTTATCATACATATAACTAATACAAACAAATAACACATAGCACATAAGTTGTTAGGTTAACTAAATATATATTTTCTCAAAAATATATATTTACATCAAACTTTGCTTTTATAAAAACTATTCTTTAAAATCTTTTTAATCTAATAAAGATTTTGTCAAAAATAATAGTTTTTATAACTTATGATTTTTAAGAAAAATGGCCACATTTCCTTTGAAATATATACTTTGCCATGTTTATATAAAACATATTTTTTTCTTATAAAATCACCAATAATCTTCTCATATTTTTCTTAATAAAAAACATATGAGATTTATATCAAAATCTTAACAAGATGAAATCAATAACATGTAGGGTTTTGGTATGATCAGAACATAAGTTAACTAGTTCACAATCCATGCTTTCCTTCTAGTTTTAACAAACTTTTTATAAAAACCCATCTTGTATGTTTCTTTTTATAACTTTGTAAAAGTATTATTTTTAGTGAAAAACGTTATATACTTTAACAAAATCAAAGATTATGATCATCCATCTAAACATTTATGTTTAACAAAACCCTTAAACATTTTCATGTACACTTGTTAGATTATGTTTTTAAACATCATCTAACAAGTTATTTGTATGCAAATCATCAAAACTAGATCAAATATGCAAGTAATCATCTTTAAATCACAACATAAACACACTTTTATATCATGATTATTATTTTGCTTCTTTGTATTTTCATATTATTTTGTATGATTATTTAGTTTTTAGATGTTCTTTAAACAAATAATGCATAAATAAGTATGAAAAAGAGATCTTAGAAGCTTACTTCTAGCACTAATGGCTAGGGATGATCTTGATGATGATTAAAGAAAAGAAAAAGTGTGGATCTTGGTGTTTGGAAGCTATGGAATGGATGGAATGGCTTGCTTCTTCTTGTTGTTGCTTTAGATCAACTTAAGTAACTTCAAGCTCCATTTTGATCATCGAAAAGAGTTAAAATGGTGAATGATTTTGGTCGGTGTTCTTGGCTAGCATATGAAGGTTGAGAGAGTTTTCTTAACTAGGTGAAAGTAAAGGTGAAAATGAGATGAATGTGGTTAGTGATTATGGTAAGTTGTTGTGATAAGTCTTCACTAACTTCACCACTAGGCCCACTTGCTTCACCAACTTGCATCAAGGGTAACAAGCAAGATATTTTTGGAAATAAGGTAAAAATATGGGCCCCACATGGTGTTATAACCGTGAATTAAAGGGGGGAGGGGTACCCTTGCCTTGTGAATTTGTTTCATGACTTTCCTTGTTAAAAAGTGTTAGGATTATTGAGGAAATTGTTTAGGAAAGTTATATGTATAAGTGTTTAAAGGGTGTTAAATGACCATTACTAGACCATAATGATCCAATTAACACTAGATGGTCACTAAAAAAAGATTTGATATTGTTCGGATATTCGTTTCGAATTGTTTCGGTTAGACGTTATTTGAACGCTAAGTTGTGTAACTTGTGTGAATTGATGTAGTTATTGGTTCGGATGATACCCGAAGGTATCCTCATATGAATTCTATGTTAAATAGCACTTTTACATGTTGCAAAAATATTACATGGCTGATTTCTGCAGAATTTCTGTGAAAAAGTGTTGAAATCGTCGCTTTTAGTGCTTTTCGAGCAGTTTTTAGTGTTATCGGACTGCGGGAAGGTTTTAAATCAAACCCTTGCATTCCTAGTTAGGGTTTAATGTATATTAGATGTTGGACTTTCGTCTGAGTCCTAAAGATGTCATTTAAATGGTTTCTGTGGATCCTGCATTTTCGTCGGAATACTAGTTTACTAGGTGCTTTTCTAGTAGTTTCGATGCATTGTTTAAACTGTGTCAAATGTACTTAATAAAAATGAATCATGTGCATCCTAAGTAAGTATTCCATGAGTATTCTAAGTGTATGTCACGAAATACGCAGTTTGAGTGTTCAAAATGCATAAAAATGTAGCTAAAATGAGTACTTTAAGTGTAAGAAAGTTACCGAAAAGTGGCAGTTGTCACAACACATAGGATTCATGTTAAAACTAATTATCCTGTTAAAAATGTGCTTAGGAAACCTGAGATGTCAGGTAGAATGGCTAAGTGGTCGGTAAAATTAAGTGCCTATGATCTAGTATATGAACCTAGAAATGCTATAAAGTCTCAGGCTTTAGTAGACTTTGTGGCTGATTTCAGTAGTGATATTCAAAACGAAGTAGACCTAGAAGTTCAACAACTAGGAGAAACCTCAGAATCCTGGACACTATATACTGATGGTGCATCTAATGTGAGAGGTGTATGATTGGGTATACTACTAAAATCTCCACTGGGGGCATATTACCCCAGGCTATTAGGTGCGAATTTCCTGCCACTAATAATGAAGCAGAATATGAAGCTTTAATTGTAGGATTAGAGTTGGCTAAGAATATGAATGTTAGAAATTTGCAAGTATATGTTGATTCATTGTTAATTACCAACCATTTTAATGGATCCTATGCAGTCAAAGGTGAAAGATTAATCGAATATCTTGAAATTGTCAAAAAATTAGCAGGATATTTCGAAGTTTTTACACTTGAAAAGGTACCAAGAGATGATAATGCTGAAGCAGATGCCTTGGAGAACTTAGGATCATCAGTCAGAATACCAAAAGGAACTCAGATACCAATACTACATATCCTGTATCCTGCAATGGATCATTTCAAATCTTGGGATAAAGAAGTAGCATGTATCCAGGATCCTGGTGATGGATATCCTGAGAAGGATCATGAATCCTGGATAACTCCAAATGTGAAGTATCTTCAAGAAGGAGATATCCCAAAGGATGCAACTCCTAAGGCATTCAGGATGAAGGTATCTCGTTTTACTATTATAAATAATATGTTGTATAAGAAATCCCTCGCAGGCCCGTACCTAAGGTGCTTGGAAGATCCTGAAACCAAGGAGGTACTTCAGGATATACACGAAGGAGACTATGGCAACCATACTAGGGGCAGATCTTTGTTCTCGAAGGTGTTAAGAACAAGATACTACTGGCCAACTATGAGGAAGGATGCTGCAGAATACGCTCGAAGATGTGATACATGTCAGAGGCACAACAATATACTACATCAGCCTGCTGAACCGTTATATCCTATTGTATCCCCGTGGCCATTCATGAAATGGGGAATGGATATAGTAGGAAAGCTCCCAAAAGCTCCAGGAGGAAAAGTCTTTATGCTGGCAATGACAGATTACTTCTCCAAGTGGGTCGAGGCTGAAGCCTTTGTTCAAGTTAGAGATCAAGAAGTAGTATCTTTCATAAAGAGGAATATCCTAACTAGATTTGGGGTACCAGCTGAGATAATTTGTGATAATGGCTCTCAGTTCATCAACAAGAGAACTACTGATTTTTGCAAAAGTTAGGGGATCAAGATGATTACGTCAACACCAGTGCATCCTCAAGCAAATGGACAAGCAGAATCCTCGAACAAGATAATCGTTAACAACTTAAAGAAGAGGTTAGGTGCCAAAAAAGGAAAATGGGCAAAGGAACTACCATTTGTCCTATGCGCTGATAGAACAACGGTGAAGAATGCTACTGGGCAAACCCCGTTTTCCTTGGTATTTGGGGCAGAAGCAGTGATCCCGACAGAGATGGTGATACCTACAGCAAGATCGAGCCTCCAGGATCCTGAGACGAATCTTGAAGCCTTGTGTCAAGAGTTGGATACTGTTGATGAGACAAGAGATGCGACAAAGCTGAGGATGGCAGCACATCAACAAAGGATATCCAGAGCATATAACAAGAATCTAAGGACTAGGAGGTTTCAAGTTGGAGATTGGGTATTAAGGAAAGCTTTTCAGAACACTACTAATCCTGCTGATGGAAAGTTAGCTCCAAAGTAGGAAGGACCTTATGAGATTGAATCGGAATATGGGAAAGGAGCATACCGGCTTAAGAATACGGAGGGGGATATACTACCAAGATCTTGGAATGCTATACACCTCCAAGCCTATTTCAAGTGAGTTTAGAATTTAATTTCTAACACAGAATGGTATGAATTCTATCTCTTTTAAATATAATTTTATTTTATTTCTATTGGACCCAATACTGACTTTGGCATCGGAGGTGTGACACTCTAGGTTTTCCCGAGCAAACATCTTGTAATGACATTGTATGTATATTTGCTACTAAATGAAAGTTGTGTTTTATCTTGATGTTGTATGTGATCCTTGCAATACGTGTGTATATGTAGTATATATATATGTAGTAGGCCGAGACCACAATGGACCCGACTCGAGACCTCTCGGTCTCGAGTGAACAGTTGGGCCGATTGGGCCACACCCCTTCCTTAGCTCACTCGTAATGCCATAGGGTGCACTTACTCAGGAGAGTATAAAATCCTTGCTTTAGCCGACTTACCTCTTTTGGAACAACAATCATTCTCCCAAATTCTCAAACATTCCCTCACTCTCACACCCTCTCACCCCCTAGCTTTCTCTCTCTAGAAAACCCTAAAACTTCACTAATCAACCCCCTCCATCCTCTCGGATCCAAAAAGTGGCAGCTTGGAGCTTGGAATCTAGCTAGCGTTTATCACTCGGGAGCTCCTCTCAACTGTTTTCACACACCCTTGTATTCAGACACCATCCGGTTAGTGTCTCCTATCGTTTAAAAGCATCATGTGTTAAGTGGTCCATTTGCAAATAGTTTAGATGATTACAAATGTGCTTCTTGGATAATACGAATATTTGTGTGTTGAATGCAAATCTGTTTTGGCAAAAAAAATGGTCATTGGTGTTGATTTGGTTAAAATTGTTGGTTATACATGATGTGCAAAATTTCCTTATGACAAGTGCATAAATATACATAGATCTAATATTGAACCGGAGCTTATGAGTTAGATATAGGGTTGCTGATGATGACCGAGTTATATGTTGAATTGAGTTTATGATGGTTGAATGAACATGCTTGCATGATGAACTAGATGAATGTGGGTTGAATATGATATGAACATATGATGAACTGTTGAATATGACATGAATATTTGAAAAGTTGTGTGTTTGATCCGTTTGATTTAGGAATTAGGCAAGAAAACATGTTTGTGTGATTTAATTGGTTAGTACACAAAATCATGGAAATAAAATTCTATTGGATAGTACAATGCTGGCAGATGTTCTAGAATCAGCAGGTATGCGAGTCGAGACCCCCAGTTTCAACTCGAGACCATTAAGCTACAACTCGAGACCGCAGTGATTGCGACTCGAGACCATCTAGTGATGACTCGAGACAATCTTCAAGGACCCGAAACCAGCAAGGTCTCGACTCGAGACCCCATGATCTCGACTCGAGACTGAACTCGAGACCTCTGAGGTTGCGACTCATGCCTGCACCACTCGAGACCAGCCATTCACAACTCGAGATCTCCTGGTTGCGACTCGACACCGCATGTTCTTGAGTCGAGACCACTTGGTCTCGACTGGGCTGCTTGTCTCCGTTATTGGGCCAAAGTGTGTGGACTGATCATGCCTGTTACTGTTTTATCTGTGCTACCGTGCTATGTGCTGATTGACTGTTTAAGGATTAGAACATGCCCAATAACTTAGAAGGCAATTGTATGTTATGCATGCTAGGTGTTAAGCTATGTGTAGAATATACGTGACTTGCTTGTACCCAAACCTGACTTATACTGGTAACCATGTTAGGACGTGGTGACCAGCAAGCCTGACCAAGTAAGCTAATCTACCGAGCAACCCAAGGTGAGTTCACAACTTTAAAGCATGCGTTCCCGGTGGTTGGGAAACGGAACTAAAAGCAACGCTATCCCCTTGTGAGGGACACAAACCTACTTTTCTCCCCTAATGCGGGACCTTTAGTTAATTACTATTTATATGGGATGCAACAAGCCATACTAAATGCAACTCTATCACTCAAGTCCCTACTACTTAATACCGATTAGTCGTCGGGGCCTGGCGAACGGGTTATTAGTTGATAGCGCTATTTAGGTCTTACCAGCCTCACACCGTGCCCGTGTATGGGATCGGGAGTGAACTAATAGACTCTGGTAATCCGTCAATGATGATAGAACATTGACAAATGGGGCACTTTATGGAAACGTACGGTCACATGAGTATTCGGTATTGGAAAACCAGTTTAGTTAGCATACTTAAGGGGTAGCTCCCCTTGGCATAATATAAATGAGTAAATTAACTAGTCAGACAAGTTTTTGGAATTAAAAACTGGACAAACTCGTGAACTCGCCAACATTATGTTAATACCCTACTGCATGCTTTGCAGGTACCCAGTGACTCAGGAGCTTGCGGCTTGGGGATGTGTAGTGGTCGTCTTAACCCGTGTGTGGGGTTCTTAAATAAACTTAAACCACGAACTTTGTTTGAACTGTTTTGCCTATGCTTCCGTTATTTACCTAAACTACTATTTGAACTTACAACTTTTGAACCTGATTATAATATTTGCTAACCTTGTGGTTGGTAAGTATCACTTATGTTATTAATTAAATTGCTCAGTATAATTGGTGGCTGGATCCTGGTCAGTCGCGCCACCAAGCGGTGGTACTCCGCATGTGGATTTTGGGGGTGTGACAGATTGGTATCAGAGCCATTGGTTGTAGTGAACATGGTTTTAAAAAGGGAATCTTTTTGAGAAAAACCAAACTATAACCCGTGATTCATGCCGACACTACACTCCAAGAGCAAGACTCAACCCATTAGACCTCATAGCTCGGACTAGTGTTTACTTGCTTGCTTGCTTTATGCCTTCTGTTCTGCTATACGTACTAGTTTGCCTAGTTAGACAGATACACCTCCCTCTTCTATCTCATTCTCGCTACATTACGACATCACACTCATGTTATGTTTTCTGGTTATGAAGACAATGAGTGGACGCGGAAGAAGAAACGTTAACATGACTCAGGCTCAGTTCACTAACCTGATCAACATGGTGGCTGCAGCTTTCGCAGCTCACCCTGGAGGTAAACTCGTTATTTTAGAATGTTTAGATCCTACCGCCGCATCGTCTTTTCACCCCTAAACCTATTTCGCTTCACTTCTCACAACAGGTCAGCATGCGCCTGCGCAACCACGTGTTTGTACTTTCAAGACCTTCATGGATTGCAAGACTCTCCCTTTCAATGGCATTGAGGGTGCCATAGGTCTTCTGCACTGGATCGAGAAGGTCGAAGCTGTGTTCGCTGTCTGCGAGTGTCCCCCTGCTAATTGGGTGAAGTTTGCTACTGGCACACTTGAAGGAAACACGCTTTCATGATGGAAAGCACAAATCCAAATGCTTGGTTTGGAAACTGCTAATGCCAATGCATGGGAAGATTTCAAGGATATGATCAAAGAAGAGTACTGTCACAGGGATGACATCCACAAACTCGAAAACGAGTACTTTGAGCTTAAGATGGTTGGGTCAGAGATTGAGACCTACACCAAACTGTCCGAAGATTATGCCGCCCTTTGCCCAAACATGTCTCGACCTATGTACCGAAGGATCGAATTGTACATCAAGGGTTTGGCCCCAGAAATTCGGAGCCATGTGACCCTGCAACGAAAACAAGTGACTTTAGATTTGTCGAAACCTAAAGTAGAAACATTAGCCTCACGAAGATCATCTCTCCCCGTGATCTGCTTGAATTTCTCAGCTCTTCGTAACACGCTAGCCAAACACCACTTTATGTCCATCAGCTCCATTTCTTCAGCATCTATCTGGTCGTAATCTTCCTTTGTTAGCATTGGATTTCCGATACGACCTGCAACAAAACAACTGTAAGATTCTAAAACCATTCCTAACAAAGACATTTGACTTTTAGCAACTTCCTCAGAATAATCTTGATCACTCTCAAGATTTAATACAATGTTGCATTGAAGTTTTCTTCCATTTTTAGTTGCTGAAATATTCGGATCAAATGACGGAAATGATGTGAAACTGGTTTTGCTGTTTAATCCTGATGATGAATTTCCAGAAGCATTCTTGGCGTTGTAAGCAGTTTCTATTTTTGGAGATAGATTTGAAGACTTTTCATTCACCCCTGCTTTGTAATATAACCCAATATCCTATTCACCATCGAAATCTTTCATCCGAACAATCTTTCTTTGTTCCATTTCTTGAGCTTCCAGCTTCTCAATAAATTTGCTCAATGTTAACGTGCTAAAGCCCTTTTTGTTCCTGAGCATCATCAGATAAGTTCCCCATGTTTCATGTGGTAAAGCATCAGCAAGCTTTTCAATTAACTCTTCATTGTCTTTGTTGATACTTAACCTCTTCATGTTCACCAACAAGTTACAATATCTTTCAATGATCTGTTTTGTACTCTCGTTCTTCAATCCTCTAAACAAATCAAGCTCTTTTTTCAAAAGCGACTTCTTATTTTTCACCATTTCCTGACTACCAACAAACTTTGAACACAACACTTTCCATATTGAATACGAACTCCCGTTGTGTTGTAACAATACCATTATATCCTCTTTCACAGCTTGTTGTAGCAGGCTTAACATCATTTTCTCATTTTTGTACTTCTTCTTGTCATCTGCACTCATGTCTTTAATTGCAAGTTCCTCTTCATCATCATTTAGCGGTCTCGCATACTTTGTTTCCACACACTCCCATGCATCAAGATAATTAGCTTGAACCCAGTTTTCGAAACGACCCTCCCATCCTTTATATTCTTCAATGTTCAATAGTTTTGGTGGTTTTTGCATAGTTCCCATTTCGTTCTCGAGCATTGTGGTTTGAGCAACAGTGATTGGGGTACTCGGAGTAGCGAATGCGTTGTAAAATTCCTCGTCCATGTTCAAATTATATAAATTTTCCTCAACAGACCGTAAAAGCGAAACAATAATGTTCACAAAAGCGGAACTGGAATGTTTGAATAAGCGAAACCACTAAGTACAAACGAGCGGAACTAGTAAGTCCAAATAAGCGGAACCATTAAGTCCAAATGAGCGGAACTACTTGATGTTCAAACAAGCGAAACCACTTGATCTTTGAAGCGGAACCTTATGAGCGAAACCAAAAGTGACTCTAAAAGCGAAACCTTAGGAGCGAAACCTCCAAGAATGATATTTGAAGCGGAACCTTTCAAGCGAAACCACTGAGTCACTGAAGCGGAACCTCTGAAATTTTGTAACTATGAGCGAAACTATTACGGTCATAAAAGCGAAACTATAGGAAGTCCATATAAGCGTAACCTATTCGGATGTAAGTTTAGTCCACTTTTAATGCGAATTTTAACACCAAACTTTCCAGGATTTGACTATATCCTATTACGCACAATCCTTGAAATTTTGAGCTGATTTTGACAGGTGAAACTTTCTGAACTGAAGAAAGAAGGTGTAGAAGTGAGAAATCTTGATGAATTCCAGCTATTCTCTGCAGAACTCCTCCTCCTGAAGCTCTGATACCACTTGTAGGATCGTGTCTCGACCCGAACGAGTCGTTCAGAGGAGTTTTCGTCAATTACAGGTGCGGAAAACAAGTAATCAACGTAGAAATAGCTTGCAAATCACGTTAAACTCCTTTCTGTATTGAATAATGACAGTTTACATTCAAATCTCGATCCGGCAGCACTTCGGTACGAGTTACAAGGTCTGTTCCAAATGTTTCGCTTATGAGGCTATTTATAGTTGCTGAGGTTTCGCTTGATTGTACATGTCACATAAGCGAAACCTCCAGCTGACATACAAGCGAACCTAACACTTGTCGTATAAGCGAAACTACATTGTGACAAATAAGCGAAACTACCTGTCTATGACCATATAAGCGAAACTATCTCCTAAAATACATACAATCTCCTGTTTCCTCGAAAAATGTTTCCTGATCTAACAATCTAAGACTAAGACTCAATCCAAGACGAAGTCGACACATGTAGTGGACCAACAAACTCCCCCTCAGATGTTAACGGAGTCGTTCATCGAGTCTTTGACAATGTCGTGTCTTCGCATCTTCAGTCTTGATCAGTCTCTGGGCTTTTCTTTCTATCTTCATCTCTTACTCTTAAATCACCAACAAACTTCTTTTCTTGAATGTTGACATCATTTAAGATTCTCATTTCCAACATGCACTCCCCCTCAAATGTTGATTTTTTCTGCACAAAAACTCTACCACAAACATAAATTTTATGACAAACAATTAAGCCTATAGACACCACTTGAAACTTATCGCAAATCAATCAACCAATCAGATACTCATGAACCATTTGAAATTGTATCATTTTAACAAAACATTACAATCTCCCAAACCATCTGTTCATCATGTTTAGCACTTAGAATTTTGAAAATCTGTTTTTCAATATCAGTTGTCGAAAATCTTTTTAACTTTTCAAAATTTATGCTAAAACACACTAAAATATTTTTGTATTTTCTGAAAGATAATAACTGACACTACTTGGAAAACAAAAGAATGCAGAAATGAAATATTTACAGACAATATTTTTGTGAGTTTGTGCAAGAGGATCATATCAGTTTTGTGACAAATCACTAACACCGTTAAGCTTTAAACATTCTTAGTTCTAAACAATTTACCTAGATTGTCAGTAATTTGGTTCATTTTAAATTTTCACACAAATTTCAATTGATTCAAGATACGAAATTAATGTTTTAGAAACTTAAACTTAATTGTGTATCACTCCACTTGAATATACTCCTGTATCTAAATCCCAATATTCAGTCTTACAGGTGAGTATACCACAGATGATATCTGTAAAGGGGTTATGTGCAAGGGCCGTGAGAGCTCAGGTCGATACTTCCGTATACGCAGAGTGATGACGGGTTCGACTTTAGGTGGGTCCCCTTTAGAGGACCTTTTGATTACAACAGCAGCGACTATCAATTTTATTGTTTCATCAGCTTGCTGAGGGCGATGCTGTGTTTCAAGCATTTTGCAGAAAGCATTATCCGGGGACTAGGTCAGTACTTCCATACAGCAGAAGTCCCGGAATAATACCCCAGATATCACTGAGTATAAAGACCTAGTATCTCAGAAAGAGGGACCTTTCAAACAAGATTTCGGGGGTTACCCATATATCCAAGAATAGTTACCCACGAATTAAGCAAGTTTGAATTTAGGTTTATATCTCGTTTCAATTTACTAAGTGTGCGAAAACCTACTGACACATCCGCAGTAAGATTGTTTATCACATTTTTACTTTACATTTCTTTTGCATGCTGTGATAGTCCACTGATGTACTATCATTTCCTCTTTTTCACAACAAAACCCATTTTTTTATTTTATCATGTTTTTGACTTTTTCAAATTTTCTAATGTTTTTGGATTTTCTAAAATTTTTCTACTCCCCCTAAAAGGCAAACACATTAAAGAAATTTGAAAACAACCTAAGCTCTTGACCCACTAAACCAAACTATACAAAAATATGACAACTGATATCAAAACACATCAAATCGCCATTCATTTGGCATAAACAATCAGAACTCCCCCTATCAACAAACTATTTTCCCATTTAGATTTCAAAACACTTAAGTTTGTTTTAATCAAAATGGTTTTTCCGGAAAATAATTTTGATTGATTTTACCACTTGTAGGTTTATAAAACATAGGTTCGGGAATGTAGTTCATCATCTTGTCTCTCAACAATTTGTAGGAAAATACAAGTACAACTTAATGTCCTTGATTTACCATATACAAGAATGCGCAATCAAATCGTCTAACCACTTGTACAACAAACATAAACAAACCTCTTTACCGTTTGTATGATTGACGTTACCGAATAAAACTCAAGAAAGATGCCGATTCGTGCTCCACGCTTACCAACCTGGGAGCTCCGGCAAGTCAGGTTTTTAGTCAAAGAAAATATCCACCCAAGCCTGACCAGCCTTGGGTTTCACCGAGTCACCAGCACTCGGTTTCTTACCTTTCCTCTTCTTTTCATAAAATTCTTTAACCCCTTTGACTTTTCGATCAATCATCTTACCAAAGATATGTTGAACTTTGGGGTTAAAAACCTTCTCAGCATCTAATTCCTGTTTATCATTATAAAATTGGTTAGAAATTTCAACTTTACCAATTTTCTTTTTATAATTCTCAGTCCGAAGTGATGGAAACTCCTCATCATTCACAATCGAGACTGATTTTTCATCTTTTAAAACGGCTTCACCTTTTGAAACAATTTGTGGCTCATCTGACTTTGTGGAGTCAGATTCATCGCCAGTAGATAGCTCCTCTGATTTTGACCTATCAGAATCATCACTAGAGCTTTCACCAACCTTCTTAACAACCCATTTCTGGTTGTCAGATTTAGCGCTCTTCTTGTAAAACTTGTTCGAGCTCTCACCAATTTCAAATGTAGAATCTTTAAACAATTTTGTTCTATCAGTTGGTGGTTTTAACTCAACTACTTTCTCTTTGAGTTTACGAAATACTCCCTGTTTTGATCGTATTGCCTTAGAACAATCTTTGGCAATATGTCCAACGATGTTGCATCGGAAACAGGTTTTCATATCTTTCTTCTGCTCAGTCATTTTCTTCAATTCATCTTGCTTCTATGCAAGGAATTCATTGTTTGACTGTCTCCAGAAATCTTTCTTTTCTTCTTCCTCGGATGACGTTCCTGAAACAAATGTCATTCTGGATTTAAAATCACGAACATATTTTTCATTTTTCTGTTTTTCTGTTGGAGTAAAACCAAGACCTTTCTTTTTGAAATTACCGTTATAGTTTGATTTCTTTTGGAAACCAAAGCCAGAACTGTAACCCTTTTTCTTATTTAATCTTTGTTGAACTCTTGAGGTGTAAGGATTAGGTTTTTCATTAAAACACAAGTCTTTTATTTCAGAAATATTAATTTCTGTTAGTTTGAAGACCTTTTTAATCAGTTCAGTTTTAACACCTCTTATTGGAAATTCCTCATTAGAATATAATTTGTCAGAATCATTCAAAGTGTAGGCAACTTTAAACAATCCATCATCCGAATTAGATTTTGATAGCATAAATTTTCTATCATAAACTATTTTGTCCTGATTTTCTGTTTGACACGAGGTGCTTGACTCAGACTTTGACTCAGACGCGAACTCCGAATTTGACTCCTCTATGTTATCATTTTCTAACACATGATCCACGACTTTCTTCATCAATTGAGACTGTTGATCAGTGTCAGACGATGTAAACACTACATCAATACTATCTGGTAGATTGACTGACGACTCCGACTCCCACTGTAAATTTGTTGCCTTTTTTACTCTTTCATCATTTGGATTTCTAGCCAGATATCCATTTTCCAGCGGGGGTGGACATCTGTTGTAACTGACACCTTGGTTCTTACCAGATGACTTCTTTTCAGTGTCTTTCTTCTTTTTGGTCCTTTTTACTGGAGTATTTTCTTCTGAAATGTTCTTTTCTTCAGTTACTTCATTGTCTTCAAATGCCTTCAAGCTTTCAACCATCGGATAAATCCTATCAATGACATAAGATGAACATGAGTAACTTTTTAATAAACGATTAACTCTTTCAGTTTCAATTCGTTGAAGTTCAAGTTTCTGTTTGAGATCAGCACACTTTTCAATATAGTTGTTTACAACTTTTTGTTTGACCATGAAAGCTCCCTGAAGTGTTTTCATTGCAGTTGCTTGCTCTTCACTTGTGTTATTGTACATGTTCATCGCTTTGTTGAGCACATCATAAGATTCCTTTAATCTGTTCATATTGTGAATCAAAGAACTATTTTGTTTCTTTATAACTTCACAATTTTCACAAATTATTGGACTCTTCTTAGCCACAGCTTCTTCATCAATCTTGAACTCTGGAACTTTCACTTTCTTAAAAATCACCGGAGTTGTTTCATCATCACTACTCACCGGTATTTTCACCTTCTTCTTTTTCTTCTTTGCTTTCTCATCCTCACTGTCACTTTCTTCCATCATCTTCAGATGTTTCTCCATTTGTCTGGCATAATATTCAGTATCATCATCACTTTCATCTTCAACTTTGGCAACAAAAGCTGTGTGAGCTGTAGCTTGATCAGGAATGTAGTTATCCCAATAGAAATTCTCCCAGCTAAATCCCTCGGGTAACTTTTCATCATCTTGATCAATTACTAAGGCACTACCATCCTTTCTCTTCAAACAATCTTGAATACCCACACAAGCTCTCTTTCCTGAATCTTCCATTATAGGTCTTCCGTGTGCCGTTTGTGCTTGATGTTGATGCTGTTGAGATGGTTGTTGAGCAACTTGATGGTAGATGGCTTTTCGATAGTAATCATTATTGTTGTTGAACGGATTCTGAGCTCCACTTGCTTCGCGGTTAGTACACTCCCTCTTGAAATGACCTTTTTCCCTGCAACGAAAACAAGTGACTTAGATTTGTCGAAACCTAAAGTAGAAACATTAGCCTCACGAAGATCATCTCTCCCCGTGATCTGCTTGAATTTCTCAGCTCTCCGTAACACGCTAGCCAAACACCACTTTATGTCCATCAACTCCATTTCTTCAGCATCTATCTGGTCGTAATCTTCCTTTGTTAGCATTGGATTTCCGATACGACCTGCAACAAAACAACTGTAAGATTCTAAAACCATTCCTAACAAAGACATTTGACTTTTAGCAACTTCCTCAGAATAATCTTGATCACTCTCAAGATTTAATACAATGTTACATTGAAGTTTTCTTCCATTTTTAGTTGCTGAAATGTTTGGATCAAATGACGGAAATGATGTGAAACTGGTTTTGCTGTTTGATCCTGATGATGAATTTCCAGAAGCATTCTTGGCGTTGTAAGCAGTTTCTATTTTTGGAGATAGATTTGAAGACTTTTCATTCACCCCTGCTTTGTAATATAACCCAATATCCTGTTCACCATCGAAATCTTTCATCCGAACAATCTTTCTTTGTTCCATTTCTTGAGCTTCCAGCTTCTCAATAAAGTTGCTCCACGTTAACGTGCTAAAGCCCTTTTTGTTCCTGAGCGTCATCAGATAAGTTCCCCATGTTTCATGTGGTAAAGCATCAGCAAGCTTTTCAATTAACTCTTCATTGTCTTTGTTGATACTTAACCTCTTCATGATCACCAACAAGTTACAATATCTTTCAATGATCTGTTTTGTACTCTCATTCTTCAATCCTCTAAACAAATCAAACTCTTTTTTCAAAAGCGACTTCTTATTTTTCACCATTTCCTGACTACCAACAAACTTTGAACGCAACGCTTTCCATATTGAATACGAACTCCCGTTGTGTTGTAACAATACCATTATATCCTCTTTCACAGCTTGTTGTAGCAGGCTTAACATCGTTTTCTCATTTTTGTACTTCTTCTTGTCATCTGCACTCATGTCTTTAATCGCAACTTCCTCTTCATCATCATTTAGCGGTCTCACATACTTTGTTTCCACACACTCCCACGCATCAAGATAATTAGCTTGAACCCAGTTTTCGAAACGACCCTCCCATCCTTTAAATTCTTCAATGTTCAATAGTTTGGGTGGTTTTTGCATTGTTCCCGTTTCGTTCGAGCATTGTGGTTTGAGCAATAGTGATTGGGGTACTCGGAGTAGCGAATGCGTTGTAAAATTCCTCGTCCATGTTCAAATTATATAAATTTTCCTCAACAGACCGTAAAAGCGAAACAATAATGTTCACAAAAGCGGAACTGGAATGTTTGAATAAGCGAAACCACTAAGTACAAACGAGCGGAACTAGTAAGTCCAAATAAGCGGAACCACTAAGTCCAAATGAGCGGAACTACTTGATGTTCAAACAAGCGAAACCACTTGATCTTTGAAGCGGAACCTTATGAGCGAAACCAAAAGTGACTCTAAAAGCGAAACCTTAGGAGCAAAACCTCCAAGAATGATATTTGAAGAGGAACCTTTCAAGCGAAACCACTGAGTCACTGAAGCGGAACCTCTGAAATTTTGTAACTATGAGCGAAACTATTACGGTCATAAAAGCGAAACTATAGGAAGTCCATATAAACGGAACCTATTCGGATGTAAGTTTAGTCCACTTTTAATGCGAATTTTAACACCAAACTTTCCGGATTTGACTATATCCTATTACGCACAATCCTTGAAATTTTGAGCTGATTTTGACCGGTGAAACTTTCTGAACTGAAGAAAGAAGGTGTAGAAGTGAGAAATCTTGACGAATTCCAGCTATTCTCTGCAGAACTCCTCCCCCTGAAGCTCTGATACCACTTGTAGGATCGTGTCTCGACCCGAACGAGTCGTTCAGAGGAGTTTTCGTCAATTACAGGTGCGGAAAACAAGTAATCAACCTAGAAATAGCTTGCAAATCACTTTAAACTCCTTTCTCTATTGAATAATGACAGTTTACATTCAAATCTCGATCCGGCAGCACTTCGGTACGAGTTACAAGGTCTGTTCCAAATGTTTCGCTTATGAGGCTATTTATAGTTGCTGAGGTTTCGCTTGATTGTACATGTCACATAAGCGAAACCTCCTGCTGACATACAAGCGAACCTAACACTTGTCGTATAAGCGAAATTACATTGTGACGAATAAGCGAAACTACCTGCCTATGACCATATAAGCGAAACAATCTCCTAAAATACATACAATCTCCTGTTTCCTCGAAAAATGTTTCCTGATCTAACAATCTAAGACTAAGACTCGATCCAAGACGAAGTCGACAGATGTAGTGCACCAACATTTACGAAAGGGGCACACCGCTATCTTAGCACTCGTCACCGACACACAGGAAAAGGAAAAGAGGATTGAGGATTTTCCAGTGGTACGCGACTACCCCGAGGTATTCCCTGAAGAACTACCCGGACTCCCTCCCCATCGTCAGGTCGAGTTCCAAATCGAGCTAACTCCCGGAGCAGCACTCGTAGCTCAAGCGCCTTATCGACTAGCCCCCGTAGAACTGAAGGAACTTTCTACGCAATTACAAGAACTATTGGATAAAGGATTTATCCGTCCTAGCTCGTCACCTTGGGGAGCACCAGTGCTCTTTGTTAAGAAGAAGGATGGCACATTCCGAATGTGCATCGACTATCGTGAGCTGAACAAGGTTACCATCAAGAATCGTTACCCACTCCCTCGCATCGACGACTTATTCGACCAATTCGTGATTGTGTTTATTGACGACATCCTGATCTACTCGAAAAGTCAAGAGGAGCATGAACAACACCTGCGTCTTATTCTCGAACTCCTTCGCAATGAACAACTGTACGCCAAGTTCTCGAAATGCGACTTCTGGCTTCGAGAAGTCCATTTCCTTGGGCACGTGGTCAATAAGGACGGAATTCACGTCGACCCAGCTAAGATCGACTCTATAAAGAATTGGCCTACACCTAAGACTCCGACCGAGGTCCGCTAATTCTTGGGATTGGCAGGATACTATCGTAGATTCATCAAGGTATTTTCGAAGATTGCTCAACCCCTCACGACTCTCACTCAGAAGGGTATTGCTTACAAGTGGAATGAAGCTCAGGAGTCCGCTTTTCAGAAGCTAAAGGATAACCTCTGTAGTGCTCCTATTCTCTTGTTACCTGAAGGTACCGACGACTTTGTGGTTTACTGCGATGCGTCTATTCATGGGCTCGGTTGCGTGTTAATGCAACACGAGAAAGTTATTGCCTACGCTTCTCGACAACTTAAAACCCACGAAAGGAACTACACTACGCACGACTTGGAACTGGGAGCAGTGGTTTTTGCTCTTAAGATATGGAGACATTACCTGTACGGTACCAAGTGCACCATTTATACCGACCACAGGAGTCTCGAGCATATCTTCAAGCAAAAGGAGTTAAACATGCGACAACGTCGACCGGTCGAACTCTTGAATGATTACGAGTGCGCAATAAAGTACCATCCGGGCAAAGCCAATGTCGTGGCAGACGCCCTCAGCCGAAAGGACACTGCACCTAAGCGCGTGCGAGCGTTGTAACTTACCATCCAGTCTAACCTCCCTACTCAGATTCGAAATGCTCAAGTTGAAGCATTGAAACCAGGGAACATCAGGGCTGAGTCCTTACGAGGATCGAGACAACGGTTAGAACAAAAAGAAAACGGCGCTTACTATGTGACCGGGCGCATATGGGTTCCCCTCTATGGAAAGTTACGCAAGCTCGTGATGAACGAAGCCCATAAGTCCCGTTACTCAGTACATCCTGGTTCAGATAAGATGTACCACGACTTAAAGACTACATATTGGTGGCCTGGTATGAAAGCCCACATAGCAGCTTATGTCAGCAAATGTTTGACTTGCGCGAGAGTCAAGACTGAGTACCAGAAACCAGCGGGCCTACTCCAACAACCAGAAATCCCGAAATGGAAATGGGAGCAAATTTCCATGGATTTCGTCACTGGCCTACCTAGATCCCAACGCGGGAATGACACTATTTGGGTGATAGTAGATCGATTGACCAAGTCTGGACACTTTTTGGCTATTAAAGAAACAGACAAGTTCTCTACCTTGGCCGACATTTACTTAAAGGAAGTGGTTTCGAGGCACGGAGTGCCAACCTCCATTATTTCTGATAGAGACGCACGTTTTACTTCTGAGTTTTGGAAAGCTATGCACAAATCCTTTGGCTCACGTTTGGACATAAGCACCGCTTATCATCCACAAACGGATGGGCAGTCTGAACGCACCATCCAAACCCTAGAAGACATGCTTAGGGCATGTGTGATCGATTTTGGCAAGAATTGGGAGAAGCACCTACCGCTAGTAGAATTCTCGTATAATAACAGCTACCACACCAGCATTCAGGCAGCACCCTTTGAGGCATTGTAAGGGCGTAAATGCCGATCCCCTCTTTGCTGGGCGGAAATTGGTGACAGCCAGATCACAGGCCCAGAACTAGTGGTGGACACAACGAAGAAGATTGCCCAGATCAGACAACGCATGGCGGCAGCTTGTGACCATCAGAAAAGTTACGCTGATAAGCGTAGGAAACTAGTAGAATTCCAGGTCGGTGACCGGGTTCTACGTAAAGTCTCACCCTGGAAGGGTGTGGTTCGTTTTGGTAAACGGGGCAAGCTTAATCCGCAATATGTCGGACCATTCGAAATAACCGAGAAAATCGGTAAAGTCGCTTATAGATTGAATCTGCCTGAAGAGCTGAGTGCGGTGCACAACGTCTTTCACGTGTCTAATCTAAAGAAGTGTCTGCTAGATGAAACACTCATAATTCCTTTCGAGGAACTCACTATTGACGAACAGCTACACTTTACTGAGGAACCGATTGAGATCACGGATCGGGAGATCAAAACCCTCAAACTTAGCCAGATACATCTCGTACGAGTTCGTTGGAACTCGCGACGTGGCCCAGAGTTTACCTGGGAGCGGGAAGACCAGATGAAGCGCATGTATCCCCAGTTGTTCCCAAATGAAACCCCCAGCACTGAAGCTACGACTGAATTTCGGGACGAAATTCCAAACTAACGGGGGGATGTTGTGACACCTCGTTGAAAAGCTCTCACTCTTACTAGCTTGTCAGTGGCTGCCTTAACTTTCGGGACGAAAGTTTTTAAAAAATGGGGATAATGTGACACTCTAGGTTTTCCCGAGCAAGCATCTTGTAATGACATTGTATGTATATTTGCTACTAAATGAAAGTTGTGTTTTATCTTGATGTTCTATGTGATCCTTGCAATACGTGTGTATATGTAGTATATATATATATATATATATATATATATATATATATATATATATATATATATATATATATATATATATATATATATATATATGTAGTAGGCCGAGACCACAACGGACCCGACTCGAGACCTCTCGGTCTCGAGTGAACAGTTGGGCCGATTGGGCCACACCCCTTCCTTAGCTCACTCGTAATGCCATAGGGTGCACTTACTCGGGAGAGTATAAAATCCTTGCTTTAGCCGACTTACCTCTTTTGGAACAACAATCATTCTCCCAAATTCTCAAACATTCCCTCACTTTCACACCCTCTCACTCCCCCTAGCTTTCTCTCTCTAGAAAACCCTAAAACTTCACTAATCAACCCCCTCCATCCTCTCGGATCCAAAAAGTGGCAGCTTGGAGCTTGGAATCTAGCTAGCGTTTATCACTCGGGAGCTCCTCTCAACTTTTTTCACACACCCTTGTATTCGGACACCATCCGGTTAGTGTCTCCTATCGTTTAAAAGCATCATGTGTTAAGTGGTCCATTTGCAAATAGTTTAGATGATTACAAATGTGCTTCTTGGATAATACGAATATTTGTGTGTTGAATGCAAATCTGTTTTGGCAAAAAAAATGGTCATTGGTGTTGATTTGGTTAAAATTGTTGGTTATACATGATGTGCAAAATTTCCTTATGACAAGTGCATAAATATACATAGATCTAATATTGAACCGGAGCTTATGAGTTAGATATAGGGTCGCTGATGATGACCGAGTTATATGTTGAATTAAGTTTACGATGGTTGAATGAACATGCTTGCATGATGAACTAGATGAATGTGGGTTGAATATGATATGACCATATGATGAACTGTTTGAATATGATATGAATATTTGAAAAGTTGTGTGTTTGATCCGTTTGATTTAGGAATTAGGCAAGAAAACATGTTTGTGTGATTTAATTGGTTAGTACACAAAATCATGGAAATAAAATTCTATTGGATAGTACAATGCTGGCAGATGTTCTAGAATCAGCAGGTATGCGAGTCGAGACCCCCAGTTTCGACTCGAGACCATTAAGCTACAACTCGAGACCGCAGTGATTGCGACTCGAGACCATCTAGTGACGACTCTAGACAATCTTCAAGGACCCGAAACCAGCAAGGTCTCGACTCGAGACCCCATGATCTCAACTCGAGACTGAACTCGAGACCCCTGAGGTTGCGACTCATGCCTGCACCACTCGAGACCAGCCATTCACAACTCGAGATCTCCTGGTTGCGACTCGAGACCACATGTTCTCGAGTCGAGACCACTTGGTCTCGACTGGGCTGCTGATCGGAGTGTCGCGCTCCGGTCAAAGATAATATTTATAAGCCCAAGTTACCCTTAACAATGTATTAGTGGTAGTAAGGGGTCGAACCACGAAGAGTATGTGGTTTGTGTGTGGATTCGAATGAATTAAAACAATTGTCACAATTTATGAAGCTTGCTAAAGTGTTTATTTAATTAGATGAATTGATGCGAATGGTTAACAAATACTAATTAACGATTACAAGAAAATGATTGCTAGAACAATAATGATAAAAAGGAATCACACCCGGTTTCGGTAATTGTTAATCTAGGATTTCTACAAGTTTTCGTTTCAACTCAAATGCATTTGATTAACGGATTTAGTGTACCGTGACTTAGGTGCTACTAGCTATCAACGTCCCCAAGAACGGACAAAAAGACACTTTGTAATCAACACAAGTAAATCCTAACTACTCAGTCTACAATTACACAAGTAAACCTTGAATTTTCAAAATTTGTACGAACACTCATAACTTTTAACATTGTTCGACAATTCACGAATTCGTAACAAATGTAATACTATTGTCAAGAGTTTCAAAAACCAAATACAAATTGTCACTAAGATGAAACAAGAACAAATTGAAACCCTAAAATTAACAACTACCTAAACCGGGGTGAAACCGAGATAATTAGCCGCTCATGGTTGATGCAACTTGATCACCAGATGCTTGGAATGCGGATGGAGTCATCTTGAAGCTTGAATGACGGAGAAATGGTGAATGGTTAGGGCTTTGGTGAATGATGATGGGTGAAAGATTGATGGTGATGATTAGGGTTTGTATGGATTGGTGATTGTGGAAGATGATGATGATTCGGGTTGTGATTCGGTTTGTGTCTATGATAAGAGATGGAATGGTGGTGTATCTTGGCTCCAAGAACAAGTTCCCAACTCAAAATAATGTGTAACCCCCGAAAATAGGTCAACCAAGCTTTTAAAACTCGTCAAACAACAAGAAAAAGCAAGAATTCGCGATGGGCACCAGGGAGCGGCGTCGCCGACGCCCCTGGCGGCGTCCCCGACGCTGACCAGAACCTCCAAAAGCTGGCGACGGCCTAATCTCCTGTATACGGACACTTTTGGTGACGGTACTTTCTATGGGGCATCGGCGATGGTGCCTATAAACCTCCCTTTTTGTTTTCTTCATAACTTCTTCGTTTTAGCTCCGTTTTACTCACCGTTTTCGCCCACGTACTCAGCCCTCTATCATGCCATCTTCCAATATATTCATTTTAAATCCATTAACATCACCCAAAATACATCCAAACTTCATGATTAACCCGGTTTTGTTCATATCACATCCCCGGTTGATCCCGTTTGCTCCCGGTGGCCTGTAAAGCTCCCGAAAAGCCCTTAAACTCCATTAAACCTGCAAAACACAAATCTAATTAAAAGTAGGCTATTCGGAATAAAAAGTCAAGTAAAAACTCAAACTTAGACACAACTGAACATCGTTATTCGACCACGTATCACATCCCCACACTTGTCTTTTGCTTGCCCTTAAGCAAATCTGTAATTCACTTTCACGTGGGTCGAACAAGAAACACACTCCCCATTCCCGAGACGAAGGTTAAGGTCCAAAGTCATACCCGGTTCAAACTTTTTACAATTTACAAAATATCTAATGGTAAAGTGAATAATCACATATAAAATGGTTATCCAAGATTAACCCGCCCCGTGAAACCGACAAATCATGCACATCCCTCACAATGTTCTCTCCGCTCGGTTCATAATTTGGCTAATTTTCATAATGTATTAGCACTTTAAAAAAAAATAATCGCTCAAACCCGATTAGAACACGTACCCGCATAGGCTTGCAACTCAATCATTCTCCACCACTCAACACGAATACGAAGCACAAGTCATAAGGTCTTTGTAAGGGTTGTAGCGGGGCTAGGCTAAGGGTAGGAAATAGGATATTTTAAAGTGGCTAAGGTGATGAAAACTCGATTTTTATTACAAAGCAACTACTCTAAACAAAACTAACTATACACATTAACTACGAGGCAATGATTTTTTTCGTCCTTTTATTCAACAACTAATAACTCATATTTTTTGTATTTTCTCAACGATTTTCTATTCTCTTTTTTTTTGCAACATTTTCTGATTGACTTTTTTTTTTTTTTTTTTTTTTTTGCAAACACAACTATACAAACAAATAATCCTATAAGCGAAATTTCATCACACGGGTTTAAAAGAAAAGGTTTAACGGTTATGGGCTAAACGGGTTGTCAAACGAAAGGATTAGGCTCAAAGTGGGCGACTAGGGGATTTATTTGGGTAAGGATGGATAAATGGTTTTAAAGGAAAAGGTTCACCTAATGCCTTAGTCATCCTCGTGCTTGTATTCGGTCTATGGTCTCAAACGTATCAAAAGTCGCAAGTTCTACAATACATGACTAATGGTCCACTCAAATAAAGAAACCTGAATATGTAATCCTATAATGTAAAAGTGGCTCAAAACCTCACATGTATAAAGGGTATGGTATGCGACATGCATAATGTACTAGTTTCTTAAGCGGATTATTCCCAAATAACCACCCGCTAAATACCCGTCTTGCTATTAATTTGAACTTGACCATGACAAAAGACCAAATGGGTTGTGCCATCCCTCGTTGACTTAGTTACTTGTGCTTTAAGATTGCTTTTTAAACAAGACATTTTGAAAAATTTTTGAAATTTTCCCCTATCCCCACACTTGAAGTAAACATTGTCCTCAATGTGTAGTGTTTAAATGAACGGGTCAAAAACGAAAAATTTTACTACTCCCCCATCCCCAGACTTGAAGTACATATTGTCCTCAATGTGTGAAAACTAGAGTATTAGATGCACAAGGGATGTGACACGGCTAATTCTCCCAAATTCTCACCCGGAAATAAAATACAAAAATACACTCCACTTATTGTTAAACTACGAATCAAGGTAAAAAGGAAACGCATGCACCTGATTTTTGTCGCTTGATGCCCATGTCTTCTTCTTCTCTTCATAAAACCGGTTGTCTCTCGAACATCATATACCTACAAATTCTAACCCTTGTGTAGAAGCATGCTTCTCACAACCATTGAAATTTGTTAGGGGTTTAGTTCTACCGTTTTTATAAAAGCATTACCAAGTCATGTGTTAAATTACCTTGATTTTTGTGGAAAAATAAATTACAACAACAACAAACCTAACTCACTTTCGTAGGAATCACAGTTGCATTTAGCTCATGCAACAAGCCCTTTTAAACCCCCCAATAGCTTGGGAGGACGAGTAGGTCTCGTGTGGGTTATATATGGAACACACCCACAACGTTCATTTATCTACTAAAACAAAATAACAAATTATACAACAACAACAATACTAATTAAACTATGAATAACAACTAAAACGAAATGCGAAATAAAATATACAACAACAATTAACTTACCACCTCATGGTGGTCGAATGGCATGCTTGACGTCCACGAGCTCCTCAAGATCACCCACCGGTGATTCGTACCATTTGTTGCCAAACGGTCCAAACTTCCTCACCTCCTCTTCCTTTTTCTTTTCTAGAGGTGACTTCTTTGCTTTCTTCTTCTTCTTGACCGTCTTCTTCTTTGTTTCTCCAAACCTACCAACCATAGCACTAACCTTTTTGTTTGGATTCATGTCCTTTTTAGGACACTTATCCTCACCGAGTGGGTTAGTAAATTTTGGAAAAACATTTAAATTTAATTCCTGGTCCCCAAACTTCATACTTACTGTTCTCGTTGCACAATTTATTATGGCATTAGCAGTTGCCAGGAACGGCCTACCCAGTATGACTATCGGTTGGGTGTCCCCAACACACCCAACATAGTCTACTACCAAAAAGTCAACTGGGTAGTAGCAATCATCCACCTTAACAATCACATCCTCCACCATCCCCCTTGGATACGTGGGAGTCTGATCGGCCAATACCACGGGAGTATCAAAATTTTTTAATGGACCAAAATCATATTGGTCATACAAACTCCCGGGCAAGATGCTCACACAAGCTCCAAGATCTAGGAGTGCCCTCTCAATTTTAAATGTTCCAATTTGAATTGGAATAAGAGGATCTCCCGGATCTTGAGCTTTTGGGGGAAGGGCACTCGATAAAACGGCACTCACATGAGATATCAAATCAACCGGTTTGGGTAATTTGTTGTGCCGTTTTTCAATGCTTAACTCCGTTAAGCATTCCACATGAGCCGGAACCTTTTTAATGTCATCTAGTAACGGTAAATTAATTTTAGCTTGCTTAAAATTTTCCCACCCCTCGTCCTTCGGTGGGCACCGTTCTTCACTTTTCGATGCATTAAGCAGGTTAAGTTGATTTAAACAATTTTCACAAAAAGAATTTTTAGTTACGTTTTCATTTTTACTTTGTGAAATCGTTTCGTGTTCATTTTCACTTTCCGACTCCTTACCTATATTTTCCACTACACCATCAACGAATTGTGGTGGTGGAATGTTTTCAACACTACAAACTTCATCATTTAAAAGAATACTTACCGAGCTAACGCGTGCATCCCTCACGTTGCTTGTGCTAAAACCTTGATGCTTCGGGTTCACTGTAGTGTCACTTGGAAGCTTTCCCATGCTTCCTCTCACTTGAGCTATCTCTTGAGCAAGTTGGCCCACTTGCTTTGCCAATGCCTCATGTGCTTTATCTCGAATCTCGTTTGTCTTCTTCATCTCTTTGACATCATTGTGAGTCTCTTTTATGTTGCTTTGAGATTCCTTTTGCATGTTCAGCAAGGCATCCTATAGGATCGTTTACTGACCCGAACGAGTCGTTCAGAGGTTGTCTCTTGCGTTTCAGATGCGGAATAATAAGAAATGCAAGTAGATATAGCTTGTTCTTCCTCCTAACTGCTTGTTTTATTGATTTGAAACGTTTTACAGCTCAATCGTCACACCGGCAGAGCTTCGGCGTGGAATCCAACAATCACTACTGAGGACCGCTCTATCGACTCCTATATATAGGCAGTTGGGTCCGCTTATGTGTCACATGACCATAAGAGCGGACCACACTAGTCCACATAAGCGGACCAACATGTCAAATAAGCGAACCTAGAATCCTATGTCCCTATGAGCGGACCTAGTACATGAAACACATACAGACTCCGGTTTTCTCATAAAACGTGCCCTATGCTATACAATACGATATAAGACCTGATCCTAGACACCTAGACGCAATCAACAGATGTAGTGCACTAACAGACTCCCCCTCAGATGTTGATGGAGTCGCCAATACACCCTAACAGTATAACTGTGTCTTTAACTCTTTAGTCTAGATCAGTCTCTTGGCTTTCTCTTTTTTCAATCTTCAGACTCCCCCTCTCGATTTACTGGCATTCTTTTGTTCTTCAGTAACATCTTCAGGATCGTTGTCTGGCTTTAAAACACTCTAATTCTCTTGATCAGATCTCTTGATTCCTTAAGTTCATCAGCATCAACGATAGACGTGATCTATCAGGATCAGAATCTGACTCTACTCATTCTTTCAGAATTGATTTCTAGGATTGAAACTTGGCTCTCTTCCATCAGAGATCTTCAGGAATCGAAACCTGGCTACCTGCACAATCTCAACCCCGAAATGAAATTTATTTCACGAATATTTCAAGTAACTGTGCACCAACACATGACTACTCTCATATGACTATGATTCACCACTTGAAGAAGGTTAGATTAACAAAAACAGTTAGATTTACACAAACACTCCCCCTCAAATGCTGCTCATCATGTTTAGCACTCGGAAATTTGAAAATCAGTTTTCCAACGTCAGCTATCGAAAATCTTTTTGACTTTTTCAAAATTTAGCTAAAACACACTAAAATCTTTTTGGATTTTCTGAGAGATAACACTACTAGTAAACAAAAACATACAGAAATGTAATATTTACAAACAATATTTTTTGTGAGTTCGTGCAAGAGGATCATATCAGCTTATGAGACCTATCACAAACACCGTTAAGCTTGATTTCATTTTAAGCTTTAAACAATTTACCTAGATTGTCAGTACGTTTGTCCTCTTAAATTCTCAACACAAATTTCAATCAATTCGAGATACGGTATTAATGTTTTTAGAGACTTGAACTTAATTGTGTATCAGTCCACTTGAATATACTCCTGTATCCAGATCCCAAATATTCAGTCTTACAGGTGAGTATACCACAGCTGATATCTGTATAGGGGTTAGGTGCGAAACCGTGAGAGCTCAGGTCAGAACTTCCGTTCAGCAGAGAGATGACGGCTCGACTTTAGGTGGGTCCCCTTTAGAGGATCTTTTGAATTTCAACAGCAGCGACTATCAATTTTATTGTTTCATCAGCATGCTGAGGACGAAGCTTATGTTTCAAAGCTTTAGCAGAAAGTATTATCCGGGGACTAGGTCAGAACTTCCATTCAGCAGAAGTCCCGGGATAATACCCCAGATATCACTGAGCATAAAGACCTAGTATCTCAGAATACGGGATCTTTCAAACAAGATTTCGGGGGTTACCCATATATTCAAGAATAGTTACCCACGAATCAAGCAAGTTTGAATTTAGGTTTATATCTCGTTTCAATTTACTAAATGTGCGAAAATCTACTGACACATCCGTAGTAAGATTGTTTTTCACATTTTGACTTTACATTTCTTTAGCGTGCCGTGATAGTCCACTGATGTACTATCATTTCCTCTTTTTCACAACAAAACTCATTTTTGAATTTTATCATGTTTTTGGCTTTTTCAAATTTTCTAATTTTTGGGATTTTCTGAAATTTCTTACTCCCCCTAAAATGCAAACACATTTCAAAGGAAATTTGAAAATAACAAGACTCTAACCCAATAGAAACATGAAAAGTAAAACGAACTGTACAGAAACTTGACAACTGACATCGAATCACATCAAATCGCCATTCACTAGGCATAAACAATCTGAACTCCCCCTATCACAAATCATTTTCTCATTTAGATTTCAAAACACTTAAGTTTGTTTTAATCAAAATGATTTTTCCGGAAAATGAAATTGTGTTGATAAAAACCATTTGTAGGTTTATCATTCATTTTTTAAAATGGGGATGTGGTTCATCATCTTGTGCTTCTCTTGCCATGAATAGTAAATCAAGTACAATTTAATGTCCCTGATTTACCATTTGCATTTCAGATCCTTCAACATCTCAAAATATAACCATAAATACCACTTGTAAGATCAAGATTACCACTTGAAGATACCCAAAAACTACCATTTGTAGGTTATGCTGTAGGAATAACACTTCTACAGAAACCTTTTTACCATTTTATCGAATTATTCAGAAAGATGCCGATTCCTGCTTCTCAATTACCAACCTGGAAGCTCCGGCGTAGTCCTCCATCCTGCAAAACATTAAAAAAACTATTCAAAATCTTTCAAAACAAACTGTTCAAATACTAGAAAGATGTCGATTCCTGATCCACGATATAAATTTGGGATCTCCGGCATAGTCCTTCGACTATCATGGGAAACAAACTTCCATCCAAGTCTTTTCAGACTTGATGGCCTTCAGCTCTTGAGCAGTCGGGTTGTATGTTGCCTTTCTAGTCGCGTAAAAATCTTTAACCCCTTTAGCTCTCCCACTCAACATTTTTCCAAAAATCTTTTTAACATTCCCGTTGAATGTTTTCTCGACATCAAAATCATTCTTTTCTTTGTAGAACTGATTCGAAATCTCAGTTTTTCCAACTTTCTTTTTCACTTCTTCAAACTTCAATGATGGAAACTCTTCATCATTCACTGAAATTTTCTCCTCAACCTGTGGCTCTTCTGGCTTTGTGGAACCAGATTCATCGCCGACATTCACTTCACCTTTCTTCGCAACCCACACCTGGTTGTCTTTTCCTTTCTTCTCATATTTATTCTTCTTTGCACACTCACCAACCTCGAATTTTGAATTCTCAAAAATTTTAGGTCTATTGGTTGGTGTGTCAACATCAACAACTCTCTCTTTCAACTTCTGAGAAACTCCCTGTTTTGATTGGACACTTTTTGAGCAATTCAATGCAATGTGACCAGCTTCATTGCATCTATAACAGGTTCTAGTCTCTCTTAGATAACATATATCAGCTCCATTCTTCTTTCTTTCAGCAAGAAACTCTTTATTAGACTGTCTCCAGAATGGTTTCTGCTGTTCCTCCTCAGCACTTCCACCACAGTCTTTCTTGTCTTTTAGCTTCTGATCTTTGAAAGCTTCCATTCCTGCAACAGTTGGGTAAATACGGTCAATGAGATAATCAGAACTAGAATAGCTTTGTAACAAACGTCTAATTCTCTCATTCTCTATTTTTTCCGTCTCCAACTCTTGCTTCCACTTAGAACTCTCTTCGATGTAGAAATTTATTGCTTTTTGTTTTGTCATTAAAACTGCATTCAATATCGTCAGTGCTTGTTCTCTCTCTGAGTTTGTCTTTTGAAGACCAGTTACTGTTTTGTTCAAGACATCGTATGATTCTTTCACATAATTGAGATTGAACAGTAACTGCTCCTTTTTCTTCTTGTACTCAGCTATGATGTCGTCTTTGGCTGCACAATTCTTGCAAGCTTCCAAGCACTTCTCACATGGCTTAACAACTTCAACAATCTTCTCAACTCCGATTGTTTTAACAACTTCTACCACCTTTTCTTCTTCTATCACAGCCTCAGTAATCTTCTCAGCAACATTCTCAGCGTTTTGAATATCACCTTCAGATTCAGCTTGTTGTTCTTTAGCAGCTCGTTTCTCCTTCAGTTTCTCCATTCTTTCTGCAAAATAGAAATGAAAACTTTCAGGAGATAGATGAGTTTTTGCAATATTTATATGTTTTTCTTCCTCATCATCACTGCTGCTATGATCAGGTGATTGATCAAATTTTGCAGATTTATCAGAATCATCATCTGATACATCAGAAACAGTCGGTGTTTTATCAAAAACAACTTCTTTTTCTTGAACATTTTCATTTTGTACACTTTTATCAGAACTCTGTAAATCTTCATCTGAACCCCGTAAACCTTCGTCTGAACTTTCTGAAACTTCCCCAGAATTTTCTGAAAGTTCATCAGTACTGTCTGAACTTTCATCAGATGACACAGATTTTTCATCTTCACTTTTCATAGTCTCTCCAATAGATTTCATCCAAGTAGCAAACAAATCTGGCTCTCGGACGATCTTGGCAATGAAAGCTTTAAACTCTCCCTTCTCATCCACAAACATATCCCAACTGAAACCTTCTGGTAGTTTCTCATCATCTTGATTGATAATGCGTGCTGCTGTGGCTTCAGATGATATGTAATTACTCCAGCTGAAATCTACCAAACATGCTCTTTTCGGATCTTCAATCTTTCTTCCGTGAGCTGTCTGCGGTTCTTGAGATTGACCAACTTGCTGATAGATAGCTTTCCGATAGTAATCATCTTTCCCGAATGGATTCTGTGCTCCGCTAGCTTCTCTTCCTTTGCATTCCCGCTTGAAATGGCCTTTCTCCCTGCATCGAAAACAAGTAACTTTAGATTTATCAAAACCTAAAGTAGATACATGAGCATCAAGAAAGTCATTTCTCCCGGTAATAGTTTTGAATTTCTCAGCTCGTCGAAGAACATTTGCGAGACACCATTTAATGTCCATGAGTTCCATTTCCCCAGCGTCTATTTGATCGTAATCCTCTTTGGTGAGCATAGGATTTCCGATCCGACCAGCAACAAGACCTTCATAGGATAACAGAACTGAACCCAGAAGTGCCATGTGGTCTTTAGCAGTGTCTTCAGAGAAGCTTTGACCTTCTGGAAGATTAAGAGCTATATTCCATTGAATCACGTATCCGTTTCCAGTTTTTGTACTCTGAGACTGAAAACTTGTGTTAGTCTCTTTCGGATTCACACTCGGAAACGATGAAAACCCGCTGCTACTCTTGTTCGACCCCTGATCAGCTTTCTCAGATGAATCACCGGCACTGAACGCAGTTTGAATCTTCGGACTTCTTTCAGACTCAGTGACTGGAACACTACCCCGGTAGTACATCTTCACGTCCTATTGACCACTCGGACTGTTCATTCTCGCGATCTTTTGCTGCTCAAGATCCTGACTCTCGATTTTCTCAATGAACTGTGAAATAGTCAGCCCATCATACACACCAGTATTCTTTAAAATCATCAAATACGTTCCCCACTCTTTCTGAGGTAACGCGTCAGCCAATTTATCCACCCATTCCTCACGACCTTTCTCAACTCCCAACATCGATAACGATCGCACCAAGTGACAGTATCTCTCGATTAGCTTTTTAGTATCCTCTCCCGGCAAACTGCTAAACAAATCGAATTCTTTCTTTAACAGTGCTTTCTTGCTCTTGATCATGTTTTCACTTCCCTCGAATTTAACCTTAAGAGCATCCCATATCGACTTAGCAGTTTTGTCGTGCTGTAACAAGATGAATATATCTTCCTTTATAGCCTGCTGCAACAAACTAATCATCATTTTCTCGGCTCTATACATTGCTTGTTCTTGATCGGTAAACTCGGATATCTCTTTAATAACTTGCAAATCTGTTCGAGGCAATGTGTACTTCTTCAATATACACTCCCACGATCTGAGATGGTTTGCTTGAACCCAGTTTTCAAACTGATCCTTCCACCCATAATACTCCTCAATGCTCATCAATCTAGGGGGCTTTTGAGTCGTTCCCGTCTCGTTTTCTAAATTCATTGCTTGAGCAATTGCGGCTGGAGTAGTCGATGTAGCAAAAGCGTTGTAAAGCTCGGAATCCATACTGACTTATAAGCAAACTAAACAAATGACAGAAAAGTGATCCAACTCTGATCAGATAAGCGAACCAGAATGATACACACAAGCGAACCAGACAAAGTCCTTTGGAGCGGTCCCTTAAAAGCGAATCGGACAAAACCAAATGAGCGAACCAAATGAGCGAACTGGGTGACTGAATAAGCAAACCAGGCAATCCGGACCAAATAAGCGAACTCAATTAATGTCCTTTTGAGCGGACCATTTTTGACAAATGAGCGGACCTGTCTTTATTTTGGAGCGAACCAGAAGCAAAAATGTACACTCGAGCGAACCAATACTACTAATTTGGAGCGAACCAGGAAAAAACGGTACAGATGAGCGAACCAGCTAAGACCAGAAAAGCGACTCAGACAGTGAACTAAGAGCGGATCTTGATGACGTCAGTAAGAGCGAACCACATAACGAACCTGATTTGACCTGTTTTTAAGTTGTATTTTGACCTGAAACTTCCAAGGGTTTGTCTAAGTATGATTATACACAATCTGTGAGCTTTTGAACGAAATTCAACCGTGAAATCTCCCGGAAATGAGAAAAGAAGGTGTAGAATTAAGAAGAAACGATGAGAAACAGCTACAATCTGCAGAAAACCTCCTCCCAAGCTCTGATACCACTTGTAGGATCGTTTGCTGACCCGAACGAGTCGTTCAGAGGTTGTCTCTTGCGTTTCAGATGCGGAATAATAAGAAATGCAAGTAGATATAGCTTGTTCTTCCTCCTAACTGCTTGTTTTATTGATTTGAAACGTTTTACAGCTCAATCGTCACACCAGCAGAGCTTCGGCGTGGAATCCAACAATCACTACTGAGGACCGCTCTATCGACTCCTATATATAGGCAGTTGGGTCCGCTTATGTGTCACATGACCATAAGAGCGGACCACACTAGTCCACATAAGCGGACCAACATGTCAAATAAGCGAACCTAGAATCCTATGTCCCTATGAGCGGACCTAGTACATGAAACACATACAGACTCCGGTTTTCTCGTAAAACGTGCCCTATGCTATACAATACGATATAAGACCTGATCCTAGACACCTAGACGCAATCAACAGATGTAGTGCACTAACACATCCATCTTGGCACTCAAGTCATCGCCACCGGTTTGATTGTTCGACCCGCTTCCGTTACCGCCTTGATTATTATAATTCTTTTGATACCCACCTTGGTACCCTTGGTTGTAATTTCGTTGATAACCTCCTTGGTTACCACCTTGACGGTTTTGATATGATGACCCGCTTTGACCTCCTTGATTATGTCACACCCCCAAAATCCACCTGCGGAGTATCACCGCTTGGGAGCGTGACTGACCAGGATCAAGCCACCAATCATATAGAACAATATATATAGTAAAAGTATTTGCTATTAAACCAAACCCAATCCATATGAAAGGTGTTCCAAAAACATAAGTAAGTTATCATTGTTTAGCGGAAGCGTATAACTAAAACCCATCGTAATAAAGTATCAAGTATCATAAGTGTTTAACAAGATAATCATGATCCAAGCCCACAACGACCTGCTCCTCCCTGTGCAAGCTCCATGTACCTAACGACCTGCAAGGCATGTAACAGAGGATCAACAACTAGTTGAGCGAGTTCACAGAAAGTAAACGCGTAATAGTAAGTTCGTAGGTAACATGTGGCTCTACTGGGCCGATAGTGCGTTCTATTGGTGGGGGCTTCCCATGTTGTATAACCACTAGACTATTCGTAACCATAAGTATCCTTCACAACCGAGGATAGTAGTAAGTATAAATACACGTAGGTTTTACGTGAGTATCCTTCACAACCGAGGATAGTAGTAAGTATAAGTACACGTAGGTTTTACGTGAGTATCCTTCACAACCGAGGATAGTAGTAAGTATAAGTACACGTAGGTTTTACGTGAGTATCCTTCACAACCGAGGATAGTAGTAAGTATAAGTCTACGTAGATTGTAAGTATGTGTCCTGCACAACCGAGGACAGTGAATAGCATAAGTATGTGTCCTGCACAACCGAGGACAGTGAGTAGCATAAGTATGTGTCCTGCACAACCGAGGACAGTGGTATGGTAGTCTAGTATTAGTGTCAGTACGAATCTATTCAACCTTAACCCTTCAATCCCATTCCCTCAACCCGGGAATCCCATGCCTTGGTAAGAGTGTGAACTCACCTTGGTTTGCTCGGTATGTTCCGTTTCACTATTCGTTTCAAATGAATCAACCAAACCCTAGTGTGATTATCAATATCAATCAGTTTCGTATGCACACAGATCACATATTCTTTACACATACTACACTTGCAATGCACACAACTGTCACGTATTGTTATGCAAGTCACTTTAGTAATTCTTGCAACGTACCGGACCATAAACACTCACACACGCATAGCAGGTAACTGGTTCATGTATGCACTCACATTACTATATCATATTTCACAAGTCATACAACAACCCTACTTAGTTTAATTCCATTAGAGCCCTACACTTCGACGTATAATAAAAATCATTGATCGGACTATGCATAGTCAATAAAAGTCGGATATAAGACTTTGTGGCCTAAAGCTCGGACAAGGGGGTTTCCCCATACAAAAGCTCATTCACAAGGTCAGACATGTTAACAGACTTAGAAGTCGGACCCCTAGTGTGTAATAAAAGTCGGACCTCCTTGTTTGGAGTAAAAAGTCGGACATCATGGCCAAGGATCACAAAGTCGGACCAAAGGGGAAGCCTACTAAACTCGGACCATGTGGGGGGGGGGGTTTCCCCTTCATAAAAGTCGGACAAGTGCCAGGCCCAAAACTCGGATCACATCTTTTGTTAAAGGTCGGACAATGTAACACATGAAAAAAAGTCGGACCCTTGCAAACCATATATAAAACTCGGACCATAATCCAGTCCAAACGTCGGACCACATTCATAATAAAATTCTGATATCATGCAATAACAAAAGCTCAGACAAGACTTATGTCAAAGAACTCGGACACCTAGCATCTTATTAAAGCTCGGACCCATGTATGTATCTTATAAAAGTCGGATTCTCACGATATATATATATATATATATAAACCTCGGACAACATGTTTATAAACACAAAACTCGGATACAAGCATGCCTTTTAAAACTCAATCATAGTTACGAAACTCAGACAAACACATTCTTTAAAACTCTGACTAACAAGAAAACCATACGTTCTTTGCATCATAACAGTTACGCTTTATACATTTCAACAGTTACGTTCTTGGTTTCAAAACCCTAATTTCATACATTCTCATTGTGCAGAATCAAAATCAATCATCAACAGTTTAAACATATCGTACATCTAATCATCATGCAATTGATTTCATAATAATCTTATTCATTTCTCAATAAATCAGGCTCAATCAATAAGCAGAGAATATCAAATGAGAACTAGGGTTTAGCATGAATGAATCAATCAACAATTAACAAAAACCAATGATTAACGATTACCTTGAATGATTCTAGGGGGAATGTGGAAACAAAAGTGATGAATGTCTTGCCAATGATTTGGTGATGAATGCCAGAGAATGTGAACTACGTGCTTGAATTTTTGTGAGTATGATTAGTGAACAAGAGATTAGGGTTAAGTATCATTTAGGTTTCACTAATTACTCTATACTACCCTAAGTATTATGTTTTACACAAGGACACCATCTCACAAGATTTCACAATTTCACCACCAAGTTTATATATATGTCAAGTCTTTCATTATCTAACAACAATCATGCACAATCACACAATACCATTCATTACATCAAAGCGTATACAAATCCATAGCAACTAATTGTGCAAATAAACAACTAAACAATAAATGAACGTGCAATAAATGCGAAATAGAAATCTTGGGAATTCGAGTTGTCACATTATCCCCAACTTAAAAAAAATTTCGTCCCGAAATTTGGTACGCACTCACTGAGGAAGCTAGGTAACTGTACTGTTCACTGGTTTTCCTGGGGTGTCACATCATCCCCCCGTTGATTTGGAATTTCGTCCCGAAATTCCGCAGTAGTAGCTTCAGTATCAGTAGTGGATGCATTGGTTTCAAATAACTGGGGGTACGTTTCTTTCATTTGGTCTTCGCGTTCCCAGGTGTACTCTGGGCCACGTTTGGAGTTCCAACGAACTCGAACAAGAGGGATTCTCTTGTGTTTGAGGACCTTAACATCCCGGTCCGTGATTTCAACTGGCTCCTCGACGAACTGCAACCGCTCGTCGATAGTGAGTTCCTTGAAAGTAACTATGAGGGTCTCATCTGACAGGCACTTCTTCAGATTCGACACGTGAAATACATTATGAACTGCACCGAGTTCAGCTGGTAGGTTTAGCTTGTAGGCTACTTTGCCTATTTTCTCAATGATCTCGAACGGTCCGACATACCGCGGATTTAATTTGCCCCGTTTGCCAAAACGAACCACACCCTTCCAGGGTGAGACTTTTAGTAAAACCCGGTCCCCGACCTGAAATTCCAAAGGCTTCCTACGCTTGTCCGCGTAGGCTTTCTGACGGTCGCGTGCTGCCGCCATGCGTTGTCGTATCTGTGCAATCTTTTCCGTGGCGTCCACTACAATCTCTGGACCCGTGATCTGACTATCCCCCACCTCTGCCCAACAGAGAGGTGACCGGCATTTACGTCCGTACAATGCCTCGAATGGAGCGGCTTGTATGCTGGTGTGATAACTGTTATTATACGAAAACTCCACCAAAGGGAGATGCTTTTCTCAGCCGTTGCCGAAATCAATAACACATGCCCGAAGCATGTCTTCAAGAGTTTGGATCGTTCGCTCAGACTACCCATCCGTCTGAGGGTGATACGCTGTGCTCATGTCTAACCGTGAGCCGAAAGATTTATGCATCGCTTGCCATAGCTCTGACGTGAATCGTGCATCCCGGTCCGAAATGATAGAGGTTGGCACTCCGTGCCTCGAAACAACTTCTTTCAAGTAGACGTATGCTAAGGTAGAGAACTTATCGGTTTCCTTAATAGCCAGGAAATGAGCAGACTTTGTGAGTCGATCTACGATCACCCAGATAGTATCATTCCCACGCTGGGATCTAGGTAGGCCTGTAACAAAATCCATGGAAATTTCTTCCCATTTCCATTGCGGTATCTTGGGCTGCTGAAGTAGGCCCGCTGGTTTCTGATACTCCACTTTGACTTTTGCACATGTCAAACATTTGCCGACGTAAGTAGCGATGTGGGCTTTCATGCTAGGCCATCAATATGTTGTTTTGAGATCGTGGTACATCTTATCCGACCCTGGATGTACCGAGTAGCGGGACTTGTGAGCTTCGTCCATTACCAGCTCGCGTAAACCGCCAAAAAGTGGGACCCAAATACGCCTCGTTACATAGTAGGCGCCGTCTTCCTTTTGTTCCATTCGTTGCCTTGAGCCGCGTAAGGCTTCAGCTTTGACGTTTTCATGCTTTAATGCTTCCATCTGAGCAGTTCGTATCTGTGTAGGAAGACTGGACTGAATAGTGAGCTGCAAGGCTCGTACGCGTCTAGGTAGAGTGTCTTTCCGACTGAGCGCGTCAGCCACAACATTGGCCTTGCCTGGATGGTACTTGATGGCGCATTCGTAATCATTAAGTAGCTCGACCCATCGTCGTTGACGTATGTTCAATTCCTTCTGCTTGAAGATATGTTCGAGACTCCTGTGATCGGTGTAAATTGTGCACTTGGTACCGTACAGGTAGTGTCGCCATATCTTAAGTGCAAAAACAACAGCTCCCAGCTCTAAATCGTGCGTCGTGTAGTTCCGTTCATGAACCTTGAGTTGACGAGAAGCGTAGGCAATAACTTTATCCCGCTGCATCAATACACAACCAAGCCCCTGTATCGACGCGTCACAATAGACTACAAAATCATCCGTGCCCTCTGGCAATGAGAGAATAGGTGCGCTGCAAAGCCTATCCTTTAAGTACTGAAAAGCCGTTTCTTGTGTATTACCCCAACGATAGGTAACACCTTTCTGTGTTAACATTGTAAGCGGCTGTGCGATCTTCGAAAAGTCTTTGATGAATCGCCTGTAGTAACCTGCCAAACCCAAGAATTGGCGTATTTCTGTCGGTGTACGCGGTGCAGGCCAGTTCCTGATCGAATCTACCTTGGATGGATCGACATGAATCCAATCCCTGCTCACCACATGGCCTAAGAAGTGGACTTCACGAAGCCAGAAGTCACATTTTGAAAACTTGGCGTACAGTTGTTCCTTTCGAAGAAGTTCCAAGATAAGACGTAAGTGCTGCTCGTGTTCCTCCTGACTCTTGGAGTAGATCGGAATGTCGTCGATGAAGACAATGACGAACTTGTCTAGATAGAGTTTGCACACCCTGGTCATAAGATCCATGAAAACTGCAGGCGCGTTCGTAAGCCCGAATGGCATGACTAGAAACTCGTAGTGACCGTAGCGAGTTCTGAATGCGGTTTTGGAGACGTCCTCATCCCGGACTCTCAGCTGATGGTAACCTGACCTCAAGTATATCTTGGAACTGGTCGAATAAGTCGTCTATATGCGGAAGAGGATAACGGTTCTTCACCGTCACCTTGTTGAGTTCCCGGTTGTCTATGCACATCCTGAAGGTACCGTCCTTCTTTTTCACAAATAACACTGGAGCTCCCCAAGGCGAAGAGCTTGGACGAATAAAGCCCTTTTCCAAGAGATCTTGTAGCTGGAGTTCCCGGTTGTCTATGCACATCCTGAAGGTACCGTCCTTCTTTTTCACAAATAACACTGGAGCTCCCCAAGGCGAAGAGCTTGGACGAATAAAGCCCTTTTCCAAGAGATCTTGTAGCTGCTTTGGCAGTTCTTCCAGTTCGGTTGGAGCTAAACGATATGGTGCTCGGGCTATGGGTGCTGCTCCTGGTGCGAGCTCGATTTGAAATTCGACCTGACGATGAGGCGGTAGACCAGGTAAATCTTCAGGAAACACCTGAGGAAAGTCGCGTACAACTGGATGGTCTTCTAACTTCTTTTCTTTCGTTAATACGTCAGTATTGAGAGCCAAAATTGCGGTGTGACTCTTCCGTAAACATTTTTGAGCCTTCAAGAAAGAGGTGATGCCAACCACAGCACCACTCTTGTCGCCTTGAACTTCGAGAGGTTCTTGGCCAGAACGAGGAATGCGAACAATCTTTTCTTTGCATAGGATTTCTGCTTGCTGTTGCTACTGGCGATTCTGATTTGCAGGCCGTGGGCTCCTGAATCCTTAGCTTCATGGCCCATCTTGAGACACCTCTGGCAACGTCCCTCGCCGCACTAACCATCGTGGTGTCTGTTGCATTTGTTACACATTGGGTGAATTTCCCGATATCCACCCTGCCCCTGACCACCAGAAGTTGGCTGACTCGGGCTCTGGTGATCACTATTCTTGCGCTGCTGCTGTGCTTGAGACTGAACGGTAGCGGAACCCTTGCTGGAATACCCATCCCATTTCCGCTTGTTGTCACTAGGAGTAGCGGGAGTAGCAGAAGTGGTAGCGGTAGTAATAGCGCTGATACAACTAGGCAGCCTGTTCTGTTCCACTGCCTGATCCGTGAGGCGATGAGCAAGACGCTGATTGTCTTGGATATTGTCGGGGTTAGCCGATGTAGCATGGCTCTGAATTTCTGAGGCTAGACCCTTGAGGTACAATTCGATACGCTTGCTTGGAGGGTCCACCATGGTTGGACACAAGATGGCCAGTTCGTTCGACCGTTTCGTATAAGCTTCAATTTCTGACCCCGTCATTTTCAAATGGTAAAGCTCCACTTCCAACTTGTGGATGTCATCACGCGTGCAGTATTCCCTTTTAATGCATTCTTTGAATTCGTTCCAGGGGGTGGCGTTAGCAGCTGCCAACCCTAGTATCTGTACCTGAGCGTTCCACCAGGTTAGCGCGATTCTTTCCAAAGTACCAGTGGCGCACTTGACCCTGCGAGCCTCAGGGAATTCACACGTCTCGAATACCGACTCGAGCTTCACAAACCAATGGAGTAGTCTCACTGCTCCTTCTGTGCCACTGAATGTGCTTGGACAACAGTCCATGAAGTTCTTGAATGTGCAGACAGGTTGCTATGCGTTCTGACCCGTTGTGCGAGAAAGATAGGTCAAGGTTAAGCGCGAGAGTTGGGTCACGAGAGTAGGATCTAACATCCTAGGATAGGTCTGGAATAGCAAGTTATACCTCCTACTTGTGCGGCTGCAAGCGCCGCAGCAACTTGTTCGTTAATGAGAGCCGTCAACTGGGCTTGAGTCATGTTAACACGTCTAGACATGATCTTCATAGCAAATGTAACGTAAGTGAGAGAGGTTCGCGAGTAGTGCGATGACAGAAAAGTGTAGGCACATAGGTGTTCTCAAGCAATAGCATATAGTGAGCAATGTAATCTAAGCAACCACGAGCAAAGTTCTATGTAATTCTAGCATGTAGGCAATAAACATAAACCTTATTACCTAGGATGTTGAGTCTTGCACGTGGAGCGAAGCGTCGTTGTGGATCATTGAGAGCACTGTTCTGGTTTTAATAAAAACGTTTTCCCATATTAAAACCTAGTTCTCTATAACCAATGGCTCTGATACCAATCTGTCACACCCCCAAAATCCACCTGCGGAGTATCACCGCTTGGGAGCGTGACTGACCAGGATCAAGCCACCAATCATATAGAACAATATATATAGTAAAAGTAATTGCTATTAAATCAAACCCAATCCATATGAAAGGTGTTCCAAAAACATAAGTAAGTTATCATTGTTTAGCGGAAGCGTATAACTAAAACCCATCGTAATAAAGTATCAAGTATCATAAGTGTTTAACAAGATAATCACGATCCAAGCCCACAACGACCTGCTCCTCCCTGTGCAAGCTCCATGTACCTAACGACCTGCAAGGCATGTAACAGAGGATCAACAACTAGTTGAGCGAGTTCACAGAAAGTAAACGCGTAATAGTAAGTTCGTAGGTAACATGTGGCTCTACTGGGCCGATAGTGCGTTCTATTGGTGGGGGCTTCCCATGTTGTATAACCACTAGACTATTCGTAACCATAAGTATCCTTCACAACCGAGGATAGTAGTAAGTATAAATACACGTAGGTTTTACGTGAGTATCCTTCACAACCGAGGATAGTAGTAAGTATAAGTACACGTAGGTTTTACGTGAGTATCCTTCACAACCGAGGATAGTAGTAAGTATAAGTACACGTAAGTTTTACGTGAGTATCCTTCACAACCGAGGATAGTAGTTAGTATAAGTCTATGTAGATTGTAAGTATGTGTCCTGCACAACCGAGGACAGTGAATAGCATAAGTATGTGTCCTGCACAACCGAGGACAGTGAGTAGCATAAGTATGTGTCCTGCACAACCGAGGACAGTGGTATGGTAGTCTAGTATTAGTGTCAGTACGAATCTATTCAACCTTAACCCTTCAATCCCATTCCCTCAACCCGGGAATCCCATGCCTTGGTAAGAGTGTGAACTCACCTTGGTTTGCTCGGTATGTTCCGTTTCACTATTCGTTTCAAATGAATCAACCAAACCCTAGCGTGATTATCAATATCAATCAGTTTTGTATGCACACAGATCACGTATTGTTATGCAAGTCACTTTAGTAATTCTTGCAACGTACCGGACCATAAACACTCACACACGCATAGCAGGTAACTGGTTCATGTATGCACTCACATTACCATATCATATTTCACAAGTCATAAAACAACCCTACTTAGTTTAATTCCATTAGAGCCCTACACTTCGACGTATAATAACAATCATTGATCGGACTATGCATAGTTAATAAAAGTTGGATATAAGACTTTGTGGCCTAAAGCTCGGACAAGGGGGTTTCCCCATACAAAAGCTCATTCACAAGGTCGGACATGTTAACAGACTTAGAAGTCGGACCCCTAGTGTGTAATAAAAGTCGGACCTCCTTGTTTGGAGTAAAAAGTCGGACATCATGGCCTAGGATCACAAAGTCGGACCAAAGGGGAAGCCTACTAAACTCGGACCATGTGGGGGGGGGGGGGGTTTCCCCTTCATAAAAGTCGGACAAGTGCCAGGCCCAAAACTCGGATCACATCTTTTGTTAAAGGTCGGACAATGTAACACATGAAAAAAAGTCGGACCCTTGCAAACCATATATAAAACTCGGACCATAATCCAGTCTAAAGGTCGGACCACATTGATAATAAAATTCTGATATCATGCAATAACAAAAGCTCAGACAAGACTTATGTCAAAGAACTCGGACACCTAGCATCTTATTAAAGCTCGGACCCATGTATGTATCTTATAAAAGTCGGATTCTCACGATATATATATATATAAACCTCGGACAACATGTTTATAAACACAAAACTCGGATACAAGCATGCCTTTTAAAACTCAATCATAGTTACGAAACTCAGACAAACACATTCTTTAAAACTCTTACTAACAAGAAAACCATACGTTCTTTGCATCATAACAGTTACGCTTTATACATTTCAACAGTTACGTTCTTGAATTCAAAACCCTAATTTCATACATTCTCATTGTGCAGAATCAAAATCAATCATCAACAGTTTAAACATATCGTACATCTAATCATCATGCAATTGATTTCATAATAATCTTATTCATTTCTCAATAAATCAGGCTCAATCAATAAGCAGAGAATATCAAATGAGAACTAGGGTTTAGCATGAATGAATCAATCAACAATTAACAAAAACCAATGATTAACGATTACCTTGAATGATTCTAGGGGGAATGTGGAAACAAAAGTGATGAATGTCTTGCCAATGATTTGGTGATGAATGCCAGAGAATGTGAACTACGTGCTTGAATTTTTGTGAGTATGATTAGTGAACAAGAGATTAGGGTTAAGTATCATTTAGGTTTCACTAATTACTCTATACTACCCTAAGTATTATGTTTTACACAAGGACACCATCTCACAAGATTTCACAATTTCACCACCAAGTTTATATATATGTCAAGTCTTTCATTATCTAACAACAATCATGCACAATCACACAATACCATTCATTACATCAAAGCGTATACAAATCCATAGCAACTAATTGTGCAAATAAACAACTTGTAGGATCGGACTTCGACCTAAATGAGTCGTTCGGAAAAGCTCAAATTCGTTTCAGCGGCGGAAACAAAGAAACGAACGTATACACAGCTTGTATTACACTTTAATCCTCTTTTATATTAATATAACAACAATTACAGTAAGAGGAAATACCGGCAGCACCTCGGTATCAGTTTCGAACAACGTTACAACTGAATTGACAAACTACCTATTTATACTAGATGTGAACCGCCCATAGAGACATGCCACAAAGGCGGTTCATGCATGTTACATTACGAGCGATCCCACAAGATGCCATAAAGGCGGTTCCACATGCACTCCTTAAAAGCGAACTGACAAGATCGGATATCCACAGTTGACCATTCAAAAGACCTTTTGTCTTCTAAGCTTGCATATCATTGGACCTTTATGTTATGTTGGCCATCTAAGTGAACTCCTCATTGGTTCATGGAATGGTGATCTCTCATTGGACCAAATATTGGTCCAATCACAAAATAGCTACTTCCCTCTTTCAATTCTAATATGCATTTGTCGTTTACTTGTAGCTTTTTATGATGATCATATTATTTTTGCATCATGACATCACTTGTGATGTCACCATGGTTGATGTCACTCGTGATGTCATGTCTGATCGGATCCGCACCGTGTCTGAGACTCGACATTAGACGAAGACGACAGATGACTGCACCAACAGACTCCCCCTCAGATGTTGACGAGTCTAAAGTGTCGAGTCTTCAACGACTTCAGTCTTTAACAGTGCAAGCATCCTCAACTCTTACTTGTGACACCTGTGTCACCGCGACCATCAAACAAATACCAAGCCGATGAAATATTGTATTTCATACTTGGGATCTTGTATAAATATGTGTATGTTTTGCACATATCAATTATTGTTCAAATTCAAACTCTACATCGCTTTCTGGAGCATTATACGCAAACTGGTGCGTAAACGTACTCAGTTTATTGCGACAAATACTCCGGAACATCAACATACACTCAACGTACCTTAAATAACCTTTACATAACTTAGAAATAAGTTTTGAAGGCTTTGGTATAGCAAAAACAAGTTAATTCGCTTACCGGGACTAAACTTGACAAACTGCGAAAGTATGCCAATCTGAACTATAACGAACATTCCGGAACATGTCCATAAGTTAAACATACCATAAATATCCTTTACATGGCTTAGAAATAGGCTTCGAGGGGTTTGGTATGCTAAAATAAACTTCTGGGTCATTCAGGGACTAAAAGTGTCAAAAAGTGCACAAGTTTGCACTTTCGCGCATAACTTACGTTCTGAATACATCCGGACATCCAAAAATTTATGTAAGCATCCTTATATTATGCCTTAGTGTTTGGCATGAGAAAAATCCATTCGTCGCGTCATTTGGATCGTCTTTCACGCTTATGCGCATTTCGTCGTAATTAAGCGAACATCGCGATCGTACGGCCAAACGAACCGACATCCGACATATTTTTGGGCATGTTTCATGTCCCCAATGTTTAGGCATCATTTTAGGGCCTTAAAGATGGCTTTACAGGTCTTAGAAGGGCTGGAAATAGCTTAAACACGCAACAGGGACCAAAAGTGTAAATTCTGCAAGTGGTGCAGATCAGAGAGGGCCAGGCGGCCCGCGTGAGTTTTGCCTAAATATTTAGGCGGGCCGCGTGGGGATGTCTGACAGAAAGATTTTGCATTAAATGCAGAATCTGGCCTTTCGTTCGATCAAGAGGCAATGCCTTTTCACCCAATGAAGGGCCAAGAGCCAAGTTCAGTGAATTTAACCCCTGGACACATGTACGCACGGGATCAAGGCACGATATTCGATAAAACGATCCTAACGGTTCCACTTTTCCTATAAATACCCCCCCCCCCCCTTAGTGTAAAAATCACAACAATCTGATCTTGAAGCTCTAAGTTGAAACAATTGTTTCATACCTGAGCTATTTGATCTAGATTAGCACTCGGGGACCCTCCGTAAGTCTTCTTTCGCTCTTTTATTCGCTTTTTGAGTCCGAAAGTCAACATTTTGTTGACTTTCTGCATTGACCAGCTTATGGTCGATGCGAAGTTCATGGAACTTCATAACGTGAGCGTGATCACGATGGTTATGGTCCATAGTGACCATACCTACTGATCACCACGTTATCTAGGCTCAGTGACGAGTCGTAGTTTCGGCCAAAATGTGCATTCTTGCATATTTTGTAACCAAACTACTCGTGGGCATCAAAGCCGTTTGTTTTGATGTCAAACCTGTTTTCAAACTTAGTTAAGCATGTTCTAACATGCTTAGCTCGTCACTTTTAGTTTAGTGCTTATATAGGGTCGTAAGGTAAGCGATCTAAACCATCGCCTATGCTTTCGAACCCGACCCATTTTGTCGGTCATTAGGACCTGACCAAACACATTAGGTGACCATAGCTATAACCTTCTGAGGTCATACCTTGTGGTCACGATGTTAGGCGTTCCAGACGCGTTCTACGCGAACGACGCGTAAGGTGGCATAAGCTACCTAAACAGGTCGTGATGGACCGTAAGCACTTAGGTTAAGTTTCATTTTAGTATGTAGGCTTTGTTAAACCATATTACACGAGTCTCCATACTCGTTTGGTTTTCGAACCCGCGTACTGTCCGATCCTTCCGATTTGGTCCGGTATATTAACATAAGCTACCTATTAGGTGCCGTTGATATTCCGTGGTCTTTAGCATTATCTGGTTATTATACAAGGAACTCAAAAGCAATCTCAGGTGAGTACATTGAACCCCTCTTTTACTGTTTTCCAAACTGTTTTGGGGTGAAACACATGTGCCTATCTGTTACTTTCATGCTTTCCTGTTTTCACATCATATACTTGCTATGTTCAATAGTACATATATAGTACATGATTTCATTGTGTTTATGCTATGTATGTCCATCGTGTGCATACTTAGCACAACACTTTACATTACATTTTCATGCTATGTATGCCCATTGTGTGCGTACTTAGTACATCGTTTTACATCACATGCTATGTATGCCCATTGTGTGCGTACTTAGTACATTGTTTTACATTACATGCTATGTATGCCCATTGTGTGCATACTTAGTACATTGTTGCACATTGCATTACTGTTGCATATGCTCATCCAGCATATGAACACATCACACTACATTTTGAACCGTTGTACTCTACAATACATTTCATGCTACGTACGCCCATTGTGTGCATACGTAGTACATTGTTTCACATTGCATTACTGTTGCATATGCTCATCCAGCATATGAACACATTACACTACATTTTGAACCGTTGTAACCATTTGACCATGTGAACCGTCTTAACCCTTCAATTTCATGAACCGTCTGTAACCATTGAACCGTGTAAACCAGTTGTATCCGTTGACATGGATTACATTTGACAATAGACATTTGACTATACATGAACATTTCTACCGTTGTTAGACATTTCATCTTGATGGTTTGGTTTGAGTAAGTGATTTAAGTAACGAGGCATGTGTAATATGATACAAGCATGGTGGATACGCCGCTGGTACTTCCTATATATAAGTGTTTGTATGATATTACATATCGTAGCGTTATTTGAATCATTTCAATTTGAAACTTAGAACATTTTATACAAATAACACGCTTTTCACAAGACATTGATTTACAAACAACAAATCTTATACAAACTCTTTTTACATGGTTATTCAGTTAACCATGCATTGTTCTCTTATTTATACATATCATTTGATCTTACCGTTTTTCAAATGATTTACAAGACAAAGCAAAATACGAGGTTCATGACTAAACATTTTCTCAAACTCAAGTCATGAATTCCGTTTTCACAAAACCAATGTATCTCACAGGCATTTTTATGCTGACGTACCTATTTTCACATGTGTTTTCAGGAGATGATGCATAGGACTTATCAAGACATACTTAGGCGGACCTGTGCCTTAGTGACTTAAAACGAGACAAGAACTAGTTAATTTATGTTACGTACACTTTGATTCTTGTTTAGACAATGTAAACCTTCATGTTTGATTTATAAAACGAAACTTCATTCGCCATGGATTTGAGACAATTGATTCTGTTACAACACTCCCCGACGTTTCCGCCACGTTTTGTATGTTCTACGTGGTCGGGGTGTGACAGAAAAGATGGTATCAGAGCCAATGGTTATAGGGAATTAGGTTATTAGTAATGCTTTGACCTAGTCTATAACCTTCCTTGGAACCTAACGCGAGTTTACTTGCGTTTAGTCACAAAACAATACCGTCACCTACCCTTAGGCGACGACCACAACAAGAACATAAATTTCAAAACCGCCTTGAAAGCTAATCATCTGTTCTAGGATGATTGATTATTAGGTTTTGAACCCTCTATTGTAAGGTTTTGAACCCTTTGTTATAAGGGTTTTGAACCCCTTTGAATTTTCAAAAACTCCCATCAAAGTTTTGGGTCCTAAATAGTGTGAACACGTGCGAACTGGAAGGGTGAATGCCTGTACCCTGGGTTTTCTGTCTAAGGTTAGAGTGTTCGTACAAATCCGCATAATCGGACCAGTCACTCTTACCTGGGAACTCTTGGGGTGAGTGTCCACTTATAGGCGAGCATGTCTTCGCGATACACTATGAGGATCTATTTGCTTTGATTCAGCCCTGGTGTTGTTTGTTTGCTTCATGATTCAAACAAGTGACCATCAACCGTGATTATGGTCAGTGATTGTAACATCCTATTCTTACCCAATACCATTTTATTTGTTTCCTTTCATGTTTTCCTCTTTTAGAATGCCTCCTCGACGCGAACACCAGATAGCAACTGCCGAGCTGGCAGAAATTATTGCGCAGCAGATGGCTGCTCAATTCCCAAATCTCTTTGCTCAGTGGAACCAAGCCAACAACAACAACAATGGTACATGCAATTTCAAGAACTTTAACTCGGCTAAACCACTCAAGTTTAGTGGTTCTGAGGGAGCAACTGGGCTTCTCCAATGGTTCGAGAGCATCGAGAATACCTTTCGCCACGTGCAGTGTCCGGAAAATCGCAAGGTCGAGTTTTCTTCGAGTGTGTTTCAGAAGAGGGCTCTTACATGGTGGAACGGGGTAATGAGAGACCGTGGTGCAGATGTTGCTCTAGCACAAACATGGGCTGAACTGAGAGCACTTATGATGAGAGAGTTTTGTCCTCGTCATGAACAACGAGCGTTGGAGAAGGAGTTTGATGATTTGAAACAAGATAGTGGCGAACACAGGGCATATACTGATAGGTTTGAGGAGTTGAGTCTACTTTGCCCGACTATGGTCGCCCCACTCGACAAGGCTATCGAAAGGTACATCGACGGCCTGCCTGACTCGGTACAAGACATTGTCAATGGTAGCAACCCTACCACACTCCGTCGGGCCATTGAGCTATCTGCAACCTTGACTGAATCGCAGATCAGAAAGCATAAACTTTTTCGAAAAGGTGACAAGAAATCGGCCGGGGAATCGAACCCAATCGAGGAATCAAAGACCATGGATGAACGGACTGAATCTCCTAAGAAGTCAAGGAAGCGAAAGGCTTCTCAGAACTTCGCCGTGGTCGCTCACAATGGTCAAGCCGTCCCCAACCAACCAGCTCAACCCCCTGCTAGAAAACCATACAATGGAACTGCACCCTTGTGCCACCAATGTAGCCTCCATCATCACGCTAATGTACAGTGCCGCAAATGCCAAACTTGTGGACTCATAGGCCATACAACAAGAATCTTCCTAGCTGCAGCTGCACCAAACCAAGCTGGCAACAATCCCGCTCAAGGTCGTTTCCTACCAGGTCCTTGTTTCAACTGTGGCGAGATGGGTCATTTCCGAAGAAATTGCCCAAAGCTTGCTAATGCCAATCCAGCACAAGGATGATCACCCGACTGACTAGAAGACAACATCGTTTAGAAATAATCATGTCTTATGTATTAAGTTTCTTTTGTTATCAAGATCCAAGGAACAGTTGATATCGTTGTTTATAAATAAATCTTTCATTTACAATGCAATGTATTTCTATGGTTGCATGTATAAACGACATATCCCTTGCAATACCGACAATCAAGGAACCATATTCCTTGAAGAACAAACTACCCCCAAAATTCTCCCATTCTATAATCGCTTGCGTCTTCCACGGAATTCCTAAGTACCCGTTTATTCTAAGGAAACGAAGTACAAGGCGCAGGTTACAACACAAGACGAATACCCAAGGTACCACTATAAATCCTTAATAGGGTACCTAGGAATTTCCCGTAAGTCTTTAATTTTTGTATACCTTCATTCGAATGTGGTGATTCCTTGTAATCAAAAATCGAATTTTGGGAGATCTTTCTATCTTCTCAGATAGATTCCAGTGAACCTTGAGATCCGTCGACAGGTTTCCATATCCGTATTCAATCGATAACAAGTTAATAACAAATTATGATCAAATTAAACAATTATGTGACCATGTGCTTATGTGTTTCCTTATGTATTGTTGTGTGATCCAAATTATGTTATCCAAATCTTCGTAGAATCTTACATATCCGTGTACAAGAGATTCATAGTAGGATGCCCAAAGGTATTACTTAAAATCCTCAATGGACTTCTATGTTATAGTTAAGTCCCTCGGATTATAAAGTACTACTTCATAATTAGACCCCTAGAGTGGTCTAGCTAAACAGATTCATCCAAAAATCTGGTTAGGGATATCATGTGATGATATAGCTGAAAGGACTCCTTGGTGGCCTAACCAAGAGGATCCCCTGTCGATCTAATTAAAAGGAACCGATGGAAGTCTAGTCACCCTCGTCACAAGTTTGATATCCTTCCCCAAAACATTACAAAACAAACTGTGCGGACTGTGCAAGGGATTACGTAATTATGGATGCATACATAATTATGGAATTTAGTGCACAGAAATCACAGCAAGTTCTGTCATGTGTCTAGAGATAACCCTATTCATTTCCAATTCTGATGAAGCATCCGTTGAGGAAAAATGAACTAGCTATTCATTTTTCGCTTCTGAAGAATATCCGTTGAGGAAATGAATATCCGTTTATCCTTCATTTCCAAATCTGAAGAATACCCGTCGAGGAAAATGACCCCGTTTGTTCATTTTCGTTCTGAAGATTTATCCGTTGAGGAAATGAATATCCGTTGTGTAATCCTTCATTTCCAACTCTGAGGAAGCAACCGTTGAAGATGACTCCGTTAGTTCATTTTCGTTTCTGAAGATTATCCGTTGAGGAAATGAATATCCGTTGTGTAATACTTCATTTCCAACTCTGAGGAAGCAACCGTTGAAGATGACCCCGTTTGTTCATTTTCGTTTCTGAAGATTATCCGTTGAGGAAATGAATATCCGTTGTGTAATCCTTCATTTCCAACTCTGAGGAAGCAACCGTTGAAGATGACTCCGTTAGTTCATTTTCGTTTCAGAAGATTATCCGTTGAGGAAATGAATATCCGTTGTGTAATACTTCATTTCCAACTCTGAGGAAGCAACCGTTGAAGATGACCCCGTTTGTTCATTTTCGTTTCTGAAGATTATCCGTTGAGGAAATGAATATCCGTTGTGTAATCCTTCATTTCCAACTCTGAGGAAGCAACCGTTGAAGATGACTCTGTTAGTTCATTTTCGTTTCTGAAGATTATCCGTTGAGGAAATGAATATCCGTTGTGTAATACTTCATTTCCAACTCTGAGGAAGCATCCGTTGAAGATGACCCCGTTTGTTCATTTTCGTTTCTGAAGATTATCCGTTGAGGAAATGAATATCCGTTGTGTAATACTTCATTTCCAACTCTGAGGAAGCAACCGTTGAAGATGACCCCGTTTGTTCATTTTCGTTTCTGAAGATTTCCCGTTGAGGAAATGAATATCCGTTGTGTAATCCTTCATTTCCAATTCTAATGAAACAACCATTGAAAATGACCCGTCTGTTCATTTTCGTTTCGGAAGAATGACCGTTAAGGAAATGACAAGATATTGCCTTACATATCATTGGTGGTTATTTGGCAAATTCACAAATAGACTCCTACGAATAAATTTCGGGACGAAATTTCCTAAAGTAGGGGAGACTGTGACACCTGTGTCACTACGACCATCAAACAAATACCAAGCCGATGAAATATTGTATTTCATACTTGGGATCTTGTATAAATATGTGTATGTTTTGCACATATCAATTATTGTTCAAATTCAAACTCTACATCGCTTTCTGGAGCATTATACGCAAACTGGTGCGTAAACGTACTCAGTTTATTGCGACAAATACTCCGGAACATCAACATACACTCAACGTACCTTAAATAACCTTTACATAACTTAGAAATAAGTTTTGAAGGCTTTGGTATAGCAAAAACAAGTTAATTCGCTTACCGGGACTAAACTTGACAAACTGCGAAAGTATGCCAATCTGAACTATAACGAACATTCCGGAACATGTCCATAAGTTAAACATACCATAAATATCCTTTACATGGCTTAGAAATAGGCTTCGAGGGGTTTGGTATGCTAAAATAAACTTCTAGGTCATTCAGGGACTAAAAGTGTCAAAAAGTGCACAAGTTTGCACTTTCGCGCATAACTTACGTTCTGAATACATCCGGACATCCAAAAATTTATGTAAGCATCCTTATATTATGCCTTAGTGTTTGGCATGAGAAAAATCCATTCGTCGCGTCATTTGGATCGTCTTTCACGCTTATGCGCATTTCGTCGTAATTAAGCGAACATCGCGATCGTACGGCCAAACGAACCGACATCCGACATATTTTTGGGCATGTTTCATGTCCCCAATGTTTAGGCATCATTTTAGGGCCTTAAAGATGGCTTTACAGGTCTTAGAAGGGCTGGAAATAGCTTAAACACGCAACAGGGACCAAAAGTGTAAATTCTGCAAGTGGTGCAGATCAGAGAGGGCCAGGCGGCCCGCGTGAGTTTTGCCTAAATATTTAGGCGGGCCGCGTGGGGATGTCTGACAGAAAGATTTTGCATTAAATGTAGAATCTGGCCTTTCGTTCGATCAAGAGGCAATGCCTTTTCACCCAATGAAGGGCCAAGAGCCAAGTTCAGTGAATTTAACCCCTGGACACATGTACGCACGGGATCAAGGCACGATATTCGATAAAACGATCCTAACGGTTCCACTTTTCCTATAAATACCCCCCCCCCCTTAGTGTAAAAATCACAACAATCTGATCTTGAAGCTCTAAGTTGAAACCATTGTTTCATACCTGAGCTATTTGATCTAGATTAGCACTCGGGGACCCTCCGTAAGTCTTCTTTCGCTCTTTTATTCGCTTTTCGAGTCCGAAAGTCAACATTTTGTTGACTTTCTGCATTGACCAGCTTATGGTCGATGCGAAGTTCATGGAACTTCATAACGTGAGCGTGATCACGATGGTTATGGTCCATAGTGACCATACCTACTGATCACCACGTTATCTAGGCTCAGTGACGAGTCGTAGTTTCGGCCAAAATGTGCATTCTTGCATATTTTGTAACCAAACTACTCGTGGGCATCAAAGCCGTTTGTTTTGATGTCAAACCTGTTTTCAAACTTAGTTAAGCATGTTCTAACATGCTTAGCTCGTCACTTTTAGTTTAGTGCTTATATAGGGTCGTAAGGTAAGCGATCTAAACCATCGCCTATGCTTTCGAACCCGACCCATTTTGTCGGTCATTAGGACCTGACCAAACACATTAGGTGACCATAACTATAACCTTCCGAGGTCATACCTTGTGGTCACGATGTTAGGCGTTCCAGACGCGTTCTACGCGAACGACGCGTAAGGTGGCATAAGCTACCTAAACAGGTCGTGATGGACCGTAAGCACTTAGGTTAAGTTTCATTTTAGTATGTAGGCTTTGTTAAACCATATTACACGAGTCTCCATACTCGTTTGGTTTTCGAACCCGCGTACTGTCCGATCCTTCCGATTTGGTCCGGTATATTAACATAAGCTACCTATTAGGTGCCGTTGATATTCCGTGGTCTTTAGCATTATCTGGTTATTATACAAGGAACTCAAAAGCAATCTCAGGTGAGTACATTGAACCCCTCTTTTACTGTTTTCCAAACTGTTTTGGGGTGAAACACATGTGCCTATCTGTTACTTTCATGCTTTCCTGTTTTCACATCATATACTTGGTATGTTCAATAGTACATATATAGTACATGATTTCATTTTGTTTATGCTATGTATGTCCATCGTGTGCATACTTAGCACAACACTTTACATTACATTTTCATGCTATGTATGCCCATTGTGTGCGTACTTAGTACATCGTTTTACATCACATGCTATGTATGCCCATTGTGTGCGTACTTAGTACATTGTTTTACATTACATGCTATGTATGCCCATTGTGTGCATACTTAGTACATTGTTGCACATTGCATTACTGTTGCATATGCTCATCCAGCATATGAACACATCACACTACATTTTGAACCGTTGTACTCTACAATACATTTCATGCTACGTACGCCCATTGTGTGCATACGTAGTACATTGTTTTACATTGCATTACTGTTGCATATGCTCATCCAGCATATGAACACATTACACTACATTTTGAACCGTTGTAACCATTTGACCATGTGAACCGTCTTAACCCTTCAATTTCATGAACCGTCTGTAACCATTGAACCGTGTAAACCAGTTGTATCCGTTGACATGGATTACATTTGACAATAGACATTTGACTATACATGAACATTTCTACCGTTGTTAGACATTTCATCTTGATGGTTTGGTTTGAGTAAGTGATTTAAGTAACGAGGCATGTGTAATATGATACAAGCATGGTGGATACGCCGCTGGTACTTCCTATATATAAGTGTTTGTATGATATTACATATCGTAGCGTTATTTGAATCATTTCAATTTGAAACTTAGAACATTTTATACAAATAACACGCTTTTCACAAGACATTGATTTACAAACAACAAATCTTATACAAACTCTTTTTACATGGTTATTCAGTTAACCATGCATTGTTCTCTTATTTATACATATCATTTGATCTTACCGTTTTTCAAATGATTTACAAGACAAAGCAAAATACGAGGTTCATGACTAAACATTTTCTCAAACTCAAGTCATGAATTCCGTTTTCACAAAACCAATGTATCTCACAGGCATTTTTATGCTGACGTACCTATTTTCACATGTGTTTTCAGGAGATGATGCATAGGACTTATCAAGACATACTTAGGCGGACCTGTGCCTTAGTGACTTAAAACGAGACAAGAACTAGTTAATTTATGTTACGTACACTTTGATTCTTGTTTAGACAATGTAAACCTTCATGTTTGATTTATAAAACGAAACTTCATTCGCCATGGATTTGAGACAATTGATTCTGTTACAACACTCCCCGACGTTTCCGCCACGTTTTGTATGTTCTACGTGGTCGGGGTGTGACATTACTCTTCTCTTCTCATCATCATCAACAGACTCTTCTCACACAATCTTTACTTGGATGTCTTCAGACTCCCCCTTTCGATAAGCTGGGATCGCAGTCTGACTTGTTATAATCACAAAGACTTCAGGTATCGAAACCTGGTCTTCAAAACCTGCACATCCTCTACCTAAAAGTAAATCTCCTGATGATAATATGAAAATATCTAATGAAACATTCGCAGAAATTATACAAACACAAAATGATTTTACAATTTGAAGAACCACATGTGGATATATATCATTTTTTATTTAAAAAAAAAAACCAACACACTCTCCCAAACCATCTGTTCGTCATGTTTAGCACTCGAAATTTTGAACATCAACTTTTCAATATCAGTTGTCGAAAATCTTTTTGATTTTTTTCAAAAAAATTTATACTAAAACACACTGAAAATCTTTTTGGATTTTTGACATAAGAGAATTAAAATGCAGTAAAGAAATATTTACAGACATTATTTTTGTGAGTTCGTGCAAGAGGATCATATCAGTTTTGAGACAAATCACCAACACCGTTAAGCTTTAAACATACTCAGTTATAAACAATTTACCTAGATTGTCAGTATGTTTGTCCGCTTAAATCTTCACACAAATTTCAATCGATTCGAGATACGATATTAATGTTTTAGAGACTTAAACTTAATTGTGTATCACTCCACTTGAATATACTCCCGTATCCAGATCCCAAATATTCAGTCTTACAGGTGAGTATACCATAGCTGATATCTGTAAAGGGGTTAAATGCGAAACCGTGAGAGCTCAGGTCAGAACTTCCGTTCAGCAGAGAGATGACGGCTCGACTTTTGGTGGGTCCCCTTTAGAGGATCTTTTTGCATTTCAACAGCAGCGACTATCAATTTTATTGTTTCATCAGCATGCTGAGGGCGAAGCTTATGTTTCAAAGCTTTTAGCAGAAAGTATTATCCGGGAACTAGGTCAGTACTTCCATACAGCAGAAGTCCCGGGATAATACCCCAGATATCACTGAGTATAAAGACCTAGTATCTCAGAATACGGGACCTTTCAAACAAGATTTCGGGGGTTACCCATATATCCAAGAATAGTTACCCACGAATTAAGCAAGTTTGATTTAGGTTTATTTCTCGTTTCAATTTACTAAATGTGCGAAAATCTACTGACACATCCGCAGTAATATCGTTTAACACTTT